>NC_084820.1:10355886-10704748 GCF_958449725.1 Rosa rugosa | reverse complement strand
ATATATATATATATATATATATATATATATATATATATATATATATATATATATATATATTCTAAATATCGGTTGACCAATTCGATCGGATTCGAAAATATGGTGAAATTGGCTAAATTTTTTACCACACTCATAATTTATTGTAATAAACTCATCCAACGGTCGGTTTTTCCATTTTATTTGAATTGATAGGGGTTGCTCTTAGGAGTGTATGATATATAAATATAGATTTATAAGAGTAACTACGTTTGACCTAGTTGATCGAATTTGAAACGATAACCAAATTTGCTAGATTTTTTACAACCACCATAAAATATTACAATCTCTCAATCGAGCGGTTGGTTTCTCCAAATTCATCTTCCACTTCATGGTTGTTTTAGAATGGACCTCAACAATTTAAATGCAATGTATAAGTCATACAACTTTAGGAAGAAAATTGGTATAGGCCAATGTGTTTGTAATTAAAATTAATTTTTTTTATCTTATGTCCATGCACATCCATTGATGGAATATATACAAACGTGATGTGAAAAAATAAGCACGTTTCGCGGTTGTCACGCCATCGGTCAACCAAGAAAACATATAAGTGACTACGGTTGACCAATCCGATCGAATTCGAAAATATGGTGAAATTGGCTAAAATTTTTATGACACTCATAATTTATTGTAATAAACTCATCAAACGGTCGGTTTTTTCATTTTCTTTGAATTGATAGGGGTTGCTCTTTGGAGTGTATGATATATAAATATAGGTTTATAAGAGTAACTATGTTTGACCTAGTTGATCGAATTCGAAACGATAACCAAATTGGCTAGATTTTTTACAACCACCATAAAATATTACAATCTCTCAATCGAGCGGTTGGTTTCTCCAAATTCATCTTCCACTTCACGGTTGTTTTAGAATGGACCTCAACAATTTAAATGCAATGTACAAGTCATACAACTTTAGGAGACAAATTAGTCTAGGCCAACGTATTTGTAATTAAAAATTGAAATTTTTATCTTATGTCCACACACATCCATCGATGAAATATTTACAAACGTGATGTAAAAAAATAACCAAGTTTTGTGTTCATCACGCCATCGGTCAACCAAGAAAACATGCAAGTGACTACAGTTGACCAATCCGATCGGGTTTGAAACTATGGTGAAATTGACTAAATTTTTAACCACACTCTTATTTTATTGTAATAATCACATCAAACGGTCAGTTTTCTCATTTTCTTTGAATTGCTATATGTTGCTCTTTGGAGTGTATGATGTATAAATATAGATTTATAAAAAATTAGTGCCTTTAAAAATTTATTTATCAATAAATTAGTATCTATATATAAATAAAGATTTTTTTTGGGTACAATATAGAATTATAGATATGTTATCTTTGATTGTATTTGATCATTATCAAATGAATTTCCAAAGCTTGATTAAAAAAAAAAAAAATTTGTGTCTTTAAATATTTATTTATACATAAAGCCCCCAAGGCCCGGCCCAAAAAAGCCCGCAAGGCCAAGCCCGGTCCGGCCCGAAAAAGCCCGCAAAGCCCGCTTTATATGGACGGGCTTGGATCCGTCTATTTTTAATAAAACCCGGCCCGGCCCGGCCCGCTATTATTTAAAAATATAGCAAGTCCCTGCCCAAGCCCGATATGAATGGGCCGGGCCGGGCCGGACCCGGCCCGTTGACGACCCCTATCTATAGTATAATGATTGAAATTTTAGTAACTGTATATGAATTGTTTTTCTTCAGAAAATTAGTCAAAGATGCGAGCTAGGGTGTATGGTGTCATTGTTTCAATGAGGTTAATCACACCTATTCTCAGTTTTGTCGTGCTTGACATATAACCTATCTAATCTTCTCAAAAAAAAAAAAAAAAAAAAAAGACATATCATCCAAGGAATTATGCATATCGTTAAAGCAAGTTCACCCGTAGTTAAGAAATGTCAAGGTCGAAAAGTCAAGAATTCGACCAGTCAAGTTACTGTTCACTGTCACTGGACATGGGTTATAGCACCCGTTTTTTTTTCTTGACCGGTCAAAACTGTTCATTATTTTATTTTTTCACTGGTCATTGATTTTTTTACCGTTTTATTTCACTGTTCATTGTGTAACTATGAAATGTAATTTTTTTTGGGTGAGATGTAAAATAAATGGAGGGTATTTATAGAGAAATATTTAGAATTTTTAACAATATTTTCTCTTACTGTTTTGTTACCGTTACAACCCTATATATACATATAATTGCACCACCGTTGGATCTGAACATTAATTGAAAACAACGGCCCAGATTAAGGCCATGACATCTCTCTCTTTAATTGGCCGCTGACGTCACCCATGTGGCCTGATGGGCTGAGCTGGCTTGCTTCTTCGCCTGGGCAAGCAATATGTCAAGGCCATGACATTTTTCTTGGCCTGGGTCAAAAAAGGCCATCTTTTGTCCAGTCAAAAAGGGACCGGTGGAAGGTGCTTTTTCAATATACCCGGTCAACACATCATCAAAATGACTTTTTTTGCCCAGTTAAGCATACCGCTGCACTTGCTCTTAGAGCAAGTTCACCCGTTGGGTCACCGGGTCACCTACTATTCACTGCTTTTTAGTGTATATTTTCATTATCTGGGTCACGAAATACACTGTGCTCGTGACCCAGGGCACGAAATACACTGTGCAGGTCACCATGGTGACCCAGAACACTGTACCGGGTGACCCAGGGCACGAAATACACTGTGCTCATGACCCAGGGCACGAAATTAACACTAAAAAGTAGTGAATAGTGGGTGACTTGGTGACCCAACGGGTGAACTTGCCCTTAGAAGACTAATATCAAAATTCAGTCCAACTTAATTAGCTAGTAACCTCTTACACCCATACACAATCACATCTTATTCAAGAAACGTAATATTTTACGAGTTACTTGCATGGAAAAATCGATCAAGATAGTAACAACATATATGATTAAGGAAGTAAAATCTTCAACTATGTTGTAATAGAATCCCTAATGATGATGTGAAAGACTATGGCCTCTTTCGTTGATCACTACATTCTCATGTGAGCTTTGTCTCCTTCAATATATACTATTTTCTAAAGTTAAGTAGTTAGCAATCTCTATCTATCTCCAAAATAAGCTTATGTAAATCTAAACGCAATTGGATTCAGTCTGGACAACTAAAATTGAAAGGGGAAGTGGTACCATCACAAATCATATTTGTATGTTCTGTGCATACCGTAGTATACGACAGATCGATACAAGAAGTTCCGTGCTTAATAATTAGGATTGTGATTAAGATGGGATCTAGTAACTGATTGATTAAGCTAAAAGAGCCTCCAAAGCAATCTAGAGCATAGAAGGTGGTGGAAAACGAGATCCACTTTGCATGTGCTTCAATGAGGAAAAATGGAGGCCAATTAAGCATGCATGGAGGCGTCACTAAAAGAGATTAGGACTTCGCTGGTGGAAAATCATTGGGGTTGTTTGATATCTCACTTACGTGGAGCCAAGTTCATGGCAAGAAACCACTTCTTAATTAAAACTCGTTAATTAGGTTTAATATTGGTTGAATAACTATTTGGGTTTTTGTCCATTTACCCAATTTCTAGGGATTTTTTCCCACTTATCCCATTAAGTTTTTTTAATTACCTCTTACCGAAAACACTCTAAGAAATTTAACCATTTTTTTAAGAATTGGCTTAATTATATAAGATTAAGTTTTTTTTTAAAGACTATTTTACCCTCATCCTTTTGTTACTTAGAGAGAGAAAAAATGGAAGAGAGAGAAACCATAGGAGACTTCGTTGGAGCCCTGTCACCGGCCGCCAGAATCCGGTCACCGGTCGCCGCCCACTGGACTTTTATGAAAACCTCGCCGGAGGTCCCCAAAGAGGTCTTCGGAGATTTCATAGGTCACTGAAAAAGTTTATTGCCACTGATAGACGTCTATTGTCCTCAATAGTCTGTTGTCTCAATAGAGGGGCAATAAACCTCTATTGCCCCCCCCAATAGACGTCTATTGCCCCTCAATAGAACTTTTGGTAGCTGGAATGGGAACTAATTTTTCTAAAATTAGACAAATAAAACTTTGATTAAAGAAAAAAATGAAGAGATTATATCAATTTAAAAACGTCTAATAGACATTCAAAACTTTTATTTTCTTTCCTTCTATCCCATTACTTAAAAAAAAAAAAAATCTGATTTGGGCACCGAGAAAATGATCTGGGCACCAATGTCCTCTTCTTCCATCTTTCTGGTTGCAGACCTGGGACCGAAAGTAGTCTTCCGGCGAGGCAGGGGTCGTGAATGATGTCACTGACGTCCTCCGGGAGCTCGAGCCTAGAGCCTCCTCGAAACCCGATCTGATTGTGCGACCTCATCATCCTCCTCGACGACACCATCTCCACCGGTTGGAAGCTCCGGTTCGTAAACCAGATCCGAAACTCGAAGGGGAGAGACGACGCAGACAACGACGTCGAAGGAGTCGCCGGGAAGGAGAGGTCCGATTCGTCATCGTTGATGAAGCCGAGTCCGGTCTCATCTCCGATAAAGACCGTAGAGCATACCGTTTGGAACCCGACCCGGAGACAGTGCATAAGCATATTAGTGTTGCAATTGGACGATCTGGTCGATGGAGCCGGAGGAATGGTCGGAGTAGGTAGCGGTGGCGGCGATGGTTGGCTGTAGTGTGTCTCAGATTTCTTCGGAGAAGGAAGAGAGAGAGAGACAGACAGACAGAGTGACAGGCAGACAGAAGTTTGAGAGAAAGGTACGCTTGTAATTTCATAATTATTCAGAGGCCAAAATTGTCTTTTCTCTTTAAATGGGGTGAATGGGAACCCTAATATGTTGGTGGGGTAAGTGAGATAATTTTTGTTTATTTTGGTGCTTTGGGTCAAGGACCCCTAATTTTGGACTGGATCCACTTACAGTTGGTTCTAAAATATCTCGATCATTTCATGGCTTTGGTGGAACCGAGACTCGCATCATTGCATGGGGAAGCTAGCTCAATACAATGTGGTTGGGGCAATACGAAATTAGCTAGGGTTTTTATTTTCGGCCTAAAGATGATATTGTCGCAATTTTTTTATCTCCTTCAATAGTAAGGGGCTGGCCAGCATAGATATGTAAATGGATTGGAGTTGGAATATACCGGCTAAATTATTCCTATCTAGCTCCATTGATAACCTAATGATGGGGTTTAGACTGTATTGTGATTAATATTAGAGTTGAAATAAACGTCATGTCTATTAAGCATCAAATTTAGATATGAATTGAATTAGTATTGAATTCATGGGATGAAATCAGCTGTCCTAGATTTCTGTGTCCCAATTCTGTCCCCTCAACATGATTGGTCCACAGAGATTAAAAAATAGAACAAAAGATTAAGAAAATATATTTTTTAATCTCTGTGGACCAATCATGTTGAGGGGACAGAATTAGGATAGAATAATGGGGACAGTTGATTTCATCCCTAAATTCACATTGAGACGTTCGATAATTTCATTAGTATTAGATTCAACACCGATTTTCATAATGCACTTTTCTACTTCCTGCCTAAAATTCAAACTTTTGTACTAGCTAAGGTAGTTTAGGGTGTTTTTTCTTGGGTCTTTCTAAATGTACCCAGCAAATATCTAAGTATACCCAGCATATTTTTTTACATCCAATAAAATCATAGAATTTCTAATTACACCCAACAAGTTAACAATAATACCCTTATTTTTAATTCAAAACAAAACTCATTACACCCAGCAAAACCTTATTAGAATGAAGAATAATATACCCAGCAAATCCTTCGTTCTTCTGAGATTCTAAATTAACACGGATGCATAACCAGTCCCAAACTCAAGAATTCCACTAATCTTCGACTTGCTCTGATCATCAGCATTCATCTTCTCATTGTCAGCCAACTGCACTACTATTGTTTGGCCATCAGTTTCCACTTGTTCCTACTCCTTCCCCTTTCTTAATTTGTCATCATCAACAGCATCAAATATACCCTGCTACTTAACAAACAATTATTAGTTAATGCATCGGTGACAACATATGAGAATTAAGTATGACGTATGTACCCAATATGCTTTGGACAATTTCAATACCTTCATCTCATGGGAACGCTCCTTCTGGAAAGTCTCAAAGCACAAAAAAAAAAAAGAAAAAAAAAAAGTCTAATATATTCTGCATCTCCATGTATTTCTCGTAAGGGATCTTACTTTCTCCTTTACTTGGTTCAAATCTCCACAGTTGAGACGATTCTTTATGTACTGCATAAAAGTCATTGCTTTATATTCTCTCGCGTCTCCCTGAAACGAGATCAAATCGCCAAAAATAACAATCTCATCGTCTTTGCTCCATGTTATTCCTGCACAAGACGATTTGGTGTTGGACTAACTACAACTGGAGCTGAGGAAGTCTTGTTTTTCGAGACTTGTTCCTTGTCACCATTTGAGAAGAACGAAGGATTTGTTGTGGACTTGTGGAGTTTATCTTCAATAATAATTTAGGTTTTGCTGGGTGTAATAGGTTTTGTCGGGTTTAATAACTTTAATTACAAACAAGGGTATTATTGGAAATTAGCTGGGTGTGAAAAATATGCTGGGTATACTTAGATATTTGCTAGGTACATTTAGAAAGACATTTTTTCTTTGAAAAAGAAGAATAAATTACTCTTATATATTTGTAGTACTTTCAAAAACATATATACAAACAATAATTTGTAATTTTGTAAGTTAAATATTAGGTCGACCAGATTTCATCACTTACACTTTTTGACTTTGTTTCATTACGTTGATGGATTATCGGATTTAAATTATAGTGAAATTTTCTACAAATCTTATAATCAAAATCTCCATCTTTAGTTGAAATTAACTTTTGAATTCCTGAACATATATATTGGATTGATGAGTCTTCTCAAACAAAAAAAAAATATTGGATTGATGAATTTGTTTGGTTAGTGACTTCCGCACATTATGTGAACATGTATACATGGAGACTGTATACGTTTGTCAAGAATAACCAGATGATATAAGTCGTGTGGGTGTCTCCAGCTAACAATTTAAATAGAAAGTTCTGCTAAGAAGTTGGCAAAGCGTGCACTACAAGAATTATATTTAGTGTGGATATCCTGTCATCATCATAGTCAATATAATGTAACTAATTTTTTAAAATGACTAGGTATAATTCAATACATTTTCGAGAGAACCTTGTTAAGACGTAGAGTGTAAGTCTTGTACTCAAAAAAATATATAAAATGATAATAATACAGTGAAAAAAAACTATTCATTGTCACTAATCCATAATAATTAAGCCATAACCAATAAACTATACATGTAAGGAATTGAGATGATGGTTTGGGTAAAGAAATAAGAGAATGAGAAAGCTATTGTATTTAGTTTAAAATAAATGCATAAAAGTATAGAGTAGACGTTGCCTTCTTAGTTTTGAGAGAGAATAGAGGAAACCCTAAGAGAGAGAGTCCGCTTGTCCGGCTGTGCCACCATGCTTACCTTGGCCTCTGGCCTCGTCGGCGTGTGTTGAGTGCGGTCGGACAGGATATTTATGTAGATTATCGGAGATAGGAGTTGGGAGGCCTTCATTTGCATTGTTTTCAGTTGGCGGCGGTGGTTGCATAGAAGGTGGGTGCGTGGCATAGGGTGGTTTTCCGTCGTGTGGCTGACTCGATCTGGATTCCGGGTTTGTGGATGGATCCAATTGGATCTCGTCACAGATCACGTGGAGTTTGGGTGTGATGTGGTTTCGGATCTCATAACAGCAGGTGGCAAAGGGAGTCACAACGCAGGGATCATTCTTCTACTCGAGCTCTCGAGGATTAGGGTTATGGCAGTGGGCAATCTGATCTGCAGGTGTTTTGCCGGCGGTGTCTGTTCGACAGCCGTCTGGGTCCGAAAGCAGCGGCGCGATGGTTTGAGAGGTGTGATGGTGGTGGCTGGGCTGGATGTGCAAACATTGTCGTGGGCTGGGGTCGATGCTTAGACCCTCCTGGCTTTGTTGCAAATGTGGGCTTTTATGGGCCTTGCGGTGCTTGGGCCTGGGGTTTTACCCTAGGTCCATTATGGGTTTTTTTTATTATTTAATGTTGCTCTTTGTTTAGGTTGTTTATTTTATTTGCGCTTAATGCGAGTAATAAGTCCCTACACGTGTTGTGTAGGGCTAGTCGGGCTTATCGCCTGTGTGTGTACTCAACGTGCCTTGTCTGCTCTAGGAAGACGGCGAGTTCCTTGCTTCGTCAAATTGTCGTTGCCGCTTAGTGGCAGGGTGAAGCTAAGTGTTGTCGGATTTACCCTCCGGCGGCAACATAGTAGGAAAGCTGTGCAATTGGTAATTATGCTACATTCAGTACGTTGTAATCGGGTTACATATAGAGTTATTTTTCCGTTATGTCACCGCTATGTCAAAGCAAATAGAGTAGCCAGTAGAACACTCTTTGCTAGTTGGTGCTTGTTTGAATACATGTATTTTGTAGAGATTCCTGATATCATTTCGGGACATACTCTATATGCTTATTGTAATCAGGGGTTTAGGCTTAATGTCCCCCCCCCCCTGTATTCAATAGTTTCATTAATCAAACCTTGAGGGCAGCCGCACCAGCCCTTTCTTAAAAAAAAAAAAAAAAAAAGCATAAAAATGACATCGTTTTGGGCCTTTTGGCCCTTAAAATTTAAATTGGGCATACGCCTTGACGCATTTAACATCAAATTAGAAGCAAAATAGAAAACAAAAAAAAAACACCTTTTTTGAACTTTGAAGCGCACTTTGAATGCATTGTGTGTAACTAATTAGAATTAAGGTGGTAATTATCCCACGTAGTTCTGATTAGCTCCACTTTTCGAGGAGCCTTATACCGAAACCCTAGGTTTCGTGTAGTAGTGGCGGCGGCTTCTTTGATTGCTGGTAGGGCGCTCCAGCGTCGGTTTCTCTCAGGCGGCAATGACAGGAGGACGGGTTCCTCTCTTTGGTAAGCAGCGACAGTGTTTTGGCCGGATTAGAGCTCGATTTCATATCGGGTTTGGATACTTTTTTTAGCTTTCGGATCACAGCCAACGTTGAGTGCAGCGGCGTTGGTTTCTGGAGGGGGTGAACGGCTCGGCGAAGGAGAGTTGTGATCGGATCGGGCTAGGCTTAGTGGGCGGCAGCTTTGATCAATTTAGGTTCAGTAGCGAAGGTGAGAGGTAGAGGCTTCGCTCCAGTTGTAGGAGCGTGTTTGGCTGCCATGGGCTCCCGGCTGGGGAGGCCACCAGACTAAGTCGGTGGTGCAGCGGCTCCGACGGTGTGGCTAGGGGTTCAGTTCAGGTTGGTCCAGGTACAAGGATAAGGGTAGTGGGAGTGGGTTGGGCTTTTAGCTAGGCTTGGGCTAGATTTTGGGCTAGACTTTCTGGTAGGTTCGTTGTGGTTGGTCTCAACATGATTCCTAACTTGAGGTTGTTCACTGCAGTGACTGGTGGATGGGTACACCAAGAGGGTCATTAGGCCCCAAGCTAGTTAAGGCAGATGCGGAAAGTTAGGGTTGTGTAGGAATAAATTTAGGTGTTAGCTTTTTCTTTGCAGTTCCTTTTGAATTTTAGTTTTTTTATTATTTTCTTTTTAGAATTGTTGGTCTTCGGATCCCTCTAACTTGACCTAGTAAGGTCGTATGATTATTATCAAGGGGCCTTGACCAGATACCCAAATTTGAGGCAACATGAACTCATTTACTCCATTAAGAGATTAATGTGCTCACTCACCCAATTTAAAGATAAGAAGACAATTTTAACCTCTAAATAATTAAGAATTACAAAGCTCTCTCTCCCTCATCCCTCATCCCTCATCCCTCCGATCGTAGCTAACTCCACCCACGCCGTCGCCTTCATCGAGCCGCCGCTGAAACCCGCCGGATGGACCAACTGGACCATCAACCCCGCCGGCACCGGCGATGGCCACCGGTCGTCGTCTTCACCCGGCCGGGTTCCACTACGTCAACTCGCGCCTCGAGTCCTTGCACGAGCTCGATAGCCTCCTCGCCGGCGCTCCGATCGACTCTCTCTCTCTCATTTGGTTATAGTTTATTCGAAATTTGTGCTTCTTTGTGCAGTACTGCAGTTACGAGGGAGGAGGTGAAGGGAAATTTCATTTTGTTATTACCAGGTTTGAGATCTGGTATAGTGGTGCTTGAAATTCAAAAATATGCTTTGATAGTTCTTGATTTTTCAGGGGTAGAATTTGGATGCAGGCTGGTTTCAGAAGCAACCCTGCAACCAATGACTGGATTCCCAAGACGGATGAAGATCAATCTGGTATGGGTTTAGATTAATTGTTAGTGACTGTAACTAATAGTAATTAAGCATGTAATGGACATATCGAAGAAGTGGGAATGTTCCATATTTTAATAGTACCATGTTTCTTTCTTCTATATGATGATCACCAGGTCTTCGTTTCCTCAAAGCTAGCCAAATGGAAGTGAAACTGAGAGTTGTGCATTGCTCAAAAAAACATTTCAGCTTTTGCACTTCCAGGGCGGAAGTAGTTTTTGAGGAACTTAAGAAGAGCTGGTAATGCTGTAATTTTTTTACTGAATATTCATATCAGCATGTAATTTAGTGGTTACATATGTTTGTTTATTTGCTCTCAATGGTCACTGTAATTAGACCATTGTTGATGTGGGCCTGGTGCTTCGGGAAGCTCGCAAAAATATTGGTGACGACGTGGTGGGCAATAATATTTCTACTAGGGGGCAATAATCATATTAATGGGGGGCAATAAAATGTTTATTGGGGCAATAATAAAATTATTGAGGGGCAATAATAAAATTATTTATTTGGATAAACCTCCGAAAGCTTTCAAAATTCAAAACATCTTCATTTTTCACTAATTATTGATCCCCAATAAACTTGTTATTGGGGAGCAATAATATGTTTATTTGGGGGCAATAAAATAATTACTGAGTATTATTGGGGGGTAATAAAATCATACGCCGGAATCCGGTCACCAGTCCGGTAGCCGGATTCCGGTAATCGGTTGCCGGAGTCGGGTCACAAGTCGCCGGAGTCCGCCACCGGAGTCAAGCAAGGTCTCCAATGACTTCTTTCTCTAAGTGACAAAGAAGGAGAGGGCAAAATTGTCCCAAAAATAAATAAAAATGAATTAAAAAAATACTTAATTGGGTATTAGGGAAATAATCTCTTAGAGTGTTTGAGTAAGTGGGCAATCTCTTAGAGTGTTTGGATAAGTGGACAATTTTTAAGCTAAAATTGGGTAAATGATCATTTCCTCTATTATCAATGGAATTATTTCTGTTCCCCTAAAAAAAAAAAATAGAATTAAGGTGGTAAAAGTTTATTATTAAGCTAATAAAAGTTTAGTCATTTGCAAAATAACTAAACAACTATGCATTTCTGTATTTATACGGTTGTAAATGAGTCAAAATGAATTACCTAATTAAACACACCCAAATACTTCTTTTAATCGATCTTCTACAAATTCGATCAGTTAACCACTGCAAGTGGCCTAGTGGTTCTTGCCTAGTTGGGTGTGCTCCCCAACCTAGGTTCGAACCCCGAAGCTGTCAAAGTGGTCAGACACTATGCTGCAATGCATAGTTGGAGGATTTTACATGCGCCGAAGGGGTTTATCTTGGGCCTAGGAAGCCTTTGGGTTCCCCTTAACAAAGTCAAAAAAAAAAAAAAAAAATTCGATCGGTTTTGTACATATCAATAATCTATATCCAGTCGTGAGAGCTTGTAATCGATTTAGAATATTTACCTCTACATTCGAAGTTTCAAGTTTTAAACTTTTAATTCAAGCGTACTCAAAGATAAGCTGTGAAGTGAAAAATAATTAACAATTTATATTCAGAACGTACGTAAGCATCTCATCAGTGCGAGTTGTACGTAGTGCGTGCAGTAGATTGTGTAGACCGCCATTTGCCTTTGTATTTCTTCTTTCAAGTCTTCTCTTCCTTTTGGTTAGGTTTATGGTTCTTCTGGTTAGATTCCTTTTGTTTTGCTCCGAAATTCCTTTTGTTATATATGCTAGCTAGTATTCACTGTTTAAACTCCGCAATTTCAGTGGAAATTAAGTTCATTGATCGATCATGGATTGCATGCACTCATATCTTCAGAGAGAGAGAGAGAGAGAGAGAGATTGATTTTGAAAAAGGAGAATAGCTTGGAGCTGCCCTTGAATTGTTTCATTTCTGCAAATCAGTTCTCTTAGGGTACACAAAACGTTCACACACTACTACATCATCAACACCGAGAAAAAGTACTCCTTACATGGTCATATATGCATCATTAATCAATATTAAACAATTAATTACTAACACTGAACAAGTTAATCAATCACTCACGTACGATCAGAGCCACCATTGCTGCCACAGATAATAACCTCAGCAATACTGATCTATCAAGGAGCGAAAGACGACTTCTTCGCAAGGAATCGTCAAACCCATGTCATGGTTAAACCCGAACTCCTCCTCAGCCCTCTGCAGCAAGCTCTGAAACTCCGGGTTGCCCAACCACGAAATAGGGATTATGTATCGGCTTCTGTTTTCGCCTACGTACACAGCGAAATGCCCTTTCGGAATATCATCGGGGAGACCACTTTCATTGCAGCCATTGTTTTTCTTCCCGAAACTCGAGCACCTCTTGAGAATTTGCTTCAGCGCTGCCGTTTGAGGCACTAGCAATGCTTTGTTTGATAATGATTTTTTGATGATCGCCATGAGTGGTAAGCAGAGGTAGGTATATAGCTCAGCCGGTTAGAGAGAGAGAGAGAGAGAGAGAGAGAGAGAGTTAAGAGTTAAGAGTTGTGAAGAAGGGGGTTTTGGGGTTGATAGAAATTTGGAGAGCGCGGAGAGGTATTTATGGAGGTGAGGATAGAAGAGTCAGAAAACAAGGGCATGTGGGATGTGGGCCAAACAAGAGCCCACAACCAGTGTGTTTGAGGCAAACAAAAACAGTGATTAACGTCAGTCATAAGCATGAAAATGAAGGAAGCTATAGAGCTTAGCTAGCATAAGCAACTATAGCAAAACCCTAATGGTCCAATAACAAACCCATAGGGGTTTTGGCCTACCATTGTTTCCTTCCAATTTCAAGTAGAAGCATGGGAATTAGGGTGAGTGGCGAGCAAGTACTTTATTATGTGCTACTGTACGTGTATCAATGTATACGTGGGAGGTTGGAAGTAAACCTAAACCATTGTTTAAGCTTGGCTAATTTCCAGTAAAGTTGTACAGTGTAGTAGTACGAACTGAATACCATGTCCAAAGAAAAATATATCGACTATACACTTGCCTTCTCTGATGGGGGTATGTCGCTCTCATTTTTTAACCTTACCCTTGGATGATTCTCAACCGGACATATAGGCTTGAAGGCATTTAAATTACCGATCAATACCTTTTGTTTTGATGGTTACTCATCATGATCTGCAGGTGTATTGAGTACTGATGCATAACCCATCTAGATGAGTCCACAACTCCACATTAGTAATAGTATACACTTGAGTTTTGTTTCGAGGCTTAATAATTATTTTTAAGCATTTTGCGGGGGTTGTGTGGCTTGACACAGGCCGTTAACATGAGAGTTACAGTCCCTATATATGCTGGTAAAGTGGTAATCATTAACTACTAGCAACTGCGAGAAAACCTCACACCTAGATGAGTCTACTTGAGCTCAAGAGACACCTAACGCTAGTTCGTAATCCTCGCAGTAAAAGATTAAAAGTCGAGCTCAAATTTCACCAGTTGCACTGGCCCAGCCCTCTTGTAACGATAGAGCAAAATGACTAAAAATAATTGAGGTTTGCATGCTTGCTCAACTTTCTTTCCTTTCTCCAAAGGTAGTTACTTGTAAAATCCATTACAAATTAGTCCTAACTCAAATAAATCAGGACAATACTCTAAATTGATCATTAACAGAAAATGAAAGAATCATTTTACATATAAGGTCCAGTTTCCTCAAATCCATGCCTATATCCTACACTTATTTCCAGTGATTCAAATTGGGTGTGTGTGATATATGTAGAAGTAGAATATTTCAATCCCATATATCGACCATTTATGATTTTTGAACTCTCACAAAAGTTAGAGATTGCCATCCCTTTTTCTTTGGCAAATTGTTGGTGGAAAACAAAAGTCACTCTTTTTTATTTATTTAATAAAAGAATGGGCATTCATAGTGTACAGGTGCAACAGCAACATCAAACATCTTAGCTCACAGTAGTAATGATGATCTTTCCCTTGCTTTGACAATTATTGGTTTTGTGGCATTTGCTTCCAGGTTTGGAATGGGGTTTTCTGGTTGATCGTACATATATATCTAAAACAAACTCCCTTTTTTTTTTCTTTTTTTTTTTTTACCAAAAAAAGAGTTTGTTTTAGGTATATATGTATGGTGGAACGTAGAGCTTGAATGAGATTGATTAGTTTTGGTGGTGAAGCATATATGGTGAGGAAACAAGAAACAAAACACCAACCAAAGCATTCAAACCGCAGAATCGAAGCTGGGATGTCCATGCATGTGCTAGGGCTTCAAACAACGAAACTCGCCTAATTATCAAGCATAAGAAAATTTTGCCCAACACACACTAGCTTGTAATGATCTAATGAGTACCCAACTTAAGTACTAAGTTCAAATACTCGCCCTAAAATTTGGACACCTAATGCTAATTAGATTCATGTCATATCTACTTAGGGTAAAATCTTTATATAGTACCTGAACTATCACGAAATGTACTTTTTGGTACCTACAAATTTTTAGAGAGTCTAGTGGTATGGTACTGGTACCTGTATATTCCATCCGTTAGCCTTTTTAGTATTTCCATCAATTATTCCGTTAAAGTATGGGTAAAATCCTTAAAAACCTATTTTTCATATTTCTTTTACAATTTTTTTATTAAACTAAATTAAAATAAATTAAACTAGGTTAAAAGAAAGAGCTAGAATTGAATTTAGTGAATATCTAGATTTACCTACCATCTCCTTAATTAATCCTATTAATTTTTTGAGAAAAAAGTTATCTCATTAGTTGACCCAAATTAATATATATTAAATTTTCATAAAAAAAATAAAAAAACTAAACACAAACAAAAGTACTTAAATTAATTGCCCCAAGTATCCCGAGAACAATGAAGAATAAATTGGGTATTGTTTTAATTTTTTTATGTGTCAAAATATTTTTTAATTATAGATATTAAATATATTAAATTCTATAATTCTAAATATGAATGAAAAGATTATTTTACCCTTGCTATTTTACTGACATGTGTCACATGACCACCACGTAAGCATTTTTAACGGAATAATGGACCGAAGTACTATAAAGGCTAACGGAGGGATAATACAGGTATCACTGGACTTCCTGAAAATTTGTAAATATCAAAAAGTGCATTTCGTGATAATTCGGGTACTATATAAGGATTTTACCTTATCTACTTATGAACACAAGCTGGTTACTTGTTCGATTGCAACTCTTAACATTCATTCGTTAAGGGAAAATTTTTGTTTCTTAGTACCATCAATCAGACCCAAATTAAATGACGGCTGGTTGTAGTTCAACCATATTAATTAGAAGTTAGAAACCGGCCAGCTAACTGAAAATCTGTCAACAACATGTTTGACGATGTTTTTGGATGGGAAGCATAACACTCAGACCCTTTGATGATGCTTGTTCCTTCTAGCAATGAAATTCGTTTAGAACCAGAACTTGAAGAAACACAATTCTACTATAATTAAAGATTTATGAGCTTTACAAATAAATATATTCATAAAATTCTATGACAGATAATTCTGTAAATTAAGCACATGTTTCAGCTTGAGTTACTTGTGCTGCAAATTGTCTCACCATTAAAGACTACCCATGTGACCTTTGATAAAAACCAGACCAAACATGTATAAAAGAGCTGGTAAGTAAGACGCACACCTATATCCCTCCCGAAATGAGCACCACTAGTCTTTCCAAGAGAACTTATTTCCTCCCCATGTTCTAAGGCTCACAAAGCCATCACCAGAGCTTCAAGATTCATCGTATCCATCTGTCTTCATGCTTCCATTTTTGACTTCATTCACACATTACAATCATCACCCTGAATTTTACTTCTAAATGCATGAAGTCACCCAAATTTCACATCAAGGCATCATATCTCAACTTAACATGAGAAAAACTCGTCGAAAACAGCTCTACAATACCCTAGAAACAAACCCACAGATTTCATAAGAGCTTGAAAACAGTCTAGATATGCGGCTACCCATGTTGTGGATATACATATGGATAGAATGTCAAGGTTAGTATTAATGTGGGAGAGCATACCATCCTCGTCGTAACTGAGGCAGGACCATGATTGACAAATCAACAGAAGGCAACTCTCTTACAGAAGATGCTGAACCAACCGATTTATCAACATGTAAAAGGGTTGAAGGCCATGTTACTCGTCTTCAAGAAACCTCATAGAGACAAAATAGAAATGGCGGCTTCACAGCAATCACAACAGGTATGGCATTTCAATTTATTGGTCGACTCATCTAAAAAACCCTGGTGCTTTGAAGAAAAATAGGAAAAACCTGGTGCTTCGGAGGAAATTAGGAAATTCAGAACATTACAAGAGTCAGAATAAGCTCATATGTGTGTAGCGTGTACGTTTGTATTTAGATAGACCTTGACCACTGAATCAATCCAATTCATTACCCTACACCAGCACATGTATTGGAGAAAATCAAGCTTTCTGAAATCTCTAGAATGATTATTCATATATCATTGGATGTCAGATTAACAATAAGCATCACAATAATTACATAATCGCAATCAATCTGAAGCCTTGGGAGATCTTCTACACTATGAACTGGATGGTCCAATCTGATTGGCCTAACTCCGTTGACCTTGAGCATATTGCTGCCACATTGTTGATGACTATTGACCCAAAGTAAAAATTAAATAAATAAAGAGGGAAGAAGATCAAACTAATATAGAAAATTACACAACCTTCTAACTCTTGTTTGATAACAGGTCCCAGAACAATCAATTGTTGTTCCTATACTACAGTTCAATTAGCTGTAAACCACATACATAGATTAAAACAAAATGGAGAGTTCCCCCATAACTGTGATAATACACATGTTTACATCAAAGATCACTCGATCTTCCATAATTTACACTGATGGCGAATCTTTGACAATATTACCATGATCATATCATGCATATTCAAATCCAGAGGGTGGTTTGGACAGCTGGGGCACCCCTTCCATCAAGTTCAGTTTTCTTCTCATGTTAACAATGTGGGCTTGAACCTATCAAGTTCAGGACAATGTCAAAACAAAATTATCCAAAAGCTCCCAATTCCGCAGTCAGACCATTCAAGCACGCATAAAACAAAGAACAGATCAACTCATACAATCTGATATAGACAACAGTACATGCAACAAGGCGTAGATACAAGTGAAACCCAAGCCCATAGACAAAATAGAGAGACACAAGATAAGCCACAATCACTAATATTCAAAACAGGTTAGCATACATAAGCGATCCAGCAATTACCCAGTACCACAATTCAGAGAACTACCCAGGAAACCTATAATATTGAGGAAGAGAAGTAGATCATTCAGCTGAGCCCAATAATTGAAGATAATGATAGACTGCAGTCTCTATTAAGTACTCCTAGAGTCCTAGATAGCAGGACTCCAAACATGGGCACAATTAGCATGATTTATTAAAGAAAACAAAGAGTATTCCCTCTAAAGATAAAAAAATAAAAAATAAAAATGTGGGAAAGAGGTCTGTGCAGTTTTACTCTTCCCTCCTCCTCATCAAAGACCTCCCAAAAAATATGTAGGCGAGGGATAATAAGTTGACAATATGTCAGGTCCAAACTAATAGCAATTATACCTCTTGGCGAGCTGCTGCAAGTTTTAGGAGTTCATCTGCCTCTGAAAAGTTCAAGAACCACTGACTAAGAGGATGATCCTTCGTGTCTCCGCATTTGTTTTCATTCATGTTATCATTAATAACTGCGCAAACAAATCGACATAGGAAGATCAAAATCAAAATCAATGTAAACTCAGGTTCCAAGACCATTGAAACAAGAAATTTACCAGGATTAGGCAAGTTAAACCCGGCAGGCAAACGGGGAACTATGACAGCTGGATGGTTTTGCACACGAGCAAAAAATGCCTCGGAAGGGTCTGGAAAAACAATTTCATTGTAAGATTCCATAACAACAGGTTTCTTGGTCGACTGGGGGCCTGATTCATCTTCAGTATATAGCTTCAAATGGTGATACCTACAAATGATATAAGCTCCAGGATTAGCGCTCTTCCTTCTGGGTCTTGTCAAGCAAATAAAATGGATTTCAGAATACACAAACTCACAAGTCCAACTGTTTCTCACAGATATCATTGTGGAAGAACAGGCTGATGGCAATTTCAAATTCACCCCAACCACATTCTGTTAACTCAAATGGGGGCGATTCAATCACTCTCATAGGGTTGTTGAAACTAGGATGCAATTGAAAGACAACACGCTTCACCACCACCCCAAGGTCCTCGTTCGTAGCTCCACGAACATAAACTGTCCACTTATGGGACTGAGACCTAATCGACAGAAGACATTATTCGAAAATATCCAAAGATATGAAAGGTTCACCACACGACCCACTCAATGGAAAATACTTACTCACTGGCCTTTCTACCGAGATAGAACGCGATCGTCCCATATACTATCGGCACACAAATATCAACATCCTTAAGTTTCCTGTCTGTGCTCTATGACAACCCAAGTGAAAAAGCATCATAAACTTTTTTATACATTGGAAAGATAAAGGACGCACTTTGATGAGTTGAATAAACAAGACCTCCACATTACAACTAAAACAAACAAAGTCTCAGGGTCTTCTAGCACTGTCATATAACAAAGAGCAGAGCAACGAAGCATGACATACTGAAAGCTGTACGGAAACTAGGGTAGTGAGGCAATAGGTATATGAAACCTAGGCCCTAATTCAACCAATCAAGTGTATCAAACCTAGTGGATGCACAAATCAATCAAAATTACCTCATGATTCATCAAATTCAACGTACTAAAAAGTAAACAAACAGCAAAAGAATCAAACTTGGTGCATAAAATTGATAAATTTTCCATAATTTTCAGATTCGCAAACCAAGTGCTCACAAAATCCACAGAGATACTAAGCAATTGTTAAGAACAAACAGCAAAAGCTTCACTACCTTCTTGTCACTATCATCACTAGACTTGGAAGCTCGAACGGACTGTGAAACTTGCGCAGAGCCACCGTCCTCAGGCTGAGGTTGAGCTTCACCTACTTTCCTCGCTGACATTGTCAGCAAAGATCCGAGCTTTATGCCACTTCAACTTACCCAAAGCAATGCCGACGCCTGAATTCGAAGCACGACGAAAAAGGGTTTTCACCGACGAATTCGAATTGTAGAGATTAGGTTTCAGAATTGGCGAATTGGGGTAGTGGAGTGAGAGTTAGGGTTTTAGTTCCTTGGCTTCACAAAGAGGGCATTTTATTAGGTACTTGAGCTAATTCAAACAGAAAGATAAATTAAAGGAAATGCATTTCATTCATTGATGGCTTTCAAAGAGCCGTTTGCTACAATATAAAGAGTCTTCTACATTTGGGTTCCTGACATCTCGACAGGGACAATAGAATAGAAGGACAAAAAGGTCCCAACAACACTGAAGACAAAAATGGCAGGTTTGACTCAGAGGGAGGTCTAGTCACCGTACTGCCTGGAGATCTGGTTTGCTGAAAGGAACAAGAGCATCAGTCGAAGTTGGGCTGGGCCTGAAGATTAAGAGAAGGGTTTGGGTGTGACCCTAACAAGTCCCGCCCCCTTAGCACGAGGCCTGACCTCAGGCCTTGAAATTGGGAAAGTGATTCATGATAACCTGGGCCTCCTCCCACGTAGCATCTTCAGCCGGGAGCCCAGTCCATTGGATCAACCACTTGGTGACGTTCTTGTTGCGTCGTCGCTGCACACACATGTCCAGAACTTTCGACGGAACCCAGGAGATGGCGCCGTCGGTCTCCAACGGTGGTAGAGCAGTAGAGGCCGTAATCTGATCTCCAATTTTCTTCTTGAGGAGGGAGACATGGAAGACAGGATGGATCTTGGAGTTGGGAGGTAGGTGCAGCCGGTAAGCCACGCGACCAATACGAGCTGCAATCTGGTATGGCCCGTAGAAACGAGGAGCTAGCTTGTGGGATGGTCGTCGGACCACCGATTGTTGACGGTAGGGGTGGAGTTTCAGGTAAACCCAATCCCCTTCAAGAAATTCGCGGTCAGTTCGGTTCTTGTCCGTTTGTTGCTTCATACGGTTTTGGGCTAGGGCCATGTTTGATTTCAGAAGTTGGATGAGGGCGTCACGGTTTTGGAGGGCGACATCCACCGCATGAACCGCCGTGCTGCCGGGCAAATAACGGTGGATGGATGGAGGCGGAGTACCGTACAAGGCCTGAAATGGTGACATCTTAATAGTGCTGTGGAAACTGGTGTTGTACCAATATTCGGCCCAGTGGAGCAGAGTAGGCCAAGAGGCCGGTTTATCAGCCACAAAGCAGCGGAGGTAATGCTCCAAGGAACGGTTTAGAACCTCCGTTTGGCCGTCGGATTGTGGATGGTAGGCCGAGCTGCGGCATAGCTTAGTGCCCTGCATCTTGAAGAAGTGCTCCCAAAATTGGCTTATAAAGATGGGGTCCCGATCAGTAACTATGCTGCGAGGCATGCCATGAAGTCTGAAGACTTCCTTGATGAACAACTCGGCAATAGAAGCTGCGGTGTATGGATGAGAAACTGGGATGAAATGCCCGTATTTGGAGAGTCTATCCACTACCACCATGATTGTGGTTTGGCCTTGGGATGGAGGAAGCCCATCAATGAAATCCATGGACACATCGAAGAAGACATTTTCCGGTATGGAAAGAGGTTGTAGGAGGCCGGGAGGTTTGATCGTCTCGTACGATTGGCGTTGGCATTGATCACAGGATGCGACAAATGTCTTGACCTCCTTTCTCATGCCGGGCCACCCAAAGTTCCGTGACAGACGCACAAAGGTGCGGAGAAAGCCGGAATGGCCTGCTTGTAACGAGGAATGGAACTCGAACAGCAGCTTGGACCTCCAATCCGAACTTGCAGGTACAAAGATTCTTCCTTTATAGTGAAGTCTATTTTGAACCAGGGAAAAGCCTTTCTTAGTTGAGGTATCTTGTTGTAAGGCCGTCTTGATGGTTGTGGCCTCTTGGTCAAGGGAGCATGCTTTGTCAATGGCAGGGAGGCAATCGAAGACCGGGGTGGTGAGAGCTTGAATGGGACACACCTCATGGCAGCGAGATAATGCATCCGGCACTGTATTAAGGTGCCCCGCACGGTATTCGACCTTGTAGTTGTAGCCCAAGAGCTTGGAGATCCATTGGTGTTGTGCCGGGGTGGTGATCCGTTGGTCAAACATGTGTTTGAGTGTCTTGTGGTCAGTGATGATGGTGAAAGCTTGACCCAAGACGTAAGGTCTCCACTTTTCCACAGCAAACAATATGGCAAGCATCTCCTTTTCGTAGACAGACAAGCCCTGGTTGCGGGGAGACAGTGCCTTGCTAAGGTAAGCAATCGGGTGGTTGTGTTGCTGAAGGACGGCCCCGATGCCCGTGCCGCTTGCGTCAGTTTCAATAGAAAAGGGGGCACCGAAATCTGGAAGTGCCAAGACTGGTGCTGTGGTCAGCGCCTCTTTGAGTTGTAAGAAAGCAGCCTCTGCCTCTGGGGTCCAATTGAAGTTATTGACTTTCAACATATCAGAAAGAGGTTTAGCAATGAGCCCATAGTGTTTGACGAACTTGCGGTAGTAACCTGTGAGACCCAGAAAGCCACGGAGGGCTTTGGTGGACTTCGGCTTTGGCCAGTCTACTATCCCTTGGATCTTGGATGGGTCGACCGAAACCCCCTGGGCCGAAATGATGTGGCCCAAATAAGCCACACTTGATTGAGCAAACGAGCATTTAGACAACTTTACTTTCAAGCTATGATCATGTAATACTTGGAAAACTTCATGAATGTGAGTAATGTGAGAAGCTAAATCCTTGCTGTAAATAAGTATGTCATCAAAGAAAACGAGGACAAACTTACGAAGCATAGGCTTGAAGATGTGATTCATGAGTGCTTGAAAAGTGGAGGGGGCATTGGAGAGCCCAAACGGCATGACGACGAACTCAAAATGGCCATCATGAGTCCGAAATGCTGTTTTGTGAATATCGGCTTCGTGCATCCGGATTTGGTGGTAACCTGAGCGTAAATCCAACTTCGTAAAGTGAGTTGCACCATGGAGTTCATCAAGGAGTTCGTCCACCACGGGAATGGGAAAACGATCCTTGATTGTAACCTCATTAAGGGAACGGTAGTCGACGCAAAAGCGCCATGTACCCTCCTTCTTACGTACCAACAACACCGGAGAAGAGTACGGGCTGCTGCTGGGCCTAATAATACCTTGGGTCAGCATCTCTTGCACTTGAGTTTCTAACTCAGCCTTTTGGGAGTGGGCGTAACGGTAGGGGCGAACATTGACTGGGCCTTTGTTGGGTAGGAGTGGTATACGGTGATCGATAAACCGTTTCGGTGGAAGAGAGGTGGGTGGTTCGAAAAGGGAGGCAAACTGGGTGAGGATGGGTTGGAGTTCGGGAATGACGGTGGGAATTTGGCTATGAGCTGATGCTGGTAACACTAGGGCCAGTAGGTCGAGTTGTTCAAGGGGAAGGAGGCTTAGTAGGCCCGAGTCGTCAGTGGATTGAGTGTTGGAAGTGAGGCCACGTAGGACATGTTTCTCACCATCCACAATGAACATCATTATCTTCTCCAAGAAATGCCAGCCAATGTAGCCTAGGGAGTCCAGCCACTGGGCCCCAAGCACTAAATCACAGCCGGCTACCGGGAGGAGTAGGAAGGAGTTGGTATACCGATATCCTTGCATCTCCACGGTGACATTTTGGACCAGCCCTGAGGGGGATAGGGAGTGGCCTGAGGCTGCGGTGAATTTCTGCGGTGGGGAATTGCAGATCGGAAGGCCGAGTTGAACAGCTACCTTGGGGTTAAGGAAGTTCATTGCAGCCCCACAATCGATAAAGACATCGATTTCTAGGCCCAAGATGGAGCCTTTCAGCCGCATCATTTCGCTAGCCTTGGCATGACTGATGGTGTGGATAGGTATGATGGGCTCACTGTCAGCTGTAGACTCTTCCAGATCCGCAGGGCAGTCCTGGAATTCCTGGGTATCCTCCACTGTCTCGGTGCATTCTAGGATGGTCATGATTGGGTTCTTGCAAATGTGGCCTTTGGAATACTGTTCATCACAATTAAAACAGAGGTTTTTGGCTCTACGCTCTTTTTGTTCAAATGGAGAGAGTATACGATGGGTGCGGCTGGGGTTGTGAGTAGTGGTGGTAGAAGAAGAAGTGTGTGGTGGTATGGGATTCCGGGTTTGTGGATGCGGTGAGTTGGAGGAGAAATTTGAAGGTGGTGGTGGGTTGTTTCTGGAGGTAGAGTTCCAGGTGGTGGGGCGTTGGAAGCGGGAGAGGCGAAGATCTTGGTTTTTTGATTCATACCTCCGAGCTAAGCGCTGAGCTTGAGTGAGTGAGTGAGGCTCTAAGGCCATCACGTCATGACGCACTTCAGGTTTGAGGCCACCCAAAAAAATGGGTAATAGTTGTGCATCAGACCAGTCAGGGACTCTGCAAGATAGTTTGGTGAAACGATTGATGAAGTCGTCCACGGAGGAGGTTTGTTGGAGATGGGAGAGGGCTGCGGTGATGTCAGTTGTCGACCCCGAGCCAAAGTGTTCCAGCATGATTGTGACCAATTGCTCCCAGGTAATGAGCGGATGTCTTTGTTCCAGGGCGTTCATCCAAACCGAGGGGTCGTTCCCAAAGTAGGAAGAGACCGCAGACACCCGCTCATGGTAAGGAACGCGATGGGCTCTGAGGTAGCGTTCTGCCATGGCCAGCCAGCCCACGACGTCGTCGCCGTAAAAACGGGGTAGCTCGACTCTAGGAGGACGGTAGTGATGAAAATCTTGGTGAGGGGGAAGTGTTTGGTATGTATGGTTGGTGTGCCCAGGAAATGGAGCTGAGTGGAAGGGCTCAGGGCCTGAAGAGTGAGAGGTTGGGTTGGGAATTGTGTGTGTGGTTGTGGATGGGGTGGTGGTGTGAGTTGAGGTGGACACCAGGGTGGAGTAGGTGGGTGAAGCAATGGACGAAGGGGTTCTGGTATGGGAAGGTGGAGTATGGGATATGGATGGTAGTGGGTTAGACCAGCCTAGGCCAAATTCGCTGGTGAGGGGTGGGGGGGTCATGGACCCGAATGTGATTTGAGGAAGGGTGGTGGGTGTGGAAAGTTGTGATACTACCGGTGCGGTAGAAGGAAGTGGAGAATATGGAGTAGGAGGGGATGGAAGTGGGGAAAAAGAGGTTTGAATGCGAAGCATAGTCTCCATCACTGTTTGGTGAAGCTGTTGAACTTGGTTGGTGAGGTTGGTCCTGAAGGAATCCATGGAGAGATGCAGCTCTTCATTTTGGGTCTGTAGATTGGCTACTGACTGGTGGATATCATGGATCGAAGGAATGGTTTGGGGTTCAGAGGATGGAGCTGCCGAATTGGACGGAGCGCCTGGGGATGGCGGTGTAGCCATAATGGGGTTGGTTGGAAGCAAGGCTGTGGATGGTGGTGCCTGGTGCAGGCCCCTCATGCAGGGTCTCTGATACCAGATATTAGGTACTTGAGCTAATTCAAACAGAAAGATAAATTAAAGGAAATGCATTTCATTCATTGATGGCTTTCAAAGAGCCGTTTGCTACAATATAAAGAGTCTTCTACATTTGGGTTCCTGACATCTCGACAGGGACAATAGAATAGAAGGACAAAAAGGTCCCAACAACACTGAAGACAAAAATGGCAGGTTTGACTCAGAGGGAGGTCTAGTCACCGTACTGCCTGGAGATCTGGTTTGCTGAAAGGAACAAGAGCATCAGTCGAAGTTGGGCTGGGCCTGAAGATTAAGAGAAGGGTTTGGGTGTGACCCTAACACATTTCGATCTTTTTTTTTTTTTTTTTTTTTGTGAAGAAACAAAAAGACTCAATTTTGGGGTAACCGCCAACCAGCAAAAGCCAAAAGGCATAGCATATTTATCAATATTTTTTTTTTCAAAATCCTCTAAATAGGTAATTTTATAGTTTAATCGTCCATAAGTATTTACTTTAGGGTGGGTCTAAAATTGTTTAAACTTTAATTGTGTTGTTGATACTTAACATCAAGTGTTTCATTAGTAAGGTGTCAAATTCTTTAGTTAAGTAATGCATATTTGTTGAGAGAGCTCCTAATGAGGACGCCTAAAATGAGGATTCATGAAAACTTTCTAATCAACGGTTTGAGAGACCCACTTTTAGATTACATTACCGCAAATCAACCGTTAGATGTTTATATATGCATGGGTATATCACTTCTGAAAATCAACCGTTAGATATTTAGAAGATTACCGAAAGGAAAGTTGAGAGCTACAACCTTTTCAACTTCATATTTAGCTCATGGATTAGAATATGGATTGATATAACATATTTCAAGATCTAATTAGAATATCAGAGGGATAAATGTAGAAGTGAAGCATAATATGCAGATAGGCAACCTATAAGGCATTGATGCATAAACATTTTAACTCAGATATTGCATTCCAATTAAAGACTCTTTGGGTTTAGTTTCCAACAACAGCAGCATAAATGCAGAACCAGATAACAAGTTCAGGGGGCACTTCACAATGTTACAATTGAAAGAAAGGATATCTGACAAAGTTTGCCACTCAGAGTCATACATTGCTAGATGCGTCCCTGGATCTAACGGGTGGGATTGAACCAAATGGCATTGCAAAGCAATCCACCGGCCACAAACAACCATCCACCAGCCACCGGGAAGTACAAAGGCAAGCCTGAAGAATTAGATGTTCGAAGCACTCAAAGCCATCACCTTGCATTGTTCATTCATGGCATGAAGTTGGGCTTCTTTCTTATCAAGAAGAGCACTCAGCCTCACATTCTCTTGCATAAGTTTTTGAACTTCCACCTCTTTCTGTGTTTTCTCACCCTCTAACTGTGTTGTTTTTGCAACTAGCCTGTTCCAAAGCAACATGAGATAATGAAACAACAAAACATGTCCAGCTAGCGTATATGCTTGTACAATGGCATACAATCAGGATTAACACAGGCATAAGCATATGACTACTGCTGCTTAGAAACATAAGAGCATGGACACACATGGAAACATATGCCTCTCCATGTGTGCACACATGCAAAAGATCTAATAAAATGACAATTCAGCACCATATAGATCAAAGAAATTTCAAATAAGTGCTTAGATAGCTTCATGCTTTTCTCAGCAAGACACGCAATACGGAAGCAAGCAAAGCATTCTATCCTTTCTATTATCATCCTAATAGAAGGGAGAAACAAGATGCAAGTATCATAATGAAAGGGAGGCCTTTGCATAGAGAAGATTTCTTACCTACAATGAAGGAAATCAATTGCAAAGAATCTGACATGATAACTAAAGGGAAAATATAGTGAAAACTGAACATCCATTCACTGCAGAATAAGAAAGATACTGACCGCTCAAACAGCCTCTCAATAGTTTGAAACTGCTTCTCTGATGAAAGCAATGTTTCTCGTACAGTGATGAGACTGCTGACATACGATTTTAGAGACTCAAAGTCCCGCTTCACCCGGCAAAGCTCCTGTTCATTTTCTGTGGCTCGTTCCCTCTGTATAGATGTCTCTTGAACCAAATCCTCAACTCTCTGCCGCATTTCATTTAGAATACCATTTGTACCTAGAGCAAACCGCTCCATCTCCTCCAACTTCAAAGACATGTTCTCAATTTGGATGGACTTTTTCTTAATTTCTTCCTGACCAAAAGTTACCTTCTCCTTCTCAACTGCCGTTTCAGATTCTGCCAATATAACTCTCTTAACTAGAGCTTCCATTACATCTGTAACCATCTGCACAGACTTAAGCAGTTCACTGATATAAGCTGCATCTTGTTCATCTAGAGAGTCCTGTTGCTTGCCAATCCCAATTGAAGAATCTGCATCTGGAATTTCAAAGGAAGAAAGATCAACATTCCGAGACCATCCAGCCAACGGTGTACCATTTTTATCAACAAGCCCCACTCCTTCAGATTGTTTGATGCCACATGCTGTATGGGCTAAATGAGGAACAGCCATTATTCTTGCTTTTGATTTCAAGTATGTTAACAAACTGGCAGCCGTCTTAACTCTCCGCCAAAGAACCTCTAATTCCTTTTTTGAGTCTTCATCAGACCCCTCTATACAAGCCTCTACCTCTATAAGCTTCTTTTGCAATACATCCACATGGGACTGACGCTGATCCATCTCCAGCTTCCACATTTCATGTGTTTGGCTCAGTTGAGACTTCAAGGTTGACAAGTTAAACTCTTCTCCGGCTGCCATCCCCTGTCCAAAATTGTAAAAAAGAACATAAATACCCTTAAATCTAATACGATGGACACCACATCAATATGAAGGCCTAACTCCCATAAGATCATTCAAATGAATATCACATTAAGAAGCTCAAAGTGCCTGCTAACTCATGGCTTCCATCTTGCTATATCAGGCATATTTATTTAACAAAAGGAGACGAAATGCACCCAAAATCCACATATGCTGCATCTACTGATATAGAGCTGGGGATTTCTGCAGAATGAAAAGCGGGAAACTTCAAGCATGTTGGTAAATTATCGCACACTCTCTCATACAGAGATTACAATGTGCTGGTCAAGATAGTAAACAAAACTCAAATAGAGCTGCATCCATGACCTTGATGATAAGTTATATTTTCAGAATTTCTCTGAAACCATCAGGCATTTTATCAAGTAAGCACTACCACAGTGCCACTAGGCTCAAAAATTGAATTCACAATTCCAGATAACGCAAAAAAAAAAAAAAAACAAGTCCACTAAACCAAGACTGTATCAGCACTGTGCAGAAATTACATTGAAATCAAATCAAGCACAAACTGAAGAAGATCCAACATGTAAAAATATCATAAATCTAAAGCTATTTCCAGCTCAAACATTTTTGACTCACCAGAAATAATACCAAAACTTCAATGAACAACAATCAACATCAGAATCTTATCACAATGACCCACATCAGATAATGGGAATTCTAGTCCATCAATCCAATTGCAAACAAGCACAATCCGATATTCATCAAAAACAAAAAAAATCAAATCTTCAAACAAAGTGACACAATTGAAACTGAAAAAAGGCAGAAACTTGAAGAAGGTAAAAAACATAACAGCATCAAACCCACCAAAGAAAACGAAAACGATGAAGGATTCAAAGCAAAGCAAGCTCTGAAAAAAATGAAGATGAGGTAGAAATGAAAAAACATACCCTTTGGGTTTGAGTGAAAGGCAATGGATTTGAGGATTAGGGTTCTTGAAATCCAAAGAGGAGGAGGTGATTGGTGGTTGGTGGGTGGGTGGGTGCTGGTGCCGTGTTCGTCGTCTTGGTCCGGCACGCCGGTTTTTCTTTTCTTTTTTGGTAGGAAAAAAACAGAGCACTAATAATAACGTTGAAGAGCCTCTGTTTTTTCTTTTTGGTCTGCCTGCCCCTGGTTTTGTGTTCTTTATTTTACTTTTACTTTGGAAAGTAAAAATTAAAATGTGGGATTTCTGGAAAAGTTTTCAAAGTTTTAATATTGTGGTCCTCTGGATAAGGAATCATTGTGACTAAAAAAAACTGAAATATAAATGTTAATACCTATGTAACAAGATGTATGGGTCAAGTGGTGCTTCACTTCAGGGCCAAGCTAGGAAAAAATAAAAAATTCAACATGGTCCAAAATGACTAATGGCATTATATATGTAAAATTTGGATTCATTTATGATACAGTTGTATTAATATTAATGAATTAAGTAAATAAATTTGATGCAGAGATAGATCTACTTAATGCATTGGTAGACTAGTCCAGTTTGATTTCGAATTAGTCTATATATAACTACGGGAAGTTGGTCTTCTGGTATAGAGAGTTGGTTTATATTTAATGTACCACAGAACGTTTCAATCATAGCATAGAAAGAATCAGAATTTGTAGATTGTCACAAAATAACTTCTTATTAGGGATGTGAAGTAGTGATGTTGACGATTTTTTTTATAATATTTTTTTTGAAACGTAAAAATGAAGAATTTGGATTCAGGAGAATTACAATCACGTTGGACTAAGGTGGATAGGGCAAGGAAGGTGTTGGGGTGAAATGGTGGTTACTATTGAAATGTATGAATCAAAGTTTGATTGAAGATGAAGAAAGGGTTTGCTTTTAGGACATGGTTCTTAAACCTGAACCAAACCAAAGTGATCTGAATGAAGCTTAAGTGTTCATTAATTAGGATATTGTATAGTGAAGCAATATCTCTGTGAGTTGTTGATATCTGAACTAAATGAATTGGCATTTCAACAAAAACTACTTACATTACTGAAACTCATATTTACACTTCCAGGAAAATTGGTCAGAATCACTTCTGGTATTACTATGAGATTCTCTACCTCTAACACTAAAAAGGGTAGGAGCTATAAACAAGTACACACAAAATTTCTACATATGATACAAGGTGGCTAAGTGCTTTCATTATAAGTGCTTGGGCACCGAAGAAGTGGAAACTAAGCCAGACAGCAGGGCAACAATGAGAGCACTATTGTAAGTGCTTGGTTCACCTTGCTTTGAATTGTTCCTGATATCCATATAGCTATCATTCTGAAAAGGGCCACCAACCAGGGCACCAACAGCTACATTTGGATTCTGATCGGGGGAGTACAGCCATTTAAACCCATCTCTGCAGCCAGTGTCTGCATCAACCGGAATGGAAGATCCCCTATGGTGCACTTGTTGAGGGTAGTTACCCCCATGCCCTACAAGATAACTCATCTTCATCGGATTTTTTCCCAACGCGTAATCTGCCTGCAAGTATTTGTGCAATGTGGTTCGGATCAATATAAGAAAAATGACAAATGTTACAACTCATTACCAATTGAGTAATACCTGAGAGATGGCGAAGCTACGAAGATCTTCAGGTTTGTAAATTTTCCCATCACAATACAGCATTTCAGTCTGAGACGTAACCATGTAGTCGCTATAGAGAACTGCTAGAAAGGCTGAAGACATAGCATGTTGTAGACAGTTCCATTCTTCCACCCATATCAGACCATCTACATCAAAATACACACACCATTTCATAAATATGTGATAAGGAATACGTGTTTGCTTGATACAGATGAACTATTGTTAGGAACATTACTGTCTGTTCTGTCAGGTGCGGCCGTAGGCGAATCAGGTATAAGTCCACACAAGAAGACCTCTGCAGTTTTTCGGTACATCTGGAGATCAAGGTTCTCTGCCATAGGGAGCTCTATTGCACCGAAGAAACTTATCCTAGACATCAAAACCTGCTCCACAATGGGACAAACAGAACTCTGTGGAGTTGGCTGGTGCTTATATATAGATGAAACTAACTTATATTTCTTTGTAATTCTGTAGGAAAATAGAGCTAAAGAGAAAATTGGTAACCATAAATAGTAACTTGGCCTATAAGCTACAAAAGGCAACTTTGACATGATTGGACATTAAGAACTAAATGTACCTGAGTTGCAGCATGCTTGTCATCCCAACTAAACCAAGATGGACTTCCCCATATAGCAAATGTCGGCCCGTGCTGTTCGGTCACATACTTGAGGTAGTCCAGATCTCCAGTTGCATGGTAGAGCCAGGTAGCTGCCCACAATAGCTCATCTCCATATCCTGAAGAGTTGTAGAACCCCTGCACTTGGGGTATGCTGACACTATAAGAACCTCTATAAGTATCGGCAAAATTAAACAGCTGCTCAGCATGCTTGAGGAGCGATTTTGAGTATGAGGAGTCGATTTTCCTGAAAACAAGAGATGCTGATGCCATAGCTGCTGCTGTTTCTGCTGCCACTTCTGTTCCTGGGAAAGATGTGTTGATTTGAACTAGAGGCCTTCTCTCTGTCATGGTTTCAGGTCTTTGCCAACAATTATGGTCTAATTCAGGATCACCCACCTAATGTTACATATAAGGAAACTATAATTAGACATTTCAATAGGCTGATTCTTGCTCATGAAAAAGGTGAGTGGTTGAACAATAAACCGTGTCCATTACTAAATAATAAACAAGCACTGATATTGTCTCCAACTTAATCACCAAAATTCAAACGAACTATGACATTTCCAGATAAAAACATATAGTTTCGACAAGCCCCAATACATCAGTACTACTAGTGGTCTATTACTAATGGTCATCTTATTGTGTCACATTTCCGACGTGAGATTGTAGCACGTGATTAAAATATAAAGGTAAAGATTGTAACTTTGCAAGCAATGTGTACCTGAATATAGAGCACATTTGGGGAAGGATGTGCATTGATCAAGTAATCAGTGATCCACTTCAGCGAGTCATGGGCATGACCCAATTGCTTCACCTCTTTCATTTGGTCCCCATATTCAAGAATAGCCCAAGACAAAACTGTTGCAGTGAAAGCCATAGGAAACCCAAACTTTAAAAGATCACCAGCATCATACATCCCCTTTGATAAGTCCAACCCCTCCTCACTCCCATCTTGGAGCCCCGAGTCCCCTCTCCACGCGACCCGGTTCTTCACCAGCTTCCCAGCTACAACAACAATAACCAAACTATCAAACAACAGGAAAGATCACAACTTTGAGAGAACTGGGTTTGTGGGAATTAAGGGTTACATTTTTGGGCGTCAAAGAATTGGGTGGCGAGTTGAAGAGCGTTGGCGTAGTTTTGTACTACAGGTCCGGGTTGACCCGAGACCTGAGTCACCTGACTTGAATGGAAGTAGCGGTTGAAGTTTCTTAGCAGAGTGAGGGTAGCAGCTGCGGCGACGAGAGATATATATAGTAACAGAATTAACCGCCAACCCCAGCTTGTGTTCGACTCTCTGTGATAAGCTTTTTCTTCTCCTTCCACCATTTACACAAATCTGCAACGCAACTTCTTCTTTGAATTTGCATGAACCATTTAGAACGACATTTGGGGACGTTCTTGGCTTTTTAAAGATTTTGAAGGCACTGTTTGTTTCGGTTCTTGGAGGACATGGAGACAGGACTCGAGGGCTTTGTGATTATGAGCGGCCGAAGATTCTGAAGAATGATACGGTTGATTAGTTATTGCCATTCAGAAGAGGTTGGGATTTAAATAGTAGAGAGAGAAACAGCAAGTTGTACTTGTCCGTTTTTGGGAATTGGCAAGGTGATGGATTGTGTTTGCTTTGGCCTTTTTGTTTTGACTTGAAGGGAGAATCCTGGGAAGAAATTCTTTAGTTCCAAGGAAGACAAATTCCAACTATGGCCATGGGAGCGGTTAAAATCTCACTACCAAAGCTTCTTCAATGGAATAGAAATTGTAGTTTATTAATTGTGGATGACAAGTTCAAAGCTAATATATTTAAGACTTGAGAACCGAAAATTAAAATAATCCTTCGACTTATGCATAAATTATAGTAAGATTAATAATAAGATGATAAAAGACGTCTAATACCATTTAGTTTAATAGGATTTGTCTTTCTTCATAAAAGACGTATGCTGCATCATGATTCGTATGTTATTCAGAATGTTACATTAAGATTTTTGAAATTACGGGCTTGGAAATTTGCAGTCTTGGGCGATTGCGTTTATAGGCCTTACCTCAAGTTCAACCTTTGTGAAAAAGGTGTCCAAAGAAACCAAGGAGGAGTTTTCGGCTTTGCAAGAGGAGAACCACATCTTAAGACTTAAGTCATGAGTCTCTACCTTCACTTGTTTTCAAATCTCTAAATTTTATAACATTAGAACATGACAACGTATATATCACAATTTTCGAAACATTGGCTACCCAAAAGGAGGGAAAAAGAAAAAAAAAATCAGGGTTTAGGCATAGTTGAAAAAATCCTCAATTTCCATGTAGATTGAAAAATTCAAGTATTCAACTACCCATCTGACACCCCTTATTTAAGTTAAGGGGTTTGGGTGCAGTTTTAAGGGATGAAAATGGTGAATCATTACTTGCAAGTATCTAAAGGAATGGTTGGATGTTTTAGTGTGAAGGATGTTGAACTATATGCTGCTGCTTTGGGACTTCAAACACTGCTTCAAGCTAGATTTCAATCTTTCAAAATCATCCTGAAATTGGATTCGTTGTTCGTGGTCTTTGATTTAAAGAAAAAAGGGGTTGATCTTTCGGTAGAAAGTGTCTTAATTGAAGAGGGTGAAAATAATGTTTCACCTCTTCCTTTTAGTAGTTTGTACATATTGTCCTAGAAAATGTAATCAGGCAGCGCACATGTTAGTGAAAAATGCTTATTTGTTTTTTACATTTCAAGTTTAGATAAAGATATGACCACAGTGGCTCTCTGATATACTTATTGCTTATGTACGTAACTAATTGTTTCAATCAATGTTGGAGTAAAAGTTTTCGAGGGTAGCTTTTGGGCACAGCAAGGGAGAGTAATCCCGCCAATGAAGGAATGTTAAGTTGGGTGAAACACAATATATTCCCTCAAGGAGGGTTTAGTTGAGGTGAGGCACAATCCCTTAAAGGAGGAGAAGATTCCCTCAAGGTGGATTTAGTTGAGGTGAGACACAATCCCCTCAAGGAGGAGAAGATTCCCTCAGGGTGGATTTGGGTGAGGCGAGGTACAATTCCCAGAAGATGGGTATGGGTGCAGCGGAATCGGTCAACGGATCTGTTCGGCTTGTCCAAAGTCCCAAGTATTCTGAGGTAATTCCCCACGACACCAAAAGAGTGGCGACGTGGATCCACTCGTGCGTGACTTGCGGATCAAGATGGCCACTACGGGCACAAGTCGGAATATCCGGTCGGGCTCGTCTATAAATACTAGGAGAGTTAAACTTTCGAGGTAAGCAGTCATTTCCAAAATACACCTATCACACCTTGAGCTCTTACTAACTTAAGCATCAGAGTACCTTTTGGAGGTACCCCCACCCATTCCTTTTCAAAAGCAGAGAGCGTCAAGTCAAAGCCCTACCCCAAGGATCGTCATTCAGGTCTTGGAACACAAATCCCCACTCCCGCTCCAGTCAGAAGAAGTAGATGAGGAGACTTTCCATGGAATTTGTCCACACCAACAATTGGCGCCGTCTCTGGGAAACCTCGTTTCCCTAAAAAACTAACATGGTGGGAGTGGAAGGTTTCAATCTGGATCCATCCGACAAGACTGGATCTGGTGGATCACAACACGACCAAAATGCACGCATTCTCAAAAAAATGAAAAAGATGGAGGAGGAACTCGCTCAGCTGTGAAAGAAAGAGAAGCTCCGAGAGGCCCGTAGGCAGAAACGGAAGGAGAGCGAGCAAGATCCAATCAGAGATTCAAGCGATGAAGAAGAAGAAGAGGAGCCCACCAAAAAGTCCGCTCACGGTGACGCTGAGATTTTAGCAGGAGGGAGCTCGGGATCCGTGCCGGAGAACAACCAGAAGAAAGCGAAGAAGGTCAAAGATGAAAGCTGGAGGTCCCAGATAGAGAAAATGTTGAGAGAAGTGCTAAATGCTAGTCCCGGAGAATTGGCTGCGGCCGCTACAAGGGAAATAGGGAGGTCCCCATTTATCGATGAAATTCTTAGCGTGGAGAAACCGCTCAAGTTCGTTACGCCTATTTTTCATCAGTACGATGGGACCACCGATCCCGTGGATCACCTCAGAAAGTTCATGCAGCAGATGACCACAGAGACGAATAATGAGAGACTTTTCTGCAAATTCTTCCCCTCGAGTCTAACCGGCGAAGCGGGAACGTGGTTCCGTGACCTGAAGCCTGGGTCCATCTCCAATTTCGGGCAATTGAGGGCCTGCTTGCCCCTGATTTTGTGTTCTGTATTTTACTTTTACTTTGGAAAGTAAAAATTAAAATGTGGGATTTCTGAAAAAGTTTTTCAATTGATTTAATAATGCAGAAATTGTGGTCCTCTGGATAAGGAATCGTTGTGACTAAAAAAACTGAAATATAAATGTCAATACCTATGTAACAAGATGTATGGGTCAAGTGGTGCTTCACTTCAGAGCCAAGCTAGGAAAAAATAAAAAATTCAACATGGTCCAAAATGACTAATGGCATTATATAACTGTAAAATTTGGATTCATTTATGATACATTTGTATTAATATTAATGAATTAAGTAAATAAATTTGATGCAGAGATAGATCTACTTAATGCATTGGTAGACTAGTCCAGTTTGATTTCGAATTAGTCTATAACTACGGGAAGTTGGTCTTTTGGTATAGAGAGTTGGTTTATATTTAATGTACCACAGAACGTTTCAATCATAGCATAGAAAGAATCGGAATTTGTATATTGTCACAAAATAACTTCTTAAAAGTTAAATTCTTGTTAGGGATGTGAAGTAGTGATGTTGACGATTTTTTTAAAAATATTTTTTTTGAAATGTAAAAACGAAGAATTTGGCAGGAGAATTACAATCACGTTGGACTAAGGTGGATAGGGCAAGGAAGGTGTTGGGGTGAAATGGTGGTTACTATTGAAATGTATGAATCAAAGTTTGATTGAAGATGAAGAAAGGGTTTGCTTTTAGGACATGGTTCTTAAACCTGAACCAAACCAAAGTGATCTGAATGAAGCTTAAGTGTTCATTAATTAGGATATTGTATAGTGAAGCAATATCTCTGTGAGTTGTTGATATCTGAACTAAATGAATTGGCATTTCAACAAAAACTACTTACATTACTGAAACTCATATTTACACTTCCAGGAAAATTGGTCAGAATCACTTCTGGTATTACTATGAGATTCTCTACCTCTAACACTAAAAAGGGTAGGAGCTATAAACAAGTACACACAAAATTTCTACATATGATACAAGGTGGCTAAGTGCTTTCATTATAAGTGCTTGGGCACCGAAGAAGTGGAAACTAAGCCAGACAGCAGGGCAACAATGAGAGCACTATTGTAAGTGCTTGGTTCACCTTGCTTTGAATTGTTCCTGATATCCATATAGCTATCATTCTGAAAAGGGCCACCAACCAGGGCACCAACAGCTACATTTGGATTCTGATCGGGGGAGTACAGCCATTTAAACCCATCTCTGCAGCCAGTGTCTGCATCAACCGGAATGGAAGATCCCCTATGGTGCACTTGTTGAGGGTAGTTACCCCCATGCCCTACAAGATAACTCATCTTCATCGGATTTTTTCCCAACGCGTAATCTGCCTGCAAGTATTTGTGCAATGTGGTTCGGATCAATATAAGAAAAATGACAAATGTTACAACTCATTACCAATTGAGTAATACCTGAGAGATGGCGAAGCTACGAAGATCTTCAGGTTTGTAAATTTTCCCATCACAATACAGCATTTCAGTCTGAGACGTAACCATGTAGTCTCTATAGAGAACTGCTAGAGAGGCTGAAGACATAGCATGTTGTAGACAGTTCCATTCTTCCACCCATATCAGACCATCTACATCAAAATACACACACCATTTCATAAATATGTGATAAGGAATACGTGTTTGCTTGATACAGATGAACTATTGTTAGGAACATTACTGTCTGTTCTGTCAGGTGCGGCCGTAGGCGAATCAGGTATAAGTCCACACAAGACCTCTGCAGTTTTTCGGTACATCTGGAGATCAAGGTTCTCTGCCATAGGGAGCTCTATTGCACCGAAGAAACTTATCCTAGACATCAAAACCTGCTCCACAATGGAACAAACAGAACTCTGTGGAGTTGGCTGGTGCTTATATCCAGGAGTTTGTTAGTGTTCTGGAAGTTTCTCAAGAAGGCTCTTGGGGTTGGCCCCAAAGGAGCACCTCCAAGTTTTTCATGCTGACCCATAATCTCATTTAAATCACCAATGATCAACCATGGGGTACCATCATTCCAATTACGATTATTCCAGGAGTTCCAAAAGATCTCTTTATCCGCTCCGTAGGGTCCTCCATACATCCATGTAATCCTACAACTGGTAATCTCTCCAGTTTTTGAGATAATGGTATCAATGAAATGCGTGGAGTAGTCTATGACATCAACTTTGTAATCAGGTTTCCACCAAAGAGTGAGCCCACCAGCAGTGCCAATAGGTTCAACAGTGTAGCCTTTACTAAAGCCAAAACGTCTCCGAATTCTATCTACATAGTAGTTGCCTTGATGTGTCTCAGATAAGAAAACAAAATTTGGATTGTGGGAGTGGGAGTGGGTGAGTTCCCTCAGTGTTTTAATTGTCAAAGACTTCCCCAAGCCTTGACAGTTCCAAGCCAGAAGTATCATTGAGACCTTGCAGCTGGATTCGGCCAGCCGCCACAGCCCTGAAGGTGGGTTAAATCTTCGATACCTTCATTTGGACAAGGCACAATCCCTTGTTCAGTCGTGGAGGTTCCACTGAGCATAGAACCTTCACAAATATCCGCATCCTGGCCCTTATTGCAAGAGCGAGCTCCTCTACCCCTTCCACCTTTACCACCCCTAGAACCTCTGCCTCTTTTACTTGCCCTTTTACTCCCCTCAGTCTCCGTTTGCCCATCTACCCCTTCAAGTTTCCTCTTCTCATTCTCCCTTGTTCCCCTTCCCCTTCCTCTCCCTCTGTTTCTAGTATTTGGTAGTTTGAGCTCAGGGCTAAGAGGCAATTTTGGCCTTTTACTCTTCAGGTAAGTCGGTGTGTCAACAGGGGAACTCACCAATCTTTTTTTTTTTGTAGTTTCCACGGGGGAATCCAGGGGAGTCAGCTGGTCACTTTGATTCAACTCAACAATCTGCAAATTTCCACTATTGGGTTTGGTAGCACGTGCTTCCAAATCAACTTCCACATAGCCAGGAACAGGGAACATAGGGTTGGCCTTAAGAAAATCATCCTTCTTTTTAAAAGCCCATGGTGGAATGCATTCTGGGTCATCCCAAGTGTTGGGCTTTAGGTTAAGCCCATTCATAGCTACAGTGATACTCCCATTGCGGAACAGAGACCCATGTGTGTCAGGATCCCACATGTCCACCCACCTTTTCTGAGAATTTGTCTTTTGTACCCCGTTTGAGGACAAAGATAGATTACAGTTTGTTGACTGTGACCTTGAAGAAACGTCACCATCGTTTTGTGAGCAGAGATCAGTGTTTGTACCGTCACCATCTCTGTGAGTACCTGTCACATCCACCCTGTCTCCCATGTATTTGAATTTGTTTGAAATTTCCCTTCTGCTCCGACAGAATATTCCGGTCGTCGGAGCATATGGAAATTCCTGTGGGAAATGATCTTGAGTGAAAACCGGCTTCTGCAGGGGCTCAGCTACTAAGGAGTTATCATACACAACCCCAAGTTTCAAGAGTATAGGGTTTACCTGATATCTGCAAGTTGTAATCAGATGGCCTAACCTTCCACACTTAAAGCAAAAGCACTTTAAGTTTTCATACTTGAGCCGGATTTTGGTAGTATGGGAATGATCTCTAGGTAGTTGACAGAAGGTTGCCAGTGGTTTTCTCGTGTCAAAATCCACTCTGAGCCTCAGGAACCCCCTATTGCCTGCAGCCAAAGGGTCTTCCACCTCTATCACAGACCCCAAAATATTACCTAGCTTCCTTCCATTTGTAGCTGATAGCTGATCTCTTGGGATACCATGAGCTTGTATCCAATAAGTAGCACGATGAGGGTCAAGTTCCTCAATTGAGTGGCGTAGAGGCCAGTGTCTGACTAAGAAGCAGTAGCCTTTAACATTCTAGGGGCTATCATTGATTAACTTCTTTGCTAGTTTCTCTGAGCCCACAGTGAGGGTATAAACATTCCTCTTGACCCTAATGATTCGGATCTGGCCTAGGGTTTTCCAAATACCCATGAGTGCTGCCTTGATACCACCCAAGCCCGGCTCTTCATCAGCAATTAAGAAACCCAGTAAATTGATACCATACTCCAGATCTACAAAGTCAACACTTTGTTCAAAGTTGATGGACATAGCCTCAATGGTCTCTTCATCATGAAAAGGAATTTCCTCTTCACAGTGTGAGGTAGAAGCCATTATATGTAAAGAGACAGAAGCTCTTGAATCTAACCACAAGGGGAAAATAGACTCCTCAGAGTATAACAAAAGAGAACTCACGAGAAGAGGTTCTTCTGAACACCCCTTCTTTAAGTTAAGGGGTTTGGGTGCAGTTTTAAGGGATGAAAATGGTGAATCATTACTTGCAAGTATCTAAAGGAATGGTTGGATGTTTTAGTGTGAAGGATGTTGAACTATATGCTGCTGCTTTGGGACTTCAAGCACTGCTTCAAGCTAGATTTTAATCTTTCAAATTCATCCTGGAATTGGATTCCTTGTTCGTGGTCTTTGATTTAAAGAAAAAAGGGGTTGATTTTTCGGTAGAAAGTGTCTTAATTGAAGAGGTGACTTTAAAAGATCACCAGCATCATACATCCCCTTTGATAAATCCAACCCCTCCTCACTCCCATATTGGAGCCCCGAGTCCCCTCTCCACGCGACCCGGTTCTTCACCAGCTTCCCAGCTACAACAACAATAACCAACCATCAAATAACATGAAAGATCACAACTTTGAGAGAACTGGGTTTGTGGGAATTAAGGGTTACATTTTTGGGCGTCGAATAATTGGGTGGCGAGTTGAAGAGCGTTGGCGTAGTTTTGTACTACAGGTCCGGGTCGACCCGAGACCTCAGTCACCTGACTTGAATGGAAGTAGCGGTTGAAGTTTCTTAGCAGAGTGAGGGTAGCAGCTGCGGCGACGAGAGATATATATAGTAACAGAATTAACCGCCAACCCCAGCTTGTGTTCGACTCTTTGTGATAAGCTTTTTCTTCTCCTTCCACCATTTACACAAATCTGCAACGCAACTTCTTTTTTGAATTTGCATGAACCATTTAGAACGACATTTGGGGACGTTCTTGGCTTTTTAAAGATTTTTTTTTTTTTTTGGTACAAGGCTTTTTAAAGATTTTGAAGGCACTGTTTGTTTCGGTTCTTGGAGGACGTGGAGACAGGACTCGAGGGCTTTGTGATTGTGAGCTGCCGAAGATTCTGAAGAATGATACGGTTGATTCGTTACTGCCATGCAGAAGAGGTTGGGATTTAAATAGTAGAGAGAGAAACAGAAGGCTGTACTTGTCCCTTTTTGGGAATTGGCAAGGTGATGGATTGTGTTTGCTTTGGCCTTTTTTGTTCCGACTTGAAGGGAGAATCCAGGGAAGAAATTCTTTGGTTCCAAGGAAGACAAATTCCAACTATGGCCATGGGTGCGGTTAAAATCTCACTATTTCATAAAAGACGTATGCTGAATCATGATTCGTGTGTTATTCAGAATGTTAAGGGCTTGGAAATTTGCAGTCTTGGGCGATTGCGTTTATAGGCCTTACCCTCAAGTTCAACCTTTGTGAAAAAGGTGTCCAAAGAAACCAAGGAGGAGTTTTTGGCTTTGCAAGAGAGCAGAAGTATTTGCTACCACATCTTAAGTCATGAATCTCTAACTTCACTTGTTTTCAAATCTCTAAATTTTATAACATTAGAACATGACAACGTATATATCACAATTTTTGAAACATTGGCTACCCAAAAGGAGGGAGAAAAAAAAAATTAGGGTTTAGGCATAGTTGAAAAAATCCTCAATTTCCATGTAGATTGAAAAATTCAAGTATTCAACTACCCATCTGACACCCCTTTCTTTAAGTTAAGGGGTTTGGGTGCAGTTTTAAGGGATGAAAATGGTGAATCATTACTTGCAAGTATCTAAAGGAATGGTTGGATGTTTTAGTGTGAAGGATGTTGAACTATATGCTGCTGCTTTGGGACTTCAAGCACTGCTTCAAGCTAGATTTCAATCTTTCAAAATCATCCTGGAATTGGATTCCTTGTTCGTGGTCTTTGATTTAAACAAAAAAGGGGTTGATCTTTCGGTAGAAAGTGTCTTAATTGAAGAGGTGAAAATAATGTTTCACCTCTTCCTTTTAATAGTTAATTTGTATATATTGTCCTAGAAAATGTAATCAGGCAGCGCACATGTTAGTGAGGAATGCTTTTTTGTTTTTTACATTTCAAGTTTGGATAAAGATATGACTACAGTGGCTCTCTGATATACTTATTGCTTATGTACGTAACTAATTGTTTCAATCAATATATTTTCTTTTTCTCAAAAAAGAAAAAACAAAAGAGTGATTACATTTCAAGTTGGAGAAATCTGATGGAGAGTTGGGGGGGGGGGAGGGATGATGATTGTTGGGTACAATTATGGGGCTAAAAATGGAAATTAGTTAGACTATTTTTTATTGCCGGGTATATTTAGATATTTGCTGTGTTCATTTAGCAAGACCCAAAATAAAATTGTTGCATTTATCTGTTGAGTTAAAAAGGGAAGAGTTCCGGCCCAATACTACAATCGGTGCCCCGATTGGCCCATATTATCCAGAAGGTCAAGGGCGCGAGATCGAGTGACAACCTCCGTACGGATCCTTCTCCTTCTTCCCACTTCTCCTTCTTCAGCTTCAGCTTATTACGATTATTCCAGGAGTTCCAAAAGATCTCTTTATCCGCTCCGTAGGGTCCTCCATACATCCATGTAATCCTACAACTGGTAATCTCTCCAGTTTTTGAGATAATGGTATCAATGAAATGCGTGGAGTAGTCTATGACATCAACTTTGTAATCAGGTTTCCACCAAAGAGTGAGCCCACCAGCAGTGCCAATAGGTTCAACAGTGTAGCCTTTACTAAAGCCAAAACGTCTCCGAATTCTATCTACATAGTAGTTGCCTTGATGTGTCTCAGATAAGAAAACAAAATTTGGATTGTGGGAGTGGGAGTGGGTGAGTTCCCTCAGTGTTTTAATTGTCAAAGACTTCCCCAAGCCTTGACAGTTCCAAGCCAGAAGTATCATTGAGACCTTGCAGCTGGATTCGGCCAGCCGCCACAGCCCTGAAGGTGGGTTAAATCTTCGATACCTTCATTTGGACAAGGCACAATCCCTTGTTCAGTCGTGGAGGTTCCACTGAGCATAGAACCTTCACAAATATCCGCATCCTGGCCCTTATTGCAAGAGCGAGCTCCTCTACCCCTTCCACCTTTACCACCCCTAGAACCTCTGCCTCTTTTACTTGCCCTTTTACTCCCCTCAGTCTCCGTTTGCCCATCTACCCCTTCAAGTTTCCTCTTCTCATTCTCCCTTGTTCCCCTTCCCCTTCCTCTCCCTCTGTTTCTAGTATTTGGTAGTTTGAGCTCAGGGCTAAGAGGCAATTTTGGCCTTTTACTCTTCAGGTAAGTCGGTGTGTCAACAGGGGAACTCACCAATCTTTTTTTTTTTGTAGTTTCCACGGGGGAATCCAGGGGAGTCAGCTGGTCACTTTGATTCAACTCAACAATCTGCAAATTTCCACTATTGGGTTTGGTAGCACGTGCTTCCAAATCAACTTCCACATAGCCAGGAACAGGGAACATAGGGTTGGCCTTAAGAAAATCATCCTTCTTTTTAAAAGCCCATGGTGGAATGCATTCTGGGTCATCCCAAGTGTTGGGCTTTAGGTTAAGCCCATTCATAGCTACAGTGATACTCCCATTGCGGAACAGAGACCCATGTGTGTCAGGATCCCACATGTCCACCCACCTTTTCTGAGAATTTGTCTTTTGTACCCCGTTTGAGGACAAAGATAGATTACAGTTTGTTGACTGTGACCTTGAAGAAACGTCACCATCGTTTTGTGAGCAGAGATCAGTGTTTGTACCGTCACCATCTCTGTGAGTACCTGTCACATCCACCCTGTCTCCCATGTATTTGAATTTGTTTGAAATTTCCCTTCTGCTCCGACAGAATATTCCGGTCGTCGGAGCATATGGAAATTCCTGTGGGAAATGATCTTGAGTGAAAACCGGCTTCTGCAGGGGCTCAGCTACTAAGGAGTTATCATACACAACCCCAAGTTTCAAGAGTATAGGGTTTACCTGATATCTGCAAGTTGTAATCAGATGGCCTAACCTTCCACACTTAAAGCAAAAGCACTTTAAGTTTTCATACTTGAGCCGGATTTTGGTAGTATGGGAATGATCTCTAGGTAGTTGACAGAAGGTTGCCAGTGGTTTTCTCGTGTCAAAATCCACTCTGAGCCTCAGGAACCCCCTATTGCCTGCAGCCAAAGGGTCTTCCACCTCTATCACAGACCCCAAAATATTACCTAGCTTCCTTCCATTTGTAGCTGATAGCTGATCTCTTGGGATACCATGAGCTTGTATCCAATAAGTAGCACGATGAGGGTCAAGTTCCTCAATTGAGTGGCGTAGAGGCCAGTGTCTGACTAAGAAGCAGTAGCCTTTAACATTCTAGGGGCTATCATTGATTAACTTCTTTGCTAGTTTCTCTGAGCCCACAGTGAGGGTATAAACATTCCTCTTGACCCTAATGATTCGGATCTGGCCTAGGGTTTTCCAAATACCCATGAGTGCTGCCTTGATACCACCCAAGCCCGGCTCTTCATCAGCAATTAAGAAACCCAGTAAATTGATACCATACTCCAGATCTACAAAGTCAACACTTTGTTCAAAGTTGATGGACATAGCCTCAATGGTCTCTTCATCATGAAAAGGAATTTCCTCTTCACAGTGTGAGGTAGAAGCCATTATATGTAAAGAGACAGAAGCTCTTGAATCTAACCACAAGGGGAAAATAGACTCCTCAGAGTATAACAAAAGAGAACTCACGAGAAGAGGTTCTTCTGAACACCCCTTCTTTAAGTTAAGGGGTTTGGGTGCAGTTTTAAGGGATGAAAATGGTGAATCATTACTTGCAAGTATCTAAAGGAATGGTTGGATGTTTTAGTGTGAAGGATGTTGAACTATATGCTGCTGCTTTGGGACTTCAAGCACTGCTTCAAGCTAGATTTTAATCTTTCAAATTCATCCTGGAATTGGATTCCTTGTTCGTGGTCTTTGATTTAAAGAAAAAAGGGGTTGATTTTTCGGTAGAAAGTGTCTTAATTGAAGAGGTGACTTTAAAAGATCACCAGCATCATACATCCCCTTTGATAAATCCAACCCCTCCTCACTCCCATATTGGAGCCCCGAGTCCCCTCTCCACGCGACCCGGTTCTTCACCAGCTTCCCAGCTACAACAACAATAACCAACCATCAAATAACATGAAAGATCACAACTTTGAGAGAACTGGGTTTGTGGGAATTAAGGGTTACATTTTTGGGCGTCGAATAATTGGGTGGCGAGTTGAAGAGCGTTGGCGTAGTTTTGTACTACAGGTCCGGGTCGACCCGAGACCTCAGTCACCTGACTTGAATGGAAGTAGCGGTTGAAGTTTCTTAGCAGAGTGAGGGTAGCAGCTGCGGCGACGAGAGATATATATAGTAACAGAATTAACCGCCAACCCCAGCTTGTGTTCGACTCTTTGTGATAAGCTTTTTCTTCTCCTTCCACCATTTACACAAATCTGCAACGCAACTTCTTTTTTGAATTTGCATGAACCATTTAGAACGACATTTGGGGACGTTCTTGGCTTTTTAAAGATTTTTTTTTTTTTTTGGTACAAGGCTTTTTAAAGATTTTGAAGGCACTGTTTGTTTCGGTTCTTGGAGGACGTGGAGACAGGACTCGAGGGCTTTGTGATTGTGAGCTGCCGAAGATTCTGAAGAATGATACGGTTGATTCGTTACTGCCATGCAGAAGAGGTTGGGATTTAAATAGTAGAGAGAGAAACAGAAGGCTGTACTTGTCCCTTTTTGGGAATTGGCAAGGTGATGGATTGTGTTTGCTTTGGCCTTTTTTGTTCCGACTTGAAGGGAGAATCCAGGGAAGAAATTCTTTGGTTCCAAGGAAGACAAATTCCAACTATGGCCATGGGTGCGGTTAAAATCTCACTATTTCATAAAAGACGTATGCTGAATCATGATTCGTGTGTTATTCAGAATGTTAAGGGCTTGGAAATTTGCAGTCTTGGGCGATTGCGTTTATAGGCCTTACCCTCAAGTTCAACCTTTGTGAAAAAGGTGTCCAAAGAAACCAAGGAGGAGTTTTTGGCTTTGCAAGAGAGCAGAAGTATTTGCTACCACATCTTAAGTCATGAATCTCTAACTTCACTTGTTTTCAAATCTCTAAATTTTATAACATTAGAACATGACAACGTATATATCACAATTTTTGAAACATTGGCTACCCAAAAGGAGGGAGAAAAAAAAAATTAGGGTTTAGGCATAGTTGAAAAAATCCTCAATTTCCATGTAGATTGAAAAATTCAAGTATTCAACTACCCATCTGACACCCCTTTCTTTAAGTTAAGGGGTTTGGGTGCAGTTTTAAGGGATGAAAATGGTGAATCATTACTTGCAAGTATCTAAAGGAATGGTTGGATGTTTTAGTGTGAAGGATGTTGAACTATATGCTGCTGCTTTGGGACTTCAAGCACTGCTTCAAGCTAGATTTCAATCTTTCAAAATCATCCTGGAATTGGATTCCTTGTTCGTGGTCTTTGATTTAAACAAAAAAGGGGTTGATCTTTCGGTAGAAAGTGTCTTAATTGAAGAGGTGAAAATAATGTTTCACCTCTTCCTTTTAATAGTTAATTTGTATATATTGTCCTAGAAAATGTAATCAGGCAGCGCACATGTTAGTGAGGAATGCTTTTTTGTTTTTTACATTTCAAGTTTGGATAAAGATATGACTACAGTGGCTCTCTGATATACTTATTGCTTATGTACGTAACTAATTGTTTCAATCAATATATTTTCTTTTTCTCAAAAAAGAAAAAACAAAAGAGTGATTACATTTCAAGTTGGAGAAATCTGATGGAGAGTTGGGGGGGGGGGAGGGATGATGATTGTTGGGTACAATTATGGGGCTAAAAATGGAAATTAGTTAGACTATTTTTTATTGCCGGGTATATTTAGATATTTGCTGTGTTCATTTAGCAAGACCCAAAATAAAATTGTTGCATTTATCTGTTGAGTTAAAAAGGGAAGAGTTCCGGCCCAATACTACAATCGGTGCCCCGATTGGCCCATATTATCCAGAAGGTCAAGGGCGCGAGATCGAGTGACAACCTCCGTACGGATCCTTCTCCTTCTTCCCACTTCTCCTTCTTCAGCTTCAGCTTATTACAGTATTACCCAAACTCAGTCACAGTCTCAGTGACACTAGGAATTAGCAACACCGAAGAAACTAATGGCCGAAGGAAGAGAAGGGGATTGGGAATGCGGTGGATGCAGAAACCGAAACTACGCCTTCAGATCCTTCTGCAATCGCTGCCGCCAGCCTCGTCTCCTCGTCGACACCAAAACCCCCGCAGACTCCAAATGGCTCCCCCGTATCGGCGATTGGATCTGCACCGGTTAGCCCTCTCACTCTTTTATATTCAATTCCGGGATGATTCTAGGGTTTTAAGGGTTTTTGTATCTTAGTGTTACTGTCTACCAGCTAATCTGTTTTTTACAATTCGAAACGGGAATGGAAAAAAGATTTTTTTTTTTTTTTTGGTGTTTATGTTTTGAATTTGTGACGAAAACTGGGTGATGTGTTTTGGGTGTGGGATGGACTGGTTGGTTGGTTGGTGTGCGTGTATACATGGCTTCTTCCTTGTTTCGCTGCATTGTTGGGTGTTCTTCCTTTCGCTGCATTGTTGGGTTGTTGTTGTTGGTTGGGTGTTGTTTGGCAATGGGGATGATCAATAGGTTGCACTAACAACAATTATGCATCAAGAGAGAAGTGCAAAAAGTGCGGACAAAATAAGGAGTTAGCGGCAATGCCGGCCATTGCAATGCCCGGAACTTCTCTCCCGGCTTATTCAAATTATTTGGGCCGAGGCCAAGGAGGATTGGATCCAAAGATGAGTTTTGGAGTGATGGGGAATGGTCCTCCACACCAGCCGTTTCCTCTGAACTCGAACTGGCCAGGGGTTGATAAGTATGGAGTCCAGCCGGGTTCTGCTTTGCCCGTAGGTGGAATCCATAATGCTGGACTTCCGTATGCAAACCCTGGTAATGAGATTCCGAAAGGATTTCGCTCTGGTGACTGGATATGTAGCTGTGGTTTTCATAATTACCAGTCTCGTACCCAGGTATGGTGATGCTACATTAACATTTGAAGGAAACGTTATTATGTGCTCAACTGTTGAGATTTGATCCAACTTTGGTTTTATCTGCAGTGCAAAAAGTGCAATGCCTTTCCTCCAGGTACAATCAGTCTTTACCAGCATAACTATTTTATTGCTTTAGATATATGTTTAGAAGCACTTGAGAATCTCTATCTTTCTACTTAAAAATATGATATAACACTTGATTGGAAAAAAATTTTGTCTGTCTAATTGGTATTCTTTTTAAGCACTGTGCATCGTAGTCTGTAACTATTGTCACTTATTTTTGTACCTCTTTTTCTGTATAAAGCTCTTGGAATCAAACGGTTAGCATCTGAAGAGTTTGTTAACGACTGGGATAACAAGAGATTGAACTTGGGACATGTAAGGACCATTTACTACTTTATGGCATCTTAGATTCCAAAATGGTAATTAAGATACAATGTCTTATGTCCTATGCTCCTCCTCTCCTTATTCTGCTCACAATTTGCAGGCAATTGGGCAGCAGCAATCTTATCCTGGGTTTGAGGTGGTAGGGGCCAGGGGTCACCCCATAGCTGGACCTTATGGTCATTATCCTGGTCTGAGCTCAGTTGGGACTCCAAATTTGCAAGTCCCCATGCCATTAACACAGCATGCAACGACACCTACACTCTTTGGGAAAGGGTAAGTTTGCAATCAGCTTTACCTTTTACATATGCATACTCGAGCAACAGCTTCCATTTCTTTAAACAATGTTTTTAATATGCAGATCTTTTTAATCTTTTTTTTTTTTTTTTTTTAACAATTGCAGATCTTTTTAATAACATTCTATAAGTCTTAAATGAATATAAAACAATATTTTCATGTTCTTCTGTTTTCAGTTTAGTTCACATATTTTTTTAATATGGATCTCACAATCTGAAATCACAAGATAGCCACTTTAGTCTTGCCTTTTGGGTGTTCACTTTTGACTGTGGAGATTCAGTGGTGGAATATCCTAATTTACATCTTATCTGGGTGATGTAAATTATGATGAGTCTGTAGTTTTCCCACAGAATCATCTTTTTGTGGGATTTTAAATCAGCTTCTGTGACCAGGTTTTCTTACTTGTATTTAATTGACTTAGCAGAGCAAAGCAATGGCGTAATGGGGATTGGATGTGCACAAATTGCGACAATCACAATTATGCATCTCGATTAAGTTGCAATAGGTAGCCTGTTCACTATGCATAACTAAACATTGACATTCATTACTTCAATCATAATATCGTATTCTTGGATTTTACCAACTTTGTATTAAGTAGTGGTTTTTCCCTTCTTATGGCATTAATAATACATCCTAATGATTTTTGCCTGATTATTCTTGGCTTGGGACTAATGAAACCTCTTTCTCAATTCTTCTTTTGCTATGTTCTAGTATTAAGAACAGAAATTTCAAAATCGTAGACCAATAGTTTGAAATTAAATATTCAGTATTTCATTCTTTGCAATTAACGAATGTACTATATACTGCACCATGTAAATGATCTGCATTGTACGGTAGAATCTGCTCTAAATTTTGAAACTCTTGTTTTCCTGCAGATGCAAGACCGAAAGAGATGCAGCTGCTCAGCCAGTCAATGTCATGTAGTCTTCAAAACTAAAAAGTAGTATGAATACTATTGAAATTTTGTTTCAGTTTTGCCTCTTGTACTTTGTGGAGGGAAAGATGAACAAGGTCATGTACACTTTTAGATCTCTATGGGATATAAAGATAGTAGATTGATATATCAATCTTTAGTAGCCAAGGATGTAATTTACGAGTTGATGAATTCCTCTGAATTGAGAAATTTGTACTACATATTTGAAAACACAGACACATTTTTGTAGCTTAACTAAATAGATTTTGAATCGTCCACTTGAGATTGAACAAAGTCTGGTATAAGATCATCATATCAAAACCAAAAGTACAAAATCTCTTTGGAAAAAGAGAAAAGGAAACTGGGTTTAGACGATTGACTTCATTTCTTGTGTTTGTGGTTGTATTGATGAAATGTGAATCTCAGCTCAGGAACCCTTGAGGATGGCAGAAGGAGAAAGAGGAGCCGAGTCCAACTGGTAAAGGTTAAGCGCTGGCCCGACGAACCTGAAGAGAATCCAAGCTCCGATAACAATGAAGATGGAAGCATAAGCAAACTTGTTTATCCAATACAGCAAACCCTTCTCCCCCAAGTAAAGCTCCAAGGCCTGTTCCCCCAGGCTCATTTCCTCCCACTTCTTCGGAACAGCAGCTTCAGCCTTGATGAACCGTTCACCACTGCCTTCACCCTCCCTCTGCTCTCTCTGCTGCTTCGCCTTCTTTCTAGACCTCTTCTTGAACCGTATTCCCACGGTGTCTGTCGGCGTTGGCGCGCTGTTTCTGTCAGTAGTGTCGGGGCTAGTACTGCTGCCACCATCACTGCTACTGCAGATAGGAGTGATTCTGAGATGGTGCGGCCGGGTGGGTGGGAAGATGTGGTTACAGGTAGGTTTGGCGAGGGCGAGGGCGAGGTTGGGTGGTGCAACTGGTTTTGAAGCGAGGAGATGGAGGAGTTTGGCTTCCATTGTTGTTGCAGGAGTTGAAGCTGCAGCAGCGAGTGGATGAATTTGCTTATCCTCGGCTTTATCCTTTCATTCCTTTTTCCTCAGACGTCTGAGGATAGAAGCTGCCAAGTGCTTAAGAATAGTTCAGTTGGGCTTTAAATGGGCTTCACACCATAAAAAGGACCGAGGCATTGACTCACTGGACTAACAAATTAATCCTCTCATTACTCATTAGCTATATAACTAGGGAGTTTAGGAGTGGGGTGGTGATCAGTGAATTAGAATAGCCTAATATCGGGCTAATCCTTTTTTTAATTTTTTGCTTAATAATGTTTAAGCCATTACATATAAAATTTGTATACCGCATACCCAAGCTAACCCATCTCATCCCACACATGAGATTAAAGTCATAGCTCACAACTGAACAATGCACTGCCCGATTATAATCATGTGGAGAAAGTCTTTGATAAGGCAAACTTTGCCATACAGGTAAAACCGGTTGCGACCAAAGAACCTCCACATCCCTATAGTCACATGCCCATTTCACGTCATTCGTCCACTGCCCTCTGATATTTCATTTGCCGGTTGGACAATGAACATCTTTATTTTCCTACTGAAAATTGTCTCATTCTACCGCACGTTGAATTTTTGAACATCCTAACCAATACCAACAACCTTGACTCCAAAAGCCCCATAGAAGAAGAAGGAAGTCCCAAATCTCCACAACACTGTCACAAACATTCTGCTTTAAATGTAATCTACTAATCTAGGAGGGAAAATTATTCATAAAAGAATAAATAAAAAAATAAAAAAAGGAAGAGTCTATGATTTGGCCGAGTTCTTCTATCCCAACCATGTATTTTGCAGTTTCATTAATCAAGACTTGAAAGCAGCCGCACCGGTCTTTATTTAAAAAATAAAAAATAAAAAATAAAATAAAAAGGTAGGAGTTCTTCTATCCCAACCACGCTACACGTGTCCGATCTCCCGCGCGCACAGGAACTCTTAAACCGAATCGAAGATGCTCCTCCCATCACCCTGACCCCACCTCACCAAAAACCCTAGAAAATCCAAATCTAACCCACAAAAGACCTCCACATCCCCTTACTCACTCACGAAAACTTGTGATTCCAACCTCCACGAAAAAAAAAGAAGAAAAAGCCTCAGTCAGTCTACCCGTCTAGTCTTCCACTCCAAGCAAAATCCAACTCGCCGGAGCGACCCGAGTCGAACCATGACTGACGGCAACAACCGAGACGAACCCATCGACCCGTTTCTCGTCGGTTACCAGCCGTCGGAGCTCCGAATCGCGTCGGAGTTCCTCACCACGTGGCTTCCTTTCCTCACCAGAGATCTCTGCCACGGCTGCGCCACCGCTCTCGCCGATCGCGTCCGCTCTCTCGGCCCAGGTACCCCTGGTTAGGGCTACAAATTTGTAAATTCTCAATCTTTATGGTTTCGATTTAGGAAAATTATCCAACTAAGAGCAGTAAAGAATTTGAATTTGAATTTGAAATTTCAGTGAAATTAATCATGTAAAAACTTGAAAAGGAAATTCTCATTAACTTTTTGTGTGTGTGTGTGTGTGTGTGTTTGAATAACTGTAATTGAGTTTGAATTTGTAGCTGTTATGTTGCATGGCCTTATTGGGATTTTACTGTGATTGGTTTTGTAGAAGTTAGCGGTGATTCTAAGATGCCTAATCCGGATGAGAATTCGAGTGGTTTGACACCAAAGAGCAAGGAATTGCAGGAGGCTAGTGATAATGGTGATGGGGATGATGACTATGATGATAACTACGACATGAATTCGCTAGGTAGTTGGAAGGAGGGGACGGACGGGGTATCGGAACCCTACCAGGAAGCTTCTACCAGTGGCGTGGTTTCGAAATCCTCCTCTGTGGGGACTTCAAATACTCGAATGTCGTGGGCCGATATGGCACAGGAAGACGAGCTGGAGGAAGAGGAGGAGTTGAATAAGCGGTTGGTTAGTGTAAATGCTTCTGCTGGTGACTTGAGGATAACAAAGTCTACATTGCCGAGGGAGCAGAGGGAGCACATTAGGTTCATGAGTGTGAAGAGGAAGAAAGATTTTGAATCTCTTGAGAGGTTTAAAGGGAAATATGTTAACGTTGTCGAGGGGCTGGAGCTTCACACTGGTATCTTCAGTGCAGCAGAACAGAAGAGGATAGTTGATTATATTTATGATCTCGAAAAGAAGGGCAGAAATGGTGAATTGAAAGGTTAGTTTTTTCTTTTGGAAAATGAGTCGAGTTCTATTTGCAGTGTTTATCAGTATATTTATAACTCCCAGTAAGATTCGTTGATATTTATGCATGATTCATGATCTTTATATGGTACTCATAGCAGAAGGTAACATCATTGGTAACACTGAACTAAATATAACTTAATACATTAGCCTTTTAGGGATGACAACTTGATACATGAGCTTTATATATCGAGTTAAAAAAAGAGAGTTGAAAAGTGTAAATACTTTACTGCAAAAAATGTGACTTGCCTTGAAAGACATTTGAATTCTCTAGATTAGTTATTTTTCCGGGTTAAGTCTGTTGCTTGATCCATTGAACGGCTGTGGTTGCCATATTTAATGATTCTATGGTTATGGGCTTCAAGTTCAGGTTGTCCTTAACTTTGTCTATATTTCGTTCAAGTTTTCATTTGGCTCTTGTAACATAATGGTGCCGCATCCCCTTGTTGAGAAGGATTCTTGGCTCCAATTCCTGATAGAGCAACTGAAACTATTATAAAATGATGTGTAGTATCCGTATTGGTTATCAAAATGACTACTTAGTATTGACTTTCATCTTTCCTGGGTCTTTTTTTTTTTTCCCCCAATATAACTTTTTAGTTGCTTTTGATTGACAAATACAAATCCATCCAAACTAATAGATTCTTTTGCTAGTATGTTGCACATGCATAAACGGCATGATTTTTTTTTATTTAATAATTTTATTTTATCTATCTATCCCTATAATTTGGCTATTTGGTGCATACAAATATAGGAGACTTGAATCATACTCTTAAGATTTCTCTAAATTTCATTTCCAGTTCTCATGTGCGGATTTCATTTCCTTAGTTGTGAAATGACTGAAATCACTGAAATGTACATGCTATTTGCTAACCTATTAACTTCTTGCAGCACGAACTTTTACTGCACCACGAAAGTGGATGAAGGGCAAGGGTCGTGTAACCATTCAGTTTGGTTGTTGCTACAATTATGCAGTGGTATGTCTTTCTAATGGATGACATGTATATATTTGTTGACCTTATATTTTAGCTGATATACTTCTTTTTCTTAGTTGACAATGCCGTGTTGTGAGTATCTGTATAATTACAGAAAGGTCTCAAAGAACAAATAATAATAGCTAGAAAACTGTGTTCAAAAGAACTATAAAGTGTGACTAAGTTTTACATGTTGCTTCTTATGTGCTCTTCTTGTTGCAGGATAAAAATGGTAATCCGCCTGGTATCCTCCAGGACGAAATGGTAGATCCTTTACCCAGTCTTTTTAAGGTTATCATTAGGAGGCTGGTTAGATGGCATGTGCTTCCTCCGACATGTATACCTGATAGTTGCATTGTCAACATATACGAGGAAGGGGACTGTATCCCTCCGCACATTGACAACCATGACTTTGTTCGACCATTTTGTACCGTTTCATTTCTTAGTGAGTGCAATATACTTTTTGGAACGAACTTAAAGATTATTGATGCTGGTGAGTTTGAGGGCCCACTTAAAATCCCCTTGCCAGTTGGGTAAGTATGCTTTCCTGATTATGTCTGTGCTTTTGCTGTCCTTGTTTAGCGTCATCATGTACCTGTTGCATGCCACTGCATACAATGATATCAATTTTTCACGTTTGCATCAACATTTCCATGAACTCTAGATCTTAGTAGTTAGCCTTTTCCACTGCAGATCTGTTCTGGTTTTAAATGGAAGAGGTGCTGATGTGGCTAAGCATTGTGTGCCTGCAGTACCTACGAAGCGGTAAGAGTCAAAACTGTAGTCTTCATAGAGTAATTGTACTAATGACTTTGTTCAGGTTATTCACACCTTTGTGTATCTCTTAGGATATCAATCACATTTAGGAGAATGGATGAATCCAAGCGGCCAGTTTGGTATGCTCCAGAACCTGATTTGCAAGAGATTCAACCATTGTCCTATGAAGAGGACAACAGTTATAGGTCACATTCTCCTAGAAGTGAACCACGTACAAGGAGACAGTCAACTAGAAGAGTAGATAACCTAGAAACAAGTGGACCCTATGAGAGAAGTTACAGCCGCTCAGAGCCTCGCGACTCAACTTGGAGAGGACGCGGATCTGGAAGTAGGTGGAACCGTGGAAGGGGCAGGGGGAATCTGGGGAGCTAGTTGGTGGCTTCATTATCAGATAAAGTTCTGCTGTTGGCCCATTTTTTTCTTTTTCTGGAGAGCTGCATATATGGGGCCTGATTGGATTTTAATTGTCTACATAGGCGTTTCTGTGCTTTGGTTTATTCTTTTTCAAGAGCAATATGTACATGTTTGCGTAGTTGATGTTCAGAGGAAGAGGCCGAGGCAGAGGCAAAGGTAGTGATAAGTCTTGACTTTATGCAAATGCCACTCCAGTTTTCTTTGGGATTTTTTTTGGGGATGGGATTACTCCTGTATGACGTATAAGGTTGCATAACCAGGTCAGCAATATCGGTTTTATGAGTTTGAAGCATGAGTGAGATGTACTATATATTGGATTACCAACTTGAGCTGATTGTTTGTGGGTGTTCTATATTTCAGTGATTAATATACGACCAAAATGAGTGTGTTGCTATTCCTTTGTTGAATTGGGATATGGAGTATTTTTGGTTTCTAAATATCCTGAGCAAGTTGCCGGGAGGTTTGACCCAGCCTAGTTTGTGTTTGTCTCTGACTCTTTGCATAAGCTTAAGTTTGTGTTTGTGTTTGTGTTTGAATCTCGTCTCTTTTTATGATGTGAATGTAATCCTACCTAGATTTGGTGCCTTCATGCAGTGTAGAATAAACTGAAGATTGGGCTTCCCATGTGGATTTCTTACCATTTGAGATTGGTCTTCCTAGCGAACTTGGGCTATATAGAAGAGTCGAGGAAAGTGTTTGGTAAACCGTAAACTTTAGTCTAAACTCTAAAGTATGATCGTATTATACAATAACGAAACAAGACTAGTCATCACTCACCAACTTCTCTCTATTCTTGTGAAAGTATTTGGAAATTGATTAAAAATCAACTATGATGCTTTGCTTTTAAAATCACATGTACTCGTAGTATCTATATCAATGATTTACTGTGAACTTGTGATGATAGGTAAATAAGGTTGTAAACTAAGCTGTAACGTGCCATATATGTAAAAATGAATTATGATATAAGCTTGGATGCCACTCGGGATTTCTAGAATAAATATGTCAAGGACTACCAGGCTTGGTTTAATACAAGCCCACCCAAGTTCGAATCACATTAATAGCAATTTTTTAGCTTAATTTCTTCTAAACATTTTTTTTTTCTTTTCTCCCAATGCATACTAGGCTCGAAGTTGGAGGCTCAATAAACTTAATATTTATTTGATTTCTTCTGAATATTTTTTTTTTTTATTTCTCTTAATGTATACTGGACTTGAAGTTGGACATTAGGCCTCATTTGTGTGTGACTTTATATCTATTTGGTCTTTAAGGCCTCCATTGTGTGTGAATTTGTATCTATTTCATATTTAGATTTCTATTTGGGGAGTGAAATTTGCACTTCCCAAATTGAAATCTGCACTCCTACTTTCTAAATTTAATATATTTTATGATTGTATGTATGACACTTCCTTTTTTTAACCCTTGTATTCCATCCAAAATGAAACACGCCTCTTCTCTTCGAGATATGTAACTCAGTTCAATGAGGCTGTCCTCATCACGCTTTATCCCCCTCCTCCATCCTAACTTGTCTGTAACTTCTAATTATGAAAACAATTGCTTATAGTCCAAAGATGAGGACGTACCCTTGAACATTTTACGTCAAGACTTTGAACTAGAAAGTGGGTCTTCAGCCACTAGCAGTGATGAGGATGGTAATGCCGAAAGTGAGACTCAAAAGCTTATGGAAGAGACTCCGGAAGAAGAAGCTTAAGGAAGACCCTTCTCAATGCAAGCAAATCAAAGGGCCTCTTTTATCAACACAATCAGTGAAGGTGAAAATTGCACTCCAGGTGTTCGATGAAATGCCTCTGAAGAACCAAGTGAGACGATTAACTTATATCTTCACTTGTGGCTGCAATTCCTCGATTGTAGTTTCTGGGTTTAATAGATTGGAGAGTTGAAAAATGAATACATGAGGTAAATTCCAAATGGAATCCAAATCCCATGAGCTCTGAGCTGACTCTTAGTCCTGACCAAATCCCACTTTAGTTAAGGTGGTGATGGTTTGTGTATTCTCTCAGTTCGGCTCTGTTCGACTCAGTCCCGAAGAAAATGGTGTATGAGAAATGTGTCTTCCTCTGCAAAAAAACATAAAATAAAGAAGAGAAAAAAAGGGGCAAAACAGGAAGTGCAGTTGTAAGAAGTATAAAATATATTAAATTTTGATAGTAGGAGTGTAGATTACAATTTAGGATGTGCAAATTCCACCCCCTTGTATTTTATGTTTTATCTTTGGACTTGCATTCTTTTGTGGCTTAATGGCCAAAATACTCACTGACATTTTCTTCTATTGCCAATTTATACACTAACTTGTCAATTTTACCTAATAACACACTAGTTTTTCCAAAGTTTGCCGATTTCCACATTTTCGTTAACTTCCGTCAAGTTCTACCGTTAAGTACCATCATGTGTGAAACATGTGAGGATATTTTGGTCATGTTTCCTTTTTTTTTTTCTTTTTTTTTTATCTAATCTAATTCTTGTTAATGTTTGATATCATGAAAATAATGAACTGTGGACGCCCTACAACTATAGTAAGTGTTCAATTGACCTTTTATATGAATATGAATCAATCTCATATTTGGAATTTTGTGGGAATACGTTGATAATGAGTGTATATATGTGTGTGTGTGTGTGTGTGTAGATATAGTGGTCTGTATTGTTATTTGGCTCATATGTCGAATTTTCTGCTTGAGGGTTTTATTGGTCTGGTATTGCTGTCTCATCTATGGCTTTGTCCATGTTAGAATATGTTGGGTTAAAGTTGTGGTCCTGATAGTATTGTACTAGGGTTTAGGGTACCAATAGTATTGTACGTACTAGTAACCAATTGAATCATTCATGTATAAATCATTTTTTCCCATAACAAAATAAAGATTCATGTATAGCGGAATTTTTTTAAAAAAATTTTTTTATCAAAAAGGATAGTGGGATTTTGATCCCAAAAAGAAAAACATAAAAGAAAAAGATACAAAATAAAAAGAAAAAGAAAAATGACCAAAATACCCTCATATGTTTTGCACATGATGACACTTAACGGTGAAACTTGACTGAAGTTAACGGAAATGTGGAAATTGGCAAACTTTGGAAAAGTTAGTGTGTTATTGAGTAAAATTAATAAGTTAGTGTGTAAATTGACAATAGAAAGAAATGTCATGAGGTATTTCGGCCATTAAACCTTCTTTTGTAGATGTTAGGTAATTTTTTTCTTTTTGCATTAGTTTTAATTAAGTTCTTATCTCGATCTCATGGTTATTTTATTTAATAAAAAATGATTCCAAAATATATTTTTTTGTAATCGATTAAATAGTAATTTTGAATGGGTTTTTATTTTTGCATCTCAAAAAAGTATATATCTAATATATTTTAGTTAAGTATTGGCATTGTGCTAAATTTTCCTATCACATTAGTCCCAAAAAAAAAAAATCAAGCCCACCCTAGTTTTGAATCCTGGATCTGCCACTGTATACAAGTACTTAGCTAGCTATAAATCAAGCACCTTAATTCATTTTCATGCATTCCCTCAAACCCTTAATTCATATTTCAGAGAAACACAAAAACGTAGCAAGGAGCTTAATTCATTTTCATGCATTATCGACTAGTCTTTCATCTACAATGGAATTGATTCAAATATGTAGCAAGGATGACATGTTTACTTAATCACCTGGAATGAGAATGGAAATAAAGGGAATGATTGTCAACATTAACATATGTAGGTATAAAAATGATTCCAATGTATGAGATTCCTGAGTTTATTAACATATATAAGTATTGAAATGTGTGTGGGTCTCACCTCATTATCAAGAATCATTTGATAACCAAAGGGGGAGTATGAGTTTAGGAATGATTCTCATACCGATTATTTCTTTATCTCATTCTAGTTTTCTCCAATTCATGATTTTTTTCATTCCAATTAAGTAAACATGTCATTCGTTTGATAACAAAGGGGGGTATAGGTTTAGGAATGACTCTCATACTGATTATTTCATTCTTCCATTCTAGTTGTCTCCAATTCATGACTTATTCCATTTCAGTTGTCTTCGATTCATGATTTTTTTCATTCCAATTAAATAACCTTGCCATTAGTGTTAAACGAGTAAATAGTGAGAATCAAAATTCTCATATATTTTGTATGGTTGTGTCATTTAATTTAATGACATTTATCTCTCTTTTTGTTATTGTATATTCTCATCTAGAAAATGATCGTTGGCTTCAATGAGGCCTAAGATTTGTGACCTCACTTTTAGGTGTCATGTCATGTCTCCTACACACATCACCTGTTGGCCAAATCATGACATGTAATACTTGAGAAAAATATCATCTTATCATTTCAAAATCTAATAGCTTTAAATTATTTTGACTTTCTTTTCAAAGAAAAGATTTGATTTTTTTTTTTCAATACACTCATACTTAAATTTAATTTTTTCTTCAATGAATAGAAAAATATTGATTTTAATTCTCAATCGATTTTTTTTTTCTTTTACTGCCCTTCTCATCTGTCATTACCGATCGATTTTAAATCCCTATATTCCATAAATTACATATGTAGAACTCATTATTTCACCCACCAAACAAAGTGTAAACAAAGGAAGAGAGAGTAGTTTGAACTATGAAGTTTGAACATGACAGTGAGTAAAAATGGTAAATGGTCCAACCAAAAACTCTTGTTTACCATGCCAAACCTGAAACCCGGCCCAGTGAGTGAGCTGCATCAATATAGGGGTCCACTCTACATATGTAACCCTAGCTAGCCAGTAACCTAGCTAGTTCTGTACAAACATTCATATATATATATATATATAATTTACATGAAAATGCATAAAAAAAATTAATAATTCTAAGAGGAAATGCACATGCATGTAGTTGTAAAATGGGCAAAACTTGTGGCTAGGGTAAAGCTCTGTGTAGTTACAAGTCTCAGTCCAGGACTTTAACAAGAAAGAAAGTGAGACTAGTAGTAGTAGTAGAGTCTAGAGAGAGAGAGAGAGAGAGGGCGAGAGAGACGGAATATGATATTGTGATGTCTGTGATCTTGTGAGATATGGGGAGGAAAATAAGAGCCAAAATATGATTACCCGAAAGAAAAGGGGTGTACCACAGCGGCTAGGGACTCGATTATGAGGTAAGCAAACCCAGATTTTGGATAAGAAGGGGGGACAGATATAAGGCTTCACTGCCAAATCAAAGTCTTAAAGTTGATCAAAGAAACAAGACTGAGACTATTGTGGAGCAAAGGAACAAAAACCCACATGCACCTTGGCCTATAGGGCTTGGCTAATTGGCTACCTAATTGGCTTTGCCTGTGAGAGAGAGAGTGAGACTCAGAGAGAGAGAGACAGAGAGAGGCTCAGAGTCCCAAGCCCTCCATGTAAATGCATGATAAGGAAAGGCAATCTTCATGATGATAGTGTCAACATCAAACAATCTGGAAAAGTTGAATTGAGAGAAAGACAGAGGGAGATGTACAACAGTCAGGATTATCAAGAAAGAAAGCGTAGCCAAGGATGAATGAGACTGCTGCAAGTTCTGGTTGAATTCAAGGAGAGATTGTATGTATATATAATATACATATATATGCTTTCCATTTGCCCAAAACTTAAAGAGGAAGATGTGAGGTTTCTCCTTGTTGGTTTGCAAATTATTGAATCCTATTTATAAAATTGCATGAGCATGCAGAAACCTATATGCAACAGATTATACTAGTTTCTCCAACAGAAAAAAAAAACTATTTTTTTTTGTCACTCTTCTGTTGCTGTTGCAAGCTAAATAATAATGACTAGAACCCAGAAAGGGTTTGTTGTTTTAAGGACCAGTGACCATATATAGCGATGGTGCTATATATACAGATACATATACACATATCTTGCGTGTCTGGAAAGACTAAGAATTGGGATGGTTAGGATTGTACAAATATGAGAATTGGGAGTGGCAAAGAATGATGAAGCTTTTGATCGATGATGATCCGATACACTGCAATTACATGACAAGCATATAAAAGCTGGGGAAAGCATGACAACACATTTGTTTTATATTGGCTTTGGCATTTATTTTGGGGCGCGTGCTCCGTAGCTCAAAGGACTGCAGACATCATATCATTCATGATAGTAGTGTGTATATTTTCTGGCCAAGGATTCTTTCCTTTGCACTTTACCCCTTAAATTTTGCCCTATCTATGATTCCATGTCGCCTTCATATATCTATCATTTACTATCCTACTTCCTTCTTTCTACTTCCTAAATAGAGTTTGCGCCCCCTTCTTAAAATGCATTTATACAGTTTGTAATAACATTACAACATTATTTCCACAAATAACTACTGAAATTGATCAAAACCGTTTAATCTCTTACTATGATCTAATAAATAGATGAAATTGATAAAGGACATACGGTTTTAGTTTCTCAAACCCAATAATTTTCAAACTTCTTTCGCCTAATTTCTTGAATATGGACATATGTGATGCCTCCCATAATAGTGACTTGTTTTTTTTAGTGGCACCCGAACTTGTGCAGCTGCTAAAAATATATAAAAAGCTAAACATGCTATTCAAAATAGCTAAGAAACCAATAGAGAGTCTGCTAAAAATGTTTTAAATCTCAATTCTCTTTTCTAAAACTTAGCAATTTCCTTAATGGTATTTTATACGGATGACAAATTGACAACTGCTAATGATCTTACTGAAAGATTGAATTGATGATAAATAATTATACAGTCCTTTTGGTTTTGGTTGATTGATTAACTAAGGCAGTCAGTTTGGTTTTGGTTGATTGATTAGGGAAAAAAATCGAAACAATAATTGTCCTTTCTGCATCTTTTATTTGGAAAGAAATTTCTGAAGCTTTTGTACTTGATTTCGATCTAGCTGTGAGGTGTTTTACTCTTTTAAGCGCTAGATTAAGAGCACGATAGTGTGCGTAACATTAGTAGTTAAGTATATATAATTATAAAAGTTATAGCTAGAAGTCTGGAACTGAACTAAGAAAAAAATAGTATTTTAGAACAAAATAGCCGCTACCAACCACATCATATGATAACGTAATTCTCAAAGCAATTGATCCAGATTAGATTCGAATTCTTTCAATAATGAGCTAATTGGTTATTTATTTCTAAAACGTACAATACTCCTCATACATATCATTTCATGGTCAATATACACTTTCAAACCGATGAACCCTTGTGAGTTTTTGTCTGTTTGAGTAATCATATTGATCACGAATGTATAGTACTAGTCTACAATTAGATCAAAATTAATGTAACTGCGAGCTAGTGTCTTGGATTCGAGTAATCAAAGAATCTATCATACCTTTGATCATAATCTAATTAACGAGATTTGATTCATAATCCTTGTTGTTAAGATATAGGTCAAAAACTTTCATGGTGAGGCTTACATGGATCGATCTATTGAATATATGTGGGCAAAAAAGGGAGATCACCGGTTCAAAATGCATATAATTACAGACTGAAAACATGCATTTTATTTTATCAAGATATATATTTAATTGCTAGCTACCTGTAATCTGTACGTAAATAAATAATCTAGAACTGCTTGCTTTAATTCAATTGCCAGAGGTCTCGATCACTAACCTAATTCACAGCTACATAGCTCAGCAGATTATTAATTTTACTGCATGTATAGAAGTTAGCACTATTCAATTTCCACCAATTGTAGAGTCTAAAATTTCACAGTGGAGATTTGATGATGAGCTTAAGATCTAGGCATCTAGGCTACACAGAACCGAAATATAGAAACCCTAATGGGAAAGAGACTCGAGTACAGAGTGGAACCTACATCTGCAAAGCTAGCTATCTAAGCTGCTAGGGTAGTAGTACGTACTTCATCAACTGCAATTTACAGTTTTGCCCATGACAAACAACCCTAGGGTAAAGTACAAGAATATCTCTGTGGGTCTGGCTAGCTAGCTAGCTAGCTAGCTCTTGGGGCTAGCTAGCTCTTGGGGCCTCATTTGAAATGTTAAATGAAGGACCCTATGATTCTATATATTATTCCTATTGAAAGAAGAACCCTCTTCTCTCTAAATCACACACCCCCCATCATAATTTTTATTCCCATTCATTCATTCATTCAGAGCAGAAGGCCCTCCCCTTCCTTCATTTTCTTTCCAATCCAATACATCACTTCATATCATGCCCTGCCCACACCACATACAATCATATATTAATATTATATTTCAAAAGTGAAGGTGCATCGATCATATGTCATACCCTTCCTTCCTCTTTCTTTTGTCCCTGCCCTTTTTACGAACACTTCGCTCTCTGTCTACTTCAGTCCTCCTCTCTCAGATATTTCTCTGATCTCATTTCCTCTCTTCACTTCACAACTCTCACATTTCTATATCTCCCTCCACACTATAAACCCAAATCCCCGATCCCAAAACCATTTCATCAACTCCAATATTTCTAACAGCAACCTTTCTTAATTACTCATCATCACCACTCTTCAATTCTCGCATTCTCTCAACCCATCACCAATGGAACCACAAACCCAGCAACCAACCGAGGATGGAGGAAGCAACAAAGCAGCCGGGAGTAGTGCTAACATCCTTTGCAGGCAGAGCAGTACCAGGTGGACTCCCACTACAGATCAGATAAGAATCCTCAAGGAGCTTTACTACAACAAGGGAGTTAGGTCCCCAACTGCAGAGCAGATTCAGAGGATCTGTCTCCAGCTGAAACGGTACGGAAAGATTGAGGGCAAGAATGTCTTTTACTGGTTCCAGAACCACAAGGCTCGGGAGAGGCAGAAGAAGAGGTTCACTTCGGATGTTCATGCGCCCATGCAAAGATCAGGGCTTGTTGGAAATGATAATGGTACCAATTGGAAACCTGAGGATCAGTATATTAACATGAACAACAAGTACTCTAACATTTGTCAAGGTAATCTACCAAATTTACCTACTTTAATCTTTTCTGATCCCTTGAGTTTTAATTTTTTGGTTACTTAAGTTGGGTGCTTTTAATTTTTAGGGGTTTCTTCTGCTTCTGCTTCTTCAGCTGGTGTGATCGCTTTTAACGGGCAGATGGGGAACTATGGTGCTTATGGATCTATGAACATGGAGAAGAGTTTTAGGGTAAGCACTTAAAGATGAATCAATAAAAGGGTTTCTTTTATGTCTAGATTTGCTACAACAAGTTAATAAATGGCAAGAACACAACAAATTGTACTAGAAACCCATGTGATCACAGTTTAATTTCGATCCACTAGTACTAAAAGGGTGAGGCAAATTTGTACCTAACAATTCTACTCTCACACATCTCACCATGAATTTTCTATATTGAGGAACAGTCTCTTTAGCCGTTTTGAGCAAATTGTAGGGAAAAAAAAAAAACATTTCTCCATTATTTAGGAAAATGTTGTTGGAGCAAAATTAAAAGTGCATTACTTACAGTGTGTATTTTTTTTTTTTTTTTTGTGAATCAGGATTGTTCAATCTCAGCTGGAGGGGGAACTAGTTCTACTGGTATTGGTGGATCCATTAGTCACAATTTTGGGTCATGGGTCGGCTGCAGTGTTGACCCATATTCCTCCTCTAGTACTAGTACTACTTTCCTTGACATGAATGAAGAACAAACTTTCATGGAACAACGAGGAGAAGATCACCAGGAGATTGAAACCCTTCCACTATTCCCTATGCACGGTGAGGACATCTTTGGCAACATGAAGACTACTTCCGAGGAAGGTGGCGGCTACGGCTACTACTCCGGTGGCTGGGGCGGTTACAACGGTGGCTCTCGCACTTCCCTTGAGCTCAGCCTCAACTCTTACGGCTACAACACTGAATTCTGAAGATTCCGCCTTCATCTCCACCCTAGCCAAGCTAAGCTAGATAGCTAATTATTCTCAGTTCTAATATTAATCCCCATGTCTATACTTTCAAGTTCCAATCGAAGTCTCACGCGTGTCATGCAAAGAACTTGTCATTTATGCTTATTTATAAATATATCTTTCTTTCAGAGTACTTGCTCTTTTCCAAGATTATATTCCATCATTACTTTGCTAATTAAGATGCATGCAATAATAATCCCATGATTCATTAGTTAATTAACTCCGAAACGCAGGCTAGGTCTACGTCAGTCTTCTTCAATCGTCATCACCAACAAGAACAGGATCACGACGAAGATTTCGTGAGATTACTGAATTTTACTGTCATGTATGGTTTGCCGTCGCCATCTTTGAATTGAATGGTGGTATTAATTACTTACTGGCTCGGTCATTTTCAAGCTCTAGGTTGAAGATCTGGGTAGATGGTAATTGGTAATTTTCACCGGCTTGCTCTGTGAGTCGTGACGTAATCTCTCGACAGAGATTTAGGTGGGGCCCTAGCTTGGTTAGATTACTTGTGAAGAAGAAGTACGTAGATCGAGTCGGTAGTAGTAGAACTGGCTGTGTATGTTATAATGAGTAGGGTTCATTTCTCTGCAAGGTTGTGAAAAGATTTGCGAATGATATGAACAGATAGGTATAAGGAAAAGAAGATATATGGAGCTACTGCTAGCTAGGGCAAAAATGATGAGAATGTGTGAATATATATGCAGCCGTTTTTTTGATAAAGTTGGAGTTGGAGTATAAGTTTTGAAGTTTGAACCCACTTTGAATTTTGAAAATACCAAAAATATTCTTTTTCTTGTTCTTTTGGGTATATGGAGGAAAACTGTTTCACTGTCCCATCAAGCAAACTAGCTAGCTAGACTGTATATATACAAGAGTAAGAGTAGTGTGAAAATGTGAATACCCCAAATCAATTCTTTGTTTGTAAATAGGATCGATCTTATATGAAATAGCTAGTTGTGTTTCATTTATATATTCTTTTATGTGTTTGGTCAGTTAAATTGCTCATTTGATTTTGAGAAGGAATTTTCATTGAACAACATGGTGATTGACGTTTTGTCAAAACAATTTATGGCACGACCTAATTTAAAATTATCTCATATAAGTATAATCCTATACATTGTAGCGGATTAATTAGTTCGTTATACGTATATTGGTCTGCCAACATATTATTTCATTTAAACGTATGTAACTTCTAATTAATGATTGTAATCGAACAATTTGCCTTCATACAATCTTCTTATTATGCAAACTCTCAAGTTAATTAGAGAATAGAAACCCTAATAGCAGTTACACGTGCAAATGGTAGAAAGAGTAACACACCAAAGAAAAAAGGTCAAGGAAAGAGGCTCTCTGGATTTGAAGAAATTCCACACCCTTTGACCTTTGTTACTAGGGCATATGACCATAGCCTGTATGTATAGCCAACCCATATACACCAATAAGTATTTGCAATAACATAAGAAAGACCAACTTTAGAGAAGCCATATATACAGCGTACACCACCTACATCTATGCATCCATGCTTTGTTTTTTGTTTTTAATAAGAAAAGAACTACAAAGAACTGAATTAATAGCTGTGAAATGGGAAGATCGATAATGGTTCGAAACACAGCTTGTACTAAGATTACGATCTATTTTGTCAAGTAATTAGTAGCAAAGTTAATTTCCTTAAAGATGTACTTAAACTTGATCTATTCGAAACATATTATAAGTTTCCTAATGTCTCCAATAACTAACTTGAGTCTCAAAGGATTGAAAATGAACCGGTGATACAATTGTATGCTTGCGAGATCCATCCGATGCATACACATACTTGTTTTGACCCATTTCAACATGTGCGTGGATAATATTTATGGATGGTAGAGGTGAAATGTGGGTCTAAATAAATGTGATACGAGTCATGCCACACACACACACACAAAGACATTCACCAACTGAAATCATGCATGCATATATAAATCACTAATTATGTGTATAAATGTTGAATATTTGTTCATTTATTTTTGCGTTTGGTAGAGCACCTTGTGATCTCAACCCCTCCATAAATGAGGTCCCCATCGTCAAGATTTTCTGATTTTGTGTGGATGCATTTCCTTTCTCTGGTTTGACAGAAGTCGAAACTCCACAGCTTGGGAGTGACCCTAGTATCGTTTAGAGCGTACAAGGTCATTTAAGAAGGGAAAACGACAGAGGGTATGGTCTCCATGAGGTAACTATCAGACAATTACTTCTTGCTCTGGGTTGGATAGATATAATGGAGATATAATTTAGTTGGGGATCGAAGCAGATCTTTGAAGCTTTCTGAGACTTGGAGTACGTAATGTCCCTTACCAGTAAAATGAGCCATCACATACATCATGATTGTGAGCCTATTTCATGTAAAGTGTTTCAAAGCCACACTTCGACTTGGTTTCATTACCATTTCGACCACAAAGCTTTTACCTGTATAAATTACCTCTTACCAAAGAAAACAATCCCTTGGTTAGGTTAATTTCTGTCTTAATCCGCATTCTAAATTCATGTGATGTAGCAATATATATAATCATTTTCCTTAGATCTTAATTTTGTGGGAAGAGAAATTTTACGAATTCTTTGTTACACGTGACCGTTAATTAGTAAATGTCAAATTCAGCATTGATCAATTGTAATCCCCATATATGGGAATGAAGCAGATAAAACTTCAACAATTTTGTTTTAATTTTAAGCGAATCTAGAGTATTTTTGTTTTTGTTTTTTTTCAATGTACTTTTCCAACGAAGTATTTGTAAATAGAACTGAGAAACTTTTGCGGATGAATTTTCAAAAGCAAATTTGTGTTTTTTTTTTATTATTATTTTTATTTTTATAAAAAGCTTCGCCAACAAATATTCATTCGGTAATTCAAAAGAGATTTATGATATAATCTAAACCATTAAAGAAATAACCTCGAGTACTAAATCCGCCGAAGCATTGTCAATCAGCCACGATTCCATAGCATCAACGACAGTCGGGTAACAATTTTCTTGAAGTTTCTTTCTTTTGGTAAAGATTTTCTTGAATTTTTGGAGGGCATGGTTTCAATTGGTACTTGAACAGAAGGAAACACCCATTCTGTCTCTAGTATGACACAGTGGTCAGTGGTCACCACTCTGTATTTCTGACCTGACATTTTATCTCCAGAAAACAATTTATAATCATGGAATATTCATACAATCAGAAAAATTGGAAGGTTATAATTCTGTAAAACTTTACATGTTGATGCCTGACACCGACTTTACAAAGGGTGGAAAATACAATCTTGACTATACTGGCAGAGCATCTATAAACCCTTTAAATATATTTTTTTAATTCTAAAGAGTCATAGAGAGTACAAGATTGTCTTTTCTCTGTTCGATTGGGTCCTAGAGGTAAGGTACATGACAACAATCCAGATGGGAAGACTCTCGGTTGCTTCAAGATTATGGACAGTTAGAATGGCATCTTTGAACTGCTTTTTGCCAGAAATCAAAGGAGAGCTGGCAAAAACTTCTACTTCCTTCCACCAACATAAGCTGCCAGTTTAGACAAATCCGGAATCCAAAATGATAGTTCAGAAGACCCAGTTGCAAACATGAGGCTTCCTGGAGCCCATTTAATAACAGGAGGTTCACTTTCAGTACTAAGCCAACTTGTGACCTGGAGATATTACGAACATTATTTTGCGACTGTTAAGAGGGTGCACATACAATGTTCATAAATGGAAACAAAGAATTATCATTATCATACTTCTTTCCCGCTCCGAACACTCCAAGCATAGACACTACCATCACCTGAACCTGTAAAAGTCCAGTAATCATACGAACTTTACTTTGTCATAGATGTTTGCTAGGAAGTCTATAGCATAAGATACATGGATGAAAATGATATCACAGCCTTTTAGAAACTATGCATTCAAAAATGCAGTTCATTAACAGCAATCACAAACACGGTTTCCAGAACTTCGTCACAGGACATAAATATTTGGGAACTTTATGCCCACTGAGCACAATAGCAAACAAGTGATAACAGCAAACAAGATACTTGGTGCCCAAAACGAAATATGTAACAGGAGACATGTATACCTGACATAACAAACATCCCATCTGGGCTAAAAGAAGCCTCTAATGTAGCATTGCTTGAAACGGGCTTTACATTGTACGTGGATAACTAAACAACAATGACAGCAAAACCATATTAGAAAGACTACATTGTGCAACGGGTATCCATAAATCAAAAGCAAAAAGAAAAAAAATTATAGAGAAAACTACTTACAAGCGTGCCACGGAATGAATCAAGTACATGAATATGTCCATCTGTCGTTGTTAACAGCATAAGTCTACCATCATTACTGAACTTTACAACATTTGCATCAGACATATCTCCCCCAACAGAAAAGATATCAAAGGGACCCTAAGAGGATTTAAATATCGAAATCAGCCATGCTTAATTTTGTCACACATATGACACAAGACAGCTCCCAACTTTCTCAATCCACATGTGTATTGAAATACAAACAACTGACCTTTTCATACATGCGGGCATCAAACATTCGTATGTATCCACCAAAGGCAATTGTAAAAACAAGCCCTTGGTCATCATAAGCAGTGGCAGGCCTTCCTTGTACACGTAAAAGACCCTATCATATGAATACAAATTAGAAATCTTTCGAGGCAGCAACATGATATAAGAAACTTGCACAGTTTCACCCAATATCCAAATCCCAAGCATCTACCTGGCACTTCTCGGCTCGTTGATCCCAAAGCAGAACTGTCCGATCAAGAGAACCAGAAATGAAGCACTCTTTGCGGGAGCACAAGCTAAGTGAGACAACCCTAAAAAAACAAAACACAAAAACACATTTTGCAATTACAAAACATGCTTAGTGCAAGCACTCACTTAATTAAAACACATAGCAATCAGGATCATAATCCACACCTGTCATGATGTCCTTTGAAATAGCGCAAGTACTTGTTGTCATTCAATGAGAGAAGCCTCAGCGATTCTGAATGAATTGAACATGTAAATAAGTGCATCTAAATTTCGAATAAACCACACAGCTAACAGAGTGAAGTCCCAAATGCAAGCATACCATCCCAGCCATTTTTCGACGAGTATATAACCGTGGTAGGATGAGAAGTAAAGCGGACCAAATCAACCCCATATTTTTTGCTGTTAATGGTCTTCAAGCACCTGTCAAAAACAAACAAAAAGAGTAAACCCTAAACCTTTCAAATCAACAAGGAAAGGGCTTATGCCTTACGTTGCAGTGGACACATCATACAAGCGAATCGATTCATCATCACTAGCAGTCACTACATAACTCGAAGCCTTGTGAAAATCCAACGAACTGATTCTACCATTCTGTAAATACACAATCAACAAGATTAGGGTTTTGATTCAATTGAGCTAAAAGCAATCAGAAACAGAGAGAGACAGAGAGACAGAGCCATTACGTAGTCTCTGAAAGCCAGCCCAACTTCCATGCTTTGGAGAATCTCCTCCGTCAGCTCCAAAGAGACCTTATCTTCTCTTTCCGGTCCTCCTTTTCGCGCCCAAAATTGAAAAATCAAATCCCTAATTCTCTACTGATTGATATCAAAATCGAAGACGAAAGCTTTGAAATTTCGGTTACCTGCCATTTGGGGAATGCTTGACATTGCTTATTGCTCTATCTCATTTCGGGGAACTGGAAATTTCAGAGCGGCCCTTCGTCTCCCGCGAACAGTCTCGCCGTCTCGAACCTCCGGACAGGGTCGGGTTTCTTTTGCCTTAAAAGTTAAAACCCCGACTTTAGCGGTTTAACCCGATTTCGGTATCGGGTGGGCTGTTTTATGGGCCGAAGGACGGTCTTTAGTTTGCCCCACATGCTTTTGAATTGATCCATTAAGTTTAGCCCGTGGGTAATTTGCACCCAATTTCTTACTTTATTTTAACGGAAATAATAAACGGAAGCTAAGACCATCTCCAGTTGATATGTCAAAATCCACATGGCAGCCCAACAGCTATAAATGACCTATGAAAATACTCTCTAACCCATATGTCATTGCCACGGTGGATGACATATTGAAACCAAACTGTCAAATTTGACAAGTCCTGTGGTCATCTGTCTTTTCTTTTTTATTGTTTCTCTATCATTCTCTCTCTTTCTTTCGCGTCTCTCTCTTATGTTCTTCCTACCCAGATCAACCAAAGCAAAACTCTCTTTTCTTCTCCCTCTTTCTAATTCCCACATCTCACAAAACATCAAAATCCCAGATTAATCAAAACAGGTAAAGAGAGAAAGGAACAACCTCTACATCATCAAAATCCTAGATCTTTTAAAATTGTTTTTCACTCCTCTCTAATTCTTTCTCATCCCTCTTTTTCATCATATCCAGTACCCAAAACGAAGCAAAACTTATAGTCTTGGCCCGAGTTTCACAGATAAAACAAGAAAGTAAGAAATGTCTCACACCAATTGCTCTCCCTATAATTCTTCATTTTTTGGCTTATGGGTTTTCTGTAATAGTCTCTCCGTGATCGATCTGATGAACAAGATGAAAGGGGTTGTTGCTCTATCTTAGAATTCAAAGGCCAGATTTCATAGATTTAGATGTTTATGTGATTGTATTGAGCTTATGCGGCTGGATTTGAGCAGAAGAATGAGTCATGGGCTTTGGATAGAGATCAGAAGCAGAAAAAGGAGGATGAGATCGAAGAAGAGAAATAGAAGGAGATGGAGATGGTGTATTTTGTGATTAATAAAATATTCATAAAGTTAATAAAAAATACATTTATTTTAAGTGATGGGTTGAAGTGTAAATATAGTAAAATTGTCAAATGCTACGTCATTTGTCAAATTCAAATTTGACCCAAATTTTTTAACATATCTGTTGGAGATGAGAGCATCTCCAATGATAATGTCAAAATGCGTGTGTCAAATTCAAATTTGAAGGCTGACGTGTTAAATGCCATTTTGACAAATTTTTACTCCAATAGATATGTCAAATTTAAATATTATTTTAGGGCTAAATACTGGTTACTACCCTGTGGTTTAGGTCCAAAATTAATTCAGTCACTGGACTTCTAATTTCATCAAAAATACCCATGTACTTTCAATTTTAATCTAATAAGTCCAATTCGTTAATCTTCTGTTGTGGGTTCCAGTTATAATTGGGTTATTTGTTTAAAAACTTTTTATTTGATAGATTTCTAATAGTGAGACTTACTCCTAAACTAACTATGCATACTACCTCAACACCACATCATAAAACATAGGCCCCATATGAGCCACGTCAGCAAGTTAATTAACGGACTCAATTAACGGAAAACTAACAGATTGGACCTATTAGATCAAAATTGAAAGTGCAGGGGTGTTTTTGATGAAATTAGAAGTTCAATGACTGAATTGATTTTGGACCCAAACTACAGGATAGTAATCAATATTTAGCCAATTATTTTATTATTTTTCAGAGTATTTTATATATGAAAAATCAAGAGAACTTTTTCTCTTTCTCTATATCGGCATATCCCATTTTGTTTCTACTTTCTTCCCTTCTCTTTCATCATTTCGTTATCTTCCTCTATCTTCTTCTCCATCTGGTTCTCTTCTTTGTCTCCTCCTTTTTCTGCTCTTCAGTCTAAATCTCTATCTTGCCCTTTTGATCCATATATGCACAACCATGAACAAAGTTCTGCTAGGATGAACTATTCTTATACTCATTGATATTGATTGCTTTTTTCCTGCTAGGATGTGAATGATGAATCTGGGTGTTCTAAGATTGTTGTTCTAATTGGTGATTGTATTGGATCCGATTGTATTTGCTTTGGTTTAAGCAATTGGGTTAAAGAACTGGGTTGAAGCAACTGCAAAGAACTGGGTTTTTGAAACTTGAATGTATTGTACAAGTTAAGAAGCTTATTGAGATTGAGGAAATTTGATTTGGCATGGGTTTTCTAAGAACAAAGAGCTTATTGCGTTTGAAGGCTGAACTTAGCCTTGCAGATCACACTGGAAGTTTTTTTTTTTGGTCTGGTTCTGGGTACGAAACTACGAATAAAGAGAGAGAGAAGAGAAAGAATGAGGGAGAAGGAGAGAGAAAGAATAAAAAAAGAAAAGACAGAAGAGTTTGGATCTGTCAATTTTGACAGTAGGATTTGACATATCTGCTAGAGTGAATTCCTCTTTCATTTGTTATCGTTGTGAATTTCATGTGGCAAATGACCACACCATTGGAAATGGTCTAACAAATGGATAATACAGTTACGACCAGACTCTATGAAAATTTATAGGTATTAAAAAGTGTATTTCGTGATAGTTCAGATACCATATGGAGATTTTCTCCTACCAATGTATGGTAGGAATTGTGTATCTCACTCTCTCTCTCTCTCCTTTTTTTTTTTGCTCGAGACAGCATCTAATGGTAAGCCGGTACCAACGGCAGACCCCACAACATCAAAAATTTTATGTCAATCTGATATGATTAACTCTTGCGTCGATCATCTATACTTTCGGAAATATGTGCTTGAATTGAATTTCTCTCAACAATATATGAAACCTCGACTTTATGTAACTTATCAGATTATCATATCCATTCATAATTAAACAGAAAACGTACGTGAATAAGAATGGTTAAAAAGGGAAAGAATAAGACGAACTATATGATCATGAAATTCCCTGGAAATGCATATCAATTTACAATTCACTCCTAACAATTTCAACAAATCCTTCTATAGAAAACCTAAAGAGAAAAAAGGGTAGAATATAAATGACATATTATAACTAAATAATACTCTCACAGATTCACAATTACTGACTCTCGTTAACATATGTCACATAATTAACTAGCACTGGTATGATGACCTCTAGATCCGCTGCGGCATCAATATTGGAACTACTAGCACTACTAGCTGACGATCCCCGGTTGTGGTCCTCGTCCTCGGGAGAAGCCTTCTTCTTGATGAACTCGATGCAGTCGGCAACCGCCTCGCTGTGGTGAGGGTCATAAGGACAGTATGTACATTGCTGCACATAATCTGTGGATCGATTTTGGTTCGCTGTGGACTTGTTGGACACTGCAGATAACATGATCAATCGCAAAACCGCCTCGCGAAACCGCTCGAGCAGGGTCATGGGAGATACCAGGGGTTTAGAGGTTTTGTTGGAGTACTTGCTGGTTTTCATCAGCCTTGGAATGCATAGATGGGTGGTTCTCATCTTGGGGCTTCCTATGGGTTTCTGCATTTCTTGTGAGACTTATTCGGTTGTGGTCGTTGATGCATATGAGAGAATGAGAGACAGAGAGGGGAGAGCGTCTATTTATATGAGAATCTAATTGCATGGAACGACAACTCGGATTCATTTGTATATGAATTGCTTGTTGGTTGGTTGGTTTTAGACTTTAGTAATGGGAGAGTGAGGCTTGGGGGCTTGGCTGAGCAAAATGCATCTCTTTTAGCTCAGTGATCGATTGGCTAGCTCTTAGGTTGAAGCAGCTAGCTGATTCATATACTAGAATATGGACAATGTTAGGAGGTGTATTTTTCTTTTTAAGTATATAAATTACTTCATCGAAAAATTCTTCTTTTTCAGAAAGAAAAATTTTCAATATTAATGGAGGACATGAAAATAGATGACGGGGTCAATGAAACCCATTACCGGCGCCTAAAAGTTATCAAAATTGCTATCTAAACTGGATACATGCACTTCATTAATCTCTTAATGTGACCGGATAATACATTAATACGTGCGGTGAGAAAGAATTAGCTAGGGCGATGCTTTCCCTACAATTTTCACATTGTAAGCCAAGCCACGCCAGTGGTCATATATAGAGCTGAAAAGTAGAGGAGCTAGCTAGCTATGGATATGTGCAGGCATGTTACTGCTATGAAAATTTTGTCTTCATCACTGTTATGCTTCACATGGCTGCATGTGCATGGTTACATAAAACTACTACTTTTATATATGCGTGGTGTCAATTCACCTTCCTCTATTCAATTCCGCCGACTTACCAGCCAGGAAAAGAGATTGAATTAAGGAAATGAATCCCTATGTATTAGTTTGGTATCTGTGATCAAATATACCAGTACGTCCCCAGTTGCATTCTTCCACAAATCTCTGGGTGTGGAGGAGATGAAACAGGTCTAGAATAAACAAAGAGGTATGTGAGGGGATGGAGCAATTTAAGTGAGGTACGTGGGGGTCAAATCTCTCTGCTCTCCACCACCATGCTTACATGTTGGATTTGCTGTCGGTCTGTGTTTTTTTTTTTTTTTGCTAGGTTAATTCGTATCCATGGATTGAGGGAGTTGTTGGGTTGACTATAAGTACGTACTTAGATTTAAGATAATCAGCTTGTTAGTTTATATTATGAATTAGTTTGGGAAAATTCTACAAAATGTTAACGTATGACATGCATACAATTGCCTTAAAAGTGGTAATTTGAGTCCTCAAAATAGTAATATTAGTCCTCAAAGTGGTAACATGAGTCCTTAAAGTGGTAAATTTTCTTAGTTACCACATGAGTCCTCAAAATAGTAATATTAGTCCTCAAAGTGGTAACATGAGTCCTTAAAGTGGTAAATTTTCTTAGTTTACCATATGAGTCCTCAAAATAGTAATATTAGTCCTCAAAGTGGTAACATGAGTCCTTAAAGTGGTAAAAATAGTTGATGTATGAGAAATGTTAACATACCATAGCTTTACCCGTTAGTTTGATGGATTCATTTATAGAAGAGAGAAAAAATGTCAAGACAATCGTTTTCACTCAACATATAATGTATTTTTTATGATAAACAAGAAGAATATGATTAAAGATGAAATCAAGTTAATTAATTAGGTGCTACAATATCTACGTAGGACAAAGGATGGCAATCTGGTGATAGGTTAGATGTGCCATGAACTTCAAACAAATAATATGGGAAAATTACAAAACATGGCAGTTCATGCATTAGTCGGCAACCATATATATATGGTGAGAAATATATATTGATTGCTATTTATCTGAATATTCAATCATAAATTCAAAATGCCATCAAAGGCAAGGCAGCAAGCCTTTGATTTCTTTCAAGTCCTCCCTATTTTCTCCTCATATGACACAAAAAGTGGTAGTGATATTGCTCATGACCGAGGACAAACGTTATAGTACATCTTGAAGACAAAAAAGAAAAAAAGAAAGAGAATACATTTACTTCATATTTTGCTTAATCTGCTGAGAGCATCAGCCTGATCTTGGAGACCCTCCTTGAAGGGCCTTGTTTTTGTTGAAAAGCCACCCTATTAGAGGCTTCTTCTTGTTCATCTTCTTAAAAGATGGGTCCCTCAGCCCCTCTCCTTGCATTTCCTCTTTGTTAACAATGACTTGAGCAAGTGAAGGAGGACTTGCAAATTTCACATATCTTTTCTTCTGAAACTCCTCTTCATTTTGGTTCAATTCCCTCTTAGTTTCAAACTGATCCGTTGCATTTTCGATGAATTTAAAGTCTTCGATCTCGGGATCCTGATGATCAATTGACTGCTTTTGAAACTGCTCTTTTGCTTTCAAGTAGTTATACAGCTCTCTCCTTGCATGGTCAAGATCATCTCTGAGGGACTTTATGCAGTATGCCATTTCCTTGTTTTCTTCTCTGGCTTTCTCCAGATTTTGCTTTGTTTCTTTAAGCTCAGCGGTTAAGATTTCAACTTGGGATTGAGTGCGTCCATTCTCATTTGCTCCTGCAGCTCCAATCTAACAGACAGGAATCGTGTACTAGAATGTGAGGAAGAGTTGTCTATTGAATTAAAACGAGAAAATGCTGAGCTCTTGTTTAAGTCGTAACATTCAATTCAACATCAGTCTTGATAATGTGGAAGGCCCTGAGATTTTATATGTTGTATTGTCAAGTTCTAAATGCTCAATATATGTGCATGGAATGTGATCGTCTTGAACCATATATAGGTCCATTATCAGACCACACATAATCTATGTCACCCAATATATTGTTCACTTGTTCACGTGTGTTTAAGAGCACATGCATTACACGCAACAATAGTAATGCGTAGAGATCATCTAACTCTAACAGGCAACAATTAAGATAGCTAGCTAGAATTTGAGAATGCGCGCAATCCAAAACTAAAGGACAATGGGTGGAAAATTTCAATAAGAGGTAATCCAGCTAGCTTGATTAGGACCATCTAACTCTAATGCGTGAATGCTTTTTCATATATAGACGTAATATCTAGTCAAGGCTTTAAATATGCAATGCGAGCCTTAATTTTACACTTACATGGAAGAGAGAGAGAGAGAGAGAGAGAGAGAGAGAGAGAGAGAGAGAGAGAGTACATTCACCGTACCTCTTTGAGCTTGTTGCCATAGATCTCCCCAACTAAAACTCTTTCTCCAAACAACATCACTGCTTCCTTAACAGACCTGAAAGGCGCCCTAGTGTCAATCTCGGCACGCCCCCGGACCACCAGCTTGCCCTCTTCGGCGTTCATGATTGCTTATACAGCACAGATCGAGTTTCCACTACCACCTCGCTAACCCGATTTCACAGATGATAGAGAAAGAAAGCAATGCTAGCAGTACGGTCATGAAATGAATGTTGAAGGTCCTTTAATACAACAATGTTTCAAACCAGTACGTTGAGCTATAAGGAGGTCGTTACAAATGGAGGGTGGTTTGATTTTGGATTACTTGGAGGAAGTTAAAAGAAAATGATCATCATGGCCTGGGGCTTTGTTATCTTTGCGTCCACTTCACTGGAATTTTGTTAAGTGAAGTTGACAAGGGGTTGGTTGGACCGTCTTGATCATTTTGTTACTGCCCTATATCTGTGAAGGGCGCTATCAACCTTGATTAGGACCCTGCATCATTTTAAGTGGATATAGTTTATATTCACACAAATTTTAACCAACATTTTTTCTTAGTAATTATCTAATGACAATCTTGTTCAGGGCTAAAATGTTGATCAAAATACTTGGAACGTCTCAATTTGTTTACAGAGATTTTAAAGAAATAATTTGGATTTGACAAATGTATAACCCACCTATTCTATAATGCTAGTGAATTAAAATTGTGTTTTCCAACGAGTTAATTATTCGGAATAACTTCGCTTCTTCCAAAAATCTATGAAGAAGAGTAAAGACCTGCTAGAGCATTGATAATGACTCAAATTTCTCAAATTAGGACATTGAATATTTGGCAACTGTTGCCCTGTCAGCACTAGGAAAAGGAAAAGGAAAAGTAAAAGTAAAAGTAAAAGGTAAAAGGTAAAAGTTTGATGTGACAAATTATGGCGTATCAGTAACATTGAGTACATGCATGTTAAGCATGCGACTGCACATCTAAATGCATGCATAATCTTACCAAATGTCTTTATGCACGCTTTAGATTAGGGTTGTCGATGGTTGTGTTGTGTTGGGTTGGGTTCGTATCAGGTCAAAGTATTTGTCGTGTCGCAAAAAACAAATCCAAATCCAACCCATTTAATAATCGTGTCAAAAATTTAAACACAAACCCAACCTATTTATTAAACGGGTCGTTACCCGTTTCCAACCCGCTTAACTCGTTTAATAAATAGGTCATGTCATGTTAGACAAAATGACTTATTTAAGGATTAACAATGCAACCCATTTAACTAAAAAAATGCATAAATTGATTAAATTCGCTAAAAACCCCACAAGACGAAAAATATAAATAATTATAAATAATTAAATCCAATAATTATAAAGAAAAATATTTCAAATTGTCTAATCCTATGATCAAATACTCCCGACGTCTAAAATTTCAAGAAGTATAGCATATTCGGGTTATACAAGTTCATTTCGTGTTGGCGGGTTGACCCGTGGCCGACCCATTTATTAAATGGGTCATGGTGGGTTGACCCATGGTTCACCCGCTTTTTAATCGTGCGGGTTTCGAGTCGTGTCGGAATTGACAGCCCTACTTTAGATTTTCTTTAGAAAATGCTAGAATGTGTATCCTCATGTATGATATAAATTTTAGCATTAATCATATTACGAACATTTTAAAAGCATTCGAACTTATAAGTAAATTAAGAGATGTTTGTAATATATATATATTTTACTATATATATATATATAAGAATATATATTACAAAGTTTTTTCTCTCCACGAGAGAACCCTAAAGCGGGCGGCGTCCCGATCTGAGCAATCCTTCTCGTCCGGCGGCGCTCGGACGAATGGGCTGGCCTCTGGCCTTGCCGTCGTCGTGGGATCTGCTGCCGGACGGGTAGTCAAGGCTATTGCTCTTGTTCCATCAGAGGGAGTTTTGCTCGAGGCTGCTTGGTGGTTCTGGCTGGGATGGTGAGCGGAGGTTGTCGTGCTAACAAGTCCGGCGTTCGAACCCTGATGACGGCGTCATCGGTCTGAACTTGGTGGTGGTGGGAGATGAGTTTCCTAGATCGGGGTTGGTTTTTCTCTGTGATGGCGTGGGTTGAGGCGGCGTGGTCTGTGCAGTATGGGTCGTCGGTGGTGGGCGCTAGTGGCGGCGCAGGTTGGGCGACGCAGATTGAGGCAGGTGCATGTCGTGGCAGCGTGCGGCGGACGGAGCAGGGTTGGGCTGGTTCGTACGACGGGGATGTGGAAGTGGGTGGACTGGACCGGATCTGGCAATGGGCCTTGGGTGGACTTTGCTTTGGTGGGCTTTGAGTTATGGGCTGGGGTTTCTACCCTAGTCCAATAGCTTCTAATTTGGGCTAGGGTTTAGGCTCTTGGCCCAAACCTATGTTTTTGGCTTTTGTCTAATTACAATAAGTTTCTTGTATTAGGGACCTAACGAGTGTAGTTTGGCTTGTCTATTTGCTATGTTTCCATAGCTTTTAGGCTCGCTTTTAAAGTGAGCGATTAGTTCGAATATAGTTGGTCTACCCTATGTACTACTGTGGCTCCTCCACGAAACCTTGATCTGGCAATTGTTATGTGTCAGCGGGTGAGTATGTAATGACCTTCTTGGCATGCGCTATTATCAATGGAATTACCATTATTCAAAAAAAAAAAAGAAAAAAAAAAAGAATATATATTACAATTCTAATATATATATATTTTAATATGATAAAGAAAGCGTGCTCTTGTAATATTGATAATTTTAATTCTTCTTATAAGAAAGCGAAATACTGGCAGTTTAGGAACCACAAAAAACGAAAAGCGTTCTCATGGATAAAAGCCCAAAAAAAGGTGAAGACGCTGGGTTCACTCAGTGGCGGATCTAGGATTCGAAAATAGGGAGGGCTATATATTTATGTGTCCCTTTGGGTGAAGCCCAAAATTTTTTTAGTACAATTATGCACAGGTGTGCAAATGCAAGAGTGAGGAGATGAGAACCTGAGAGTTCAAGTGTTCAAATATTGAATTTGGTCCATAATTTAGGCCTTTTTGTGAAGAAGAAGAACAAGAAGAATGAGAATTTGTGATGGACAGAGAGAATGGGAGAGCTAGAGAGGAGTTTGACTTCGATAATTTGAGAGTTCAGGTGGGGCTTCGTTAAACAAACATATATATAAACAAAAAATATACATCATATATATAGTTTTTTTTTCAACCCAAAAATTTGTTCTGAATATAAAGCCATGGATAGGACGAAATAACTAGCAAATAAACTCAAGTCCAATATGCAAAGTTAACTCTATAAACTTTAACTGATTACTCGACATTCGAATGAGGCCAAGCTCTTGGCCGAGATACTAAGATAGCACAACAATTGATAAAATGATAAGTATTGAAATCAATTAAACCCACAACAATTGCACAACATAAAGAAGACCCACTGATCGACCTTAATAAGTTTTGAAATCAATTAAAGTACACATCTGATTTTTTTTTTAAGCCTAAAAATCTCGGACGGGCTCCAGCCCGCCCAAACCACTACCTAGATCCGCCCTTGGGCTCACTACAACCCCTCCACAAGCTGGTATTTCTGAGTTCAAAATCATGTTCTCGTCCTTATTACAGTACTTTATTTTAAAATCGGTAACAACGTCTTAAATGTCTTTTGTTATTTTGTTTTTCTATGATTCTCTGTCTCTTTCTCTCAACCTCTCTATCTAGGCGCTTATCACTCTCATTCTCATATTATGGCTCCCTCGAGGGTTTAGGGTTCATCGATCATCAAAGTTTCTTTATGTCTCGTTCACTCCAATAATCTCACTTTCGGCCATTGATTCAAGGTAAACAGAATTAACACAAGTTGTAATTAGATTACTTTTTTTTTTCTTCAATACCAACGAGGTTTGGAAAAAAGAAACAGTTAGTGATGCATTTTATCTACAGTTATAATAGTTAATCTTGAATCGGTTGTGTAAATTCACAACAAATACTTTTCTTCTTTCAGTCTAATCTCTACTTGATTTTTTTGCTAGCTCGTAAAGAATGCTAGCTACTTGCTTCATCTAATTTGATAATTCTCGTAATTTCCAACAAACAACAACCTCAGCGATTGTAATGGTTTTGTATTTGATTACCATCTAGAATCACCAACATAACATAATTATTCGAACCTCGTAATTTAGTTTCGTATTAATATATTGAAACAATTTGTATCCATCTACTAATCATTTTGTTTCTATATTTATATTACATGTTGTTTCTTATTATACATTTCAATATTCAGGGATATCATGGTTCTCTGTATGTTGGGTTAATGATTTGATTTTAGAGTGGTGATATATTGGCAATTCAGGGAGCAAATAGATTCATATTGTCAAAAACACTAGGATCGATCTGGCTTTTGTGTTAATTAATTAATTGCATTTAAGGTGCTATAAACTACAATTTTTGTACTCTCTCTTGCATGAACTCCAACTGTCGTCCAAAAAACTTTAGGATTTGAGCATAAAAATTGATTGTCTTCTGGTGACCTCTTTTCATAAAAACCTCGAATTAATACAGTTTTGCTTTGAATGAATTCTTTTGATGAAACTACCGCATGAAATTGCATTCAAGGATCAAACAGTTTCTGTTTGCACTGGGATCAAAACTCGATAAAGGGGTTTGAAAATTGAAATTCAATTAGAGAAGACAAGATGATAAAACCAACTTCGAGAGCTAAGATTCCAAGCTATCCCCTATTTTTTTTTTGACAATTATGAAAGAGTAAAATACTAGGGTAAACTGTTTTAACCTCATAGATATATAGTGTGCTTTTAAAGTATTTTCTCTATTTATTTTGACATTAAACGGACTAGCCATAGCATGAGGGGAAAAAAGTAACTATTACCAAGAACGAAACTTACGGAAGCATGCATGTAGTGTGTAAAAGTAAGTTATCATTTAATTCGTCAAAATTCGTAACAACTTATTTTAAGTAATGAGTCCGATCAAAGTCGTTTATAAAGAATTTAACGACTACAAATCTCATTTTGTCCAAATCTTAAATTGTCTAAAACAAAACAATGTGCATGTTTATGGAAAAATTATAATGGGTAAATTATTAAATTGAAATTTACTACCATACCTAGATTACTTTTGAACATAGTCAATTACATAGTGCATGAACATCTTAATTTATCACAATAATCGTGAGGCCTGCTCAACTAAAGGATAATTTTTAAGAGACTGTGAATGACAAATGAATATGACGGGTAAAACAGTTTTAAATTGTTATAATTTCAGCTTTTTAATTTAATACATGTGGTTGAGATACATTTGTCTTTCACAGTCTACTCCTTAATTAGGTGAGCAAACATAAGATAACTGTTTAATATTTACAAGCCTTTACGAGGGCCAGGAGTGGCGTAAATATTAGTAAGTAGAGACTTTTTTTTTGTTTGAAATAAAGGGTTGGTGCGGCTGCCCTCAGTCCTCTATTAATAAAACTGCCAAATACAAGGGGGGGGGGACATTGAGCCTAAACTCCTGATTACAATAAGCATTTAGAGTACGTCCCGAAATGATATCAGGAGTCTCTACTAAATACATGTATTCAAACAAACACCAATTAGCAAATAGTGCACTACTGGCTACTCCATTTGCTTTGACATAGGGGTGACATATCGGAAAGATAACTCAATTACAACGAAGCATGATTACCAAAAACACAGCTTTCCCACTATGTTAGTAAGTAGAGACTTTTTAGAGCAACTGATTAAACTCATCCATGGGTGTGTGTGATGACTGATGAGCAAGGAGTGGAGTGCAAATAGATGACACGTTTACTTACTTGGAATAAAAACTAATCATGAATCGAAGACAACTGGAATGAGAGAAGAAAGCAATTAGTATTGATTCCAGAGGAGTTGATTTCTAAACCCATCTTCCCCCTTCGTAATCAAATTCCTGAAGGAATCGCTTCATGTGTTAGTAAACGCAGAAATACTTTTACTCCGTAATCATTCCAAGTAAGTAAACATGCCCAGAGTTTCAATCGGACCCTAAAGCCCATTAATCGGGTCCAGTCTTTGGGCCGGTTCGCCATTCGCGACTATAAAAAGGGCTTCGTCCCCACACTCGTTTTGATCAGTAGAAGTAGAATAACAAAGACCTCAATTCCCCCCAATTCTTCGAGTCCTCAGGCACCTGAGAGTGACCGTAAATATAACCTAACTCGTCCCCAAAACCCTAATTTCTTCGCCTCTGGTTCGTCTTTTCACAGACCATATGATCTCTTCCGTTTCAGCCGTGGCCTCATGGGCAGTGGCAACTCCGGTTGCTTGTACTGCTGCTTGAGGTAGAAGGGAAGAAGAAGGGAATTTACAGAAGCATTTCGACTCTGAAATCAGAGAATTCGATTTTGGAGCGTTTTCCGGAAAAGCTAGGGTTTCCTGGTTGTTCTACTAACCATGAGTCCCGTTCAGGACTTCAATCAACACTCTCGGCGTCTCGTCGAGCCCGACCTCCGTAAGCTCTCTTTCTCTTTCTCTGTCCTAAGCATGCATACAGTTAGTTTCTCTGTTTCTATGCATACAGTTAGTTAGTTTATGAGCAGATTTCGGTTTAATTTTATGGAGTAATTTTGAACTAAATTCTTCGATCAATTGCCGAGTCGCTGATATGATTGTTGTTTCTTGTTTGAGAAACAGCAATTCAGGTGAGACTGCAGATGGCAATGGAGGTTCGGGACAGCCTAGAGATTGCGCACACTGCGGAGTACTTGAATTTTCTAAAATGCTACTTTCGGGCGTTCTCGGTGATTCTTCTGCAAATTACAACACCACAGATGACTGACAATCCGGAACACAAGCTCCGGAATATAGTGGTGGAGGTTCTTAATCGTCTCCCTCACACTGAAGTGCTCCGCCCTTTCGTCCAGGACCTCCTGAAAGTTGCAATGCAAGTACTAACCACTGACAATGAGGAGAATGGATTGATATGTATTCGTATAATCTTTGACCTCCTCAGGAACTTCAGGCCCACGCTGGAAAATGAAGTTCAGCCATTTTTGGACTTTGTCTGCAAAATCTACAGCAATTTTGAGGCAACTGTTAATCATTTCTTCTTTGTCAAAGAAGAGAAAAGTGCGGCCCCTGTGGTTGGGGAAGATATTAAGTCTATGGATACTTCTTTGGATCAGTCATTAAGTGGTGGTAGTAGTTCTTATACTGCGGGTGGGAAGCTTAACCCCAGTACCTGTTCCTTCAAGATAATTACCGAGAGTCCCCTGGTGGTCATGTTTTTGTTTCAGTTGTATAGTCGACTTGTCCAGACCAATATTCCTCATCTGTTGCCTAAGATGGTTGCTGCTATATCTGTCCGTGGTCCCGAATCTGTTCCTCCGCACTTGAAGACTCATTTCACTGAGTTGAAGGGTGCACAGGTGAAGGTAAGCAGCTGTTATTTATCCGTTTATGTATCTATTAAATGTTCTCTGAGTGTGGTATTGTTGATTCATCTGCAGTTCCGCACACACCTATTCTTTTTGTTACCTCATTGATTTCTTTCTTAGTTCTTTACTAGTTTGTTTCCTGTTACTGCAGACTGTTTCGTTTCTGACATACCTGTTGAAGAGCTTTGCTGATTATATCAGGCAGCATGAAGAAAGCATATGTAAAAGCATAGTCAATTTGCTAGTTACATGTTCAGACTCTGTATCAATTAGAAAGGTAAATTTTTTTGTATCTCGACTCATTTTCTCGACCAGTCCTTTTCTTCTTTTCTGAGCGTAAGTCTGCAACATAGATCTTTTGTTGATTGCAGGAATTGTTAGTAGCTCTAAAACATGTTCTTGGAACAGATTTCAAGAGGGGCTTATTTCCTCTGATTGACACACTATTGGAAGAAAGGTGATACTGTTGATTCAATCTTATTACGACTTTTAATTGTGAAAAAAATTATACAGAAACTATTGCCAAGTTGACTGGGGCAAATCATGGATCAATGTCATCCTTATATAATGAGGAAAATATATTCTTGTTAGTAGCCTTTAAACATGTTTTTGGAACCAGGAAGGGTTTATTTCCTCTGTCATATCTCCTGTTAGAAATTTTAAGCACTATGTGCTGTGCATACATATATGGCTGCCAAAACACAGAAGAATGTGAAAGAGCATTTGACCAATGACTTGCATATAAGTTCTCTTTTGATTTTATGGTACCGTTTATGCCCACCTAGTTCATGTTGGTTGCCATGAGGTTAGAATAATCTTTAAACTTTTTCGAATGTGGTCTTGTGGATTTCATGCTAAGATATAAGAAAGTTAAAAAGTTGTTGAATGTATTAGTAATGAGAATGGTGAAAATGTTCATACATAAGGTAATGCAACCACTGATCATTGTTATTTATTTGTTCACTCTGGTGTTCCGTGATAAGCTTTTGTGATGAATTATTTTATAGTCACGGCTTGTTTGGATACACTTTCTGGAACAGGTTCTCTTGAAATTTATATATGTGATATTGATCGGATGGCACATATAACCACACAATAAACATAAAATGGGCCACCGACTTGTATTTGCTTGTAGTTTGCTCAGGATTATTACATCTTTGATTTTTGTGATAACTGCATGTCACATTGAGCGCATTCTACTGTTCATCCCACATTGTAACTAGCAATTATGTCTGATATGTACTTTCAGATGCAAATAAGAATATTATTCCATCTGATGCTGACTTTTGAACGGAAGTAAGAATGTTATTATAGCTAATATCTGCTCTGATTAATTTATGAAACTCTTTTTATTACTGATCTTTTCAGGGTTCTGGTCGGAACTGGTCGAGCCTGCTTTGAGACATTGAGGCCTTTGGCATATAGTCTACTTGCAGAGATTGTTCATCATGTTCGAGCGGACCTTTCCTTGTCACAGGTATTCTATCTGGTGTCTAATTCAAAATCAGTCTGGTTTTAGTGTCATTGTCTGTACTGCAATTCAAGCATTTTGCTCAACAGGATTTGGTTCTCTTTTTATTGTGCAGTGCCTAATTTGGCACTTTTTCCCTCTTTTTTTTTTTTTTTTTCCAGTATTCAAATTTCATGGTTATTTGGTTGATTAAATAACTGATAATAATCCTTTTGGGCTGGGCTCTCTCTCTCTCTCTCTCTCTCTCACTCTCACATAGTGCTGGGGTTGCTAGACGTGCAATTTGTAGTTTCTTTTTTTGTGTGTTTGCCCCTTCAACTGAAAAATTAATTGATATTTTTCTGCTTTCTCATCAGTGATTCTCCCATCCTACACTAACAAACTTGCGCAATTGTGCTGCAGTTATCGCGGATCATATACTTGTTCTCGAGCAACATGCATGATGCTTCATTGTCCTTGAGCATTCATACTACTTGTGCCCGCTTAATGCTGAATCTGGTGCATATACAAACTTGTATTCTTCAAGAGACTTTACTAGTTTTTGTATTCATTTAGTATTCATTTCCTGTATATTTTTATGGACGTAGGTGGAACCAATATTTGAGAAAGGTGTTGACCAGCCATCTATGGACGAAGCACGGATTCTATTGGTCTGAGTTACAGTCTAAAGCTTTTGCTATGATCTGAACTGGTATAGTTCATCAATTCTCTTTTTCTCTAGCTAATAAAAATAATTTGTTTCTTTGTAGGGGCGTATATTGGATGCTTTTGTTGGGAAATTCAGTACTTTCAAGCGTACTATTCCTCAGGTAGTCTTTGATTGTTGTCCAGTTAGGTTCGCAGAGGTGATATTATCTGTTTGATGTGAACCAGTATATATATATACACACACATATAGTGTTTTGAATATAGTTTGTTTGCCAATTTTTGTGTGGCATCTCATATTGTTTGGAGCTCATGGTGGATTATTATTATTTTTTTTTCACAATTTATTGAAAGAGTCTATAGCGGGTTGGAAGTTAATTGAGTGTCGTTATGAGGCTATTGAATTGTGAGGTTATTTGCATTTTCTTATCCAAATGCTACAGGTCATGATTGTTTTTATTTATGTTTTTATTTGTTTATTTTAATTTTATTTATGAACACTGACATGTCTATAATTTCTCATAGCTGTTGGAGGAGGCTGAGGAGGGAAAGGATCGTGCTACTCTAAGGTCCAAGCTTGAGCTCCCTGTGCAGGTTGGTGTTTTGACAAATTTATTTATTATTATTATTTTGTGTAAGACGGTGTTATGGTTTCCAGTTGCTTTTTTTAATGTTGTGTTGCACTTCTCCACTCTTTTCTATTTTTTTCTTTCATTTTTTTATGTTAAAGGTTCTTTTGTGTAATATTTTTGTTGGTAAACAGTATTCTATCATTCACTGCAAATTGGTAAAGCTCCAAAAATAGTTCGCTTTTGTTTATAGTATCTAAGTAAATGGTGATTTAATGGTTTTGGCTGACCGGCTGTTTATATGCTGTTTGAGTCCAGGAAATTGGGGAGGTTGATTTGCATGTAATTATGTCTGGTTTCAGGATTTATTCAATTTTACTGTTGTGATGTTGTCAGATTTCTATTGTGTTTTTCTAGTTTGAACATCTGGATCTTTCTTATGGTTAAGCGGAGTCACAGTTTGAAGTACATATTGGGTCTTCAAAAGTTTGCTTTAGTTCTTTTCCTTTGCAGTACCATTCCAGATTCTTGCGTACATTACACTTCCATAAGATTGAAAAGATGGTGTTTAGTATGGTTTATCATTGAGGAATCAGCCAGTCAATGGTCTTAATTGTTCTGTTGATCATGGAATGTAAAATCCTTCAGTGATGTCTTTAATATGAACTTTACATGGCTATTACTTTTGGTTTGGAAGACAATAGAGTATGTTGTCTTCATTAAATAGCTTGAAAGTTGATATACATGCTTCAAGTTTTTGTTGCTTTTCTATCTATTCATTTTTTAATTGCTTGATCATATCCTCTTTTTGTAAACTGCAGCAGTTTCTTACTTTGGCATATGTTTAAATATTTAATAGTGTCAATAATTTGGTTGCAGGCAGTTTTGAATGTGCAGGTCACTGTGGAACATTCCAAGGAGGTCAATGATTGTAAGCATCTGATCAAGACATTAGTCATGGGTAATTGATCCACATTCTCATTTCCCTTTACTATATCTTTAGTTATATATCATAATGATACTTATAAGAAATGTGTGATCTTGTCAGGAATGAAGACCATCATATGGAGTATCACACATGCACATTTACCTCGCTCACAGGTATTAATATTACGGTTAAATAGTTTGTCATGAATTTAATTGACATTTATTATCTTATGTGACATTTCTGATGGTTTAAGGTTTCTCCTTCTACGCATGGAACGCACCCACAGGTGCTTGTTTCCCCTTCATCCAGTTTACCGGCACCACAAGCATTTAAAGGAATGCGAGAAGATGAGGTAATACAACTCTTGAGATGTTGAATTTGGTTTTTGGTTTGATTCCCTTTGTCTGACTTTGGCATTGCATAGGTCCGGAAGGCTTCTGGTGTTTTGAAGAGTGGGGTGCATTGCTTAGCGCTCTTCAAGGAGAAGGATGAAGAGAGGGAAATGATGCAACTCTTTTCCCAGATTCTAGCTATCATGGAACCTAGAGATTTAATGGACATGTTCTCGCTGTGTATGCCCGAGCTTTTCGAGTCCATGATTAACAACACTCAATTGGTTCACATATTCTCTACGCTTTTGCAAGCCCCTAAAGTATACCGGCCTTTTGCAGATGTTTTGGTTACTTATCTTGTGAACAGTAAACTTGATGTCTTAAAGTATCCAGATACACCTGCAGCAAAACTGGTCTTGCATCTCTTTCGCTTCATTTTTGGTGCAGTTTCAAAAGCGCCTCAAGAGTTTGAACGTATTTTGCAACCTCACGTGCCTATTATAATGGAAGTCTGCATGAAAAATGCTACTGAAGTTGAAAAGCCTCTTGGTTACATGCAACTTCTCCGCACCACCTTTCGAGCGCTTGCAGTATGCAAATTTGAGCTTCTTCTGAGGGATTTGATTCCAATGTTACAACCTTGTCTTAATATGCTGTTGATGATGCTTGAGGGTCCAGCTGGGGAAGATATGAAGGATCTTTTGCTGGAATTGTGCTTAACCTTGCCTGCACGCTTGAGCTCGTTGTTACCGCACCTTCCCCGTCTTATGAAGCCTCTTGTTTTATGTCTTAAAGGAAGTGATGATCTTGTGAGCTTAGGTTTAAGAACACTTGAGTTTTGGGTAGACAGTTTAAATCCTGATTTCTTGGAACCTAGCATGGCTAATGTTATGTCTGAGGTGATTTTAGCCCTATGGTCTCACTTGAGGCCTGCCCCCTATCCTTGGGGAGCGAAAGCGTTGCAACTCCTGGGGAAGTTGGGTGGTCGTAATAGGCGTTTTCTCAAAGAGCCCCTTGCCCTCGAGTGCAAGGAGAATCCAGAGCATGGACTCCGTGTGATTCTTACATTTGAGCCTGCAACCCCATTTTTGGTGCCATTGGATCGATGCATTAATCTTGCTGTGGTAGCTGTTATGAACAAAAATGGTGGAATTGATACATTTTATCGAAAGCAGGCTTTGAAGTTTCTTCGTGTTTGCTTATCATCTCAGCTTAATTTGCCAGAAAAGGTTACTGACGATGGATGCACACCTAGTCAGTTGTCAACATTATTAGTTTCTGCAGTTGATTCTTCCTGGCAGCGGCCAGAAACTTCAGACATAAAGGTTGGTTTGGTTTAATCTTATCACTTTGTGAAGTGCTGAATATGGCTCTGTTAGTGTTTACACTCAGTCTCTTATTGCCTTTCGTTGATTTACGTATAACACATTAGTGAACAATATCTTAGTAAGAGGGAGAAGGGTTAAAGATTTACCCAGTGAGAGATATAACATTGTTCGAGGAACCCTAGATGCTTGCATTCAACTCTATTGTTTATTGCTTTTTGTTGATTTATGTAAAGCATGAGTGAACAATATGCATTATGATACCTATTTGGGTATCAATGATTTGTTATAAGTTTACAATACCTTTGCTTCTGTACACCATGTAAATGACCGCACGTTGGATTACTTCGTCTCATCTTTATGGAAACTGAATGGGCTTTATTTTGTTCCAATTTCTATGCTATAGCCTTTATATTGTTAACTGTGCTTTTATTTTTTTCCTAATGAATTCATGTTTTGAGATAACCCCAAAAGGAATACAGTACTATAGTGTAACAAATGTATGCATGATTGCAGGCTGACTTAGGCGTAAAGACGAAGACACAACTTTTGGCTGAAAAGTCTGTTTTCAAGATTCTGTTGATGACTGTTATTGCTGCCAGTGTGGATCCTGACTTCCATGACCCCAAGGATGACTTTGTTGTCAATGTCTGCCGCCATTTTGCAATGATGTTTCATATTGACTCATCCTCAAGTAGCACTTCAGTTTCCACTGCTGCACTTGGCGGTCCTATGCTTTCTTCAAATGTCAATATTGGTTCCAGTTCCAGGTCAAAGAATAGTTCTTCTTCAAACCTCAAAGAGTTGGATCCTCTAATATTTTTAGATGCTTTAGTTGATGTTCTAGCAGATGAAAACAGACTCCACGCTAAAGCTGCACTTAGTGCTTTAAATGTTTTCTGCGAAACACTTCTGTTTCTTGCTCGCTCGAAGCATGCTGATGTGCTGATGTCAAGAGGCCCTGGTACTCCAATGATGGTCTCTAGTCCATCATTAAATCCTGTATACTCTCCACCTCCAAGTGTTCGCATCCCTGTTTTTGAGCAACTTCTGCCCCGTCTATTGCATTGTTGCTATGGAACAACCTGGCAAGCACAGATGGGAGGTGTTATGGGACTTGGTGCTTTGGTTGGGAAGGTCACTGTTGAGACTTTGTGCCTTTTCCAAGTAAGAATTGTTCGCGGTTTGGTATATGTTCTTAAAAGGCTTCCTACTTATGCTAGCAAGGAGCAAGAAGAGACCAGTCAGGTGCTTACGCAGGTTCTTCGTGTAGTTAATAATGTTGACGAAGCAAATAGTGAACCTCGCCGGCAAAGTTTTCAAGGAGTAGTTGATTTCCTTTCTTCAGAGTTGTTTAATCCCAATGCATCTGTTATTGTGAGGAAGAATGTGCAGTCATGTTTGGCACTTTTGGCTAGTAGAACTGGTAGTGAGGTATCTGAGTTGCTTGAGCCTTTGTATCAACCTTTGCTTCAGCCTCTTTTGGTGCGACCGCTCCGATCAAAAACTGTTGATCAACAGGTAATCTATGTTTATGTTCGTTAGTAGTTATTTTTAATTTTTGAATTTTTAATTTTCTCTGACTTTATCTGATGGTGTATATAGGTGGGAACAGTTACCGCTTTAAACTTCTGCTTGGCCTTGAGGCCACCTCTTCTCAAGCTTACTCAGGATTTGGTTAACTTTCTGCAAGAAGCATTGCAAATAGCTGAGGCTGATGAAACTGTATGGGTTGTGAAGTTTATGAACCCAAAAGTGGCCACGTCACTAAATAAGCTTCGAACAGCTTGCATCGAGTTACTCTGTACTACAATGGCATGGGCAGATTTCAAAACTCAAAATCATGCTGAATTGCGCGCAAAGATCATTTCCATGTTTTTCAAATCTTTGACATGTCGAACCCCTGAAATCGTTGCTGTGGCTAAGGAAGGCTTACGACAGGTCGTGTTGAGCTCTTTTTTCATTAGTCAATCCATCAAGTGTTTCTTTTTCGTTGTCTTACTTTATATTGATGATTAATAGACATTTCATTTTTGAGTGTTGGCCTCCCGTTTTGGGTATTATTTTAGGTTATGCCTTGGCCCATTGACTCGTTGATGTTACTCATCTGATTTGGCATTTTTCCTTTGGCCAGCTGAGTCATGTGTGAATGTTTCATGGAGGACTATTTTCATATTATCATTGACCTATTTAGTTCCCTTCCCTTACTTCGGTTTTCACTGGAAATATTTTGGATTTTTAATGTACTCATACCACATTTCTCATAATAAAATGTACTCTACTATGTTGCTGTTCAGGTTATAAATCAGCAGAGGATGCCAAAAGAGCTTCTTCAGAGCAGCCTTAGGCCTATTTTGGTCAACTTGGCACATACAAAGAATCTGAGCATGCCTCTTCTGCAAGGTCTGGCCCGGCTTCTTGAGCTTCTGTCTAATTGGTTTAATGTTACCCTTGGTGGCAAGTTGCTAGAACACCTAAAGAAATGGTTAGAACCTGAAAAACTTGCACAAAGTCAGAAATCATGGAAGGCCGGTGAAGAACCAAAAATTGCAGCTGGTAAAGTACTTTCAGTCTACTTGTGTTTATTGATTTTTCATTTACCTAGTATGCATAATTACTGACAATATTGTGTCAATTTCTGTTCATTTCAGCTATCATTGAGCTTTTTCACCTTCTTCCTATGGCTGCTTCAAAATTCCTTGATGAACTTGTAACTTTGACCATGGAATTGGAAGGAGCTCTTCTCCCCGGACAAGTATACAGCGAGATTAATAGTCCGTATCGTCTTCCACTTACAAAGTTTTTGAATCGCTATGCAAGTCTTGCTATCGATTATTTTCTTGCGCGATTAAGTGAACCAAAGTACTTCAGGAGGTAATATTCCAATGTGAGATACACACACACAGAGATATATGTATATATAATTTTAATCTCTTAGTGACCATATACAATGACAATCAATGGTTGGATCAGAATTCAACATTCCAAAAAAAAATAAAGGCCATACTTTTTTTGGGATGTGATACAAGTTTGAATGCCAACAATTTGATTTATTCAATGATTGGGGGCCATGGGATCTCATGGATTCATGTTCAATACTGACCAAGGGATACCTGAATTGTGGACATGCTCAATGTATTGAATAATTTTTTCTTTACTTTTTATCATTCAGTTCTGTACTATACATATAATATACATATATTTACTTCTCTTTGCTCATCCAACCTAGGTTTATGTATATAATCCGCTCGGATGCCGGCCAGCCATTGAGAGATGAACTTGCTAAATCGCCACAGAAAATACTTGCAAATGCCTTTCCTGAGTTTTTGCCAAACTATGATGTAGGGATGGCTTCGGGGTCATCAACTCCACCTCCGGCTTTGTTGGGTGACGAAGGTCTTGCTAAGCCTCCACCTGATAGTTCGAACCCACCATCTGCACAAGCTGGTGCAACTTCAGATGCTTATTTTCGGGGACTTGCACTTGTTAAAACTTTAGTCAAATTGATACCTGGCTGGCTACAGAGTAATCGCAATGTGTTTGAAACCTTGGTTCTTGTTTGGAAGTCACATGCAAGACTATCTCGTTTGCAGAATGAACAGGAGCTGGACTTAGTGCAGGTAAGTTTTATGCCGTCCCTTTATTGGTTGTTGATTGGGTGTCAAAACAGGGGAAGAAACCCTTTACCTTTTCTCTTAGTTTGTAGTAATATATCTTGCTGTTTGCGGGGTGTTATACGTTATTTGGATTGTTGACTGCATGCTGCAGAAGTTTGTTCTAATATGAACTAACACACTGTCGGCCTGTTCTTAGCATTTTGTTTTTATTTTCACCAAAGTGATTCTTTGCTTTTTGTCTGGATCAATTGATCTGCTGTCTTTTGATGAATTTTCCCTAATGATTTTAAATTGCAGGTTAAAGAAAGCAAATGGCTTGTCAAATGCTTCTTGAATTATTTACGCCACGAGAAAACAGAAGTGAATGTTCTCTTTGATATACTCACCATCTTCTTGTTTCATTCTCGAATTGATTATACATTTCTGAAGGAGTACTATATCATTGAGGTATTTTATGGGTTTTCGTTTCTTTTTTCTCAGTTATTCTACGTAGGTTGACTGTTTGTCAAAAAGGATCATCTTTTTGTTTTTTTTTGTTTTTTGTTTTCTTTTTCTTCAGGTTGCAGAAGGTTATCCACCGAACTTTAAAAAGGCACTTCTCTTGCATTTTTTGAGTCTCTTCCAATCGAAACAACTTGGTCATGATCACTTGGTGGTTATTATGCAAATGCTTATTCTTCCAATGCTTGCTCATGCCTTCCAAAATGATCAAAGTTGGGAAGTTGTAGACCAGGCTATTGTGAAAACAATTGTTGACAAACTTCTTGATCCTCCAGAAGAGGTATTCGTTTCTGAAACCCAAGAGTTTCCAGTGCCATTAAATGTTTTCTCCTAACTTCTGTTTATAATTTTTTGTTAAAATACTTTTGACTAGACTTTTAAGTACACATTTCATTGATCTCATTTATTCCATACCTTTGTAGGTTTCTGCTGAATACGATGAGCCGTTGAGAATAGAACTTTTGCAGCTTGCCACTTTGCTGCTCAAGTATCTGCAGAATGACCTTGTCCATCATAGGAAAGAGCTGATCAAATTTGGTTGGAATCATCTCAAACGTGAAGATAGTGCCAGTAAACAGTGGGCATTTGTAAATGTTTGTCACTTCTTGGAGGCCTATCAAGCCCCAGAAAAAATCATACTACAGGTATGGCAGAGGAAGTGCATGATATTTTCTAGTGTCCTGTTGGCAGTTACCGTCTGATTGGCATTAATGCAACTACTTCTAGATTGATGTTTGATTGTCCTAATGGCAGTGTCTTATTGGCATTAATGTTACTGTTTCTAGATTTATATTATTTGGTGTCTTCCATGTGGAAGATTCCTGTTATTTGTGATTTACAAACAAACAGCCCTTTTGCATGTGGACTGTGGAGAGTGAAAACCACATCACTATAATTCCAAGCCATAATGCCATATTTTCTATTATATACTGCTGTTCTTATGGAGTTGGAATGTAGACATTGTAGTTGGCATTACTAGTGGACATCTTGTCGCGTTGTTGTGCTTTATTCTTACAAAAAGACAAAAGGAGAGTGCACTAGCATGTACATACAGACTTCCCTAATACGGACATAACTCTTGTTCCTTCTTTAGTTACTTATTAAGTTTATCCTGATTTTGTACCATGGTTTCCAGGTTTTTGTGGCACTGCTGAGAACTTGCCAGCCAGAGAATAAAATGCTGGTCAAGCAGGCCCTCGATATACTAATGCCAGCACTGCCCCGAAGGTTGCCTCTTGGAGATATTCGTATGCCAATTTGGATACGGTACACGAAAAAAATTCTGGTTGAGGAAGGCCACTCAGTTCCTAATCTGATTCACATTTTCCAGCTTATTGTGCGCCATTCAGATCTCTTTTATAGCTGCAGAGCTCAATTTGTACCTCAGATGGTCAATTCTCTCAGTCGCCTTGGATTGCCTTACAACACCACTGCCGAGAACAGGCGTCTTGCAATTGAACTTGCTGGTTTGGTGGTTGGCTGGGAAAGACAACGACAAAATGAAATGAAAGTGGTAGCTGATAGTGATGGCACCAATCAGATCACTGAATTTAATCCCGGTCCTTCTAGTGCTGATATTAAGCGCTCTGTGGATGGGTCTACATTTCCTGAAGATTCAACTAAACGTGTCAAAGTTGAACCTGGTCTTCAATCCCTCTGTGTAATGTCACCTGGTGGTGCATCATCAATTCCTAACATTGAGACCCCAGGATCTGCTAGCCAACCTGATGAAGAATTCAAGCCAAATGCTGCTATGGAAGAAATGATAATCAATTTCCTTATAAGGGTAAGTCATTTTTTCAACCCTGTTTTGATGTCTCTTGTTTTAAAACTAACTTTTGGTATTCAAAACTTCATTTATTGAATCCTGAAGTTATTTGTTATGTTATGCCTCTTCAAAATCCTTCCTCAGAAGTTATGGGATGAAAAAGCCAATGCTAACTTCTCTTACAGTTGGATATTATTTACTTAATATATTTGAATCAATTGTGTTCAATTTTGCTTTTCTTTTCAGCCTTGAGGGTTTAAATCAATTATGCAAACATTTCAGTATTTTTATATAATTGAACAAGCAGTCAATAGTTGACTGATGTTGAGCTTGACATACATTATTTGTACCCTTGTTGTAGTTCTGCACCTCACCCAGCACCCTGCAACAGGGGTTTAGCTGAACAAGCAGTCAATAGTTGACTGATGTTGAGCTTGACATACATTATGTGTACCCTTGTTTGTTATGTTATGCCTCTTGAAAGTCCTTCCTCAGAAGTTATGGGATGAAAAAGCCAATGCTAACTTCTCTTACAGTTGGATATTATTTACTTAATATATTTGAATCAATTGTGTTCAATTTTGCTTTTCTTTTCAGCCTTTAGGGTTTAAATCAATTATGCAAACTTTTCAGTATTTTTATATAACTCAACAAGCAGTCAATAGTTGACTGATGTTGAGCTTGACATACATTATGTGTACCCTTGTTTGTAGTTCTGCACCTCACCCAGCACCCTGCAACAGGGGTTTTCATGATACGTTCATGTGATGGTTTATTGTTCTACAACTTTCTTGATCTTGGAAACAGGTTGCATTGGTCATAGAGCCTAAGGACAAGGAAGCAAGTACCATGTACAAACAAGCTCTGGAGCTACTTTCACAAGCTTTGGAGGTGTGGCCAACTGCCAATGTTAAATTCAATTATCTTGAGAAGCTGCTGAGCAGCATTCAGCCTCCTTCCAAGGACCCTTCCACTGCCCTGGCACAGGGGTTGGATGTGATGAACAAGGTTCTAGAGAAGCAGCCGCATCTCTTCATCAGAAACAACCTTAACCAGATTTCCCAGGTATCTAACGAATGCTCTGTTTTTCTTTTTCTTACAACGCGTGATACAACTTAAACTTGTACCTCACTTTGGTTCTGTGGGCTTTTCTTTGCCAGATTCTTGAACCGTGTTTCAAGTTGAAACTGTTAGATGCCGGAAAGTCATTGTGCTCCATGTTGAAAATGGTCTTTGTTGCTTTTCCTCTGGAAGCAGCTACCACTCCCCCTGATGTGAAACTACTATATCAGAAGGTTGATGAACTAATACAAAAGCACATGAATACTGTTCCAACTCCTCAAACACCTGGTGAAGAGAGCAATGTTAATTCAGTTAGTTTTGTCCTGCTTGTGATTAGAACCTTGACAGAGGTGCAGAGTAACTTCATTGATCCTACCATCTTGGTTCGTATTCTTCAGCGCCTGGCAAAAGAAATGGGGCCATCATCTGGTTCTCATGTGAGACAAGTATGCATCTGTTTCTCCTTGTTTATCTCTTTTGTGCTTCATTAACTACTGCGTCTTTTGGATGAAATTACATTTACCTCTTTTCTGCTTCATGAAGTTTGATGGAATCTTTATTCTATTCCATTGTTCTTTGTAGTTCTCTTGGTATACTCGTTGCTTTGCTGTTGATTTCTTATATGATAGCTGGACTGTTCTGTTTATTATGTTCATTTGATGTTCCTTCGTGTTAGGCTTCTGTTTTGTTGGTACATATCATTTGTTTCAAGTAAGTGTGACATCCCTCTTCTTTTCCTTTCCATCTTAGCTTAGGCATAGGGAGGGGGATAGAGTTGTAGTGGTCAAGTTGATAAACAGGGCCAGTGGGTTTTATAAGCTGGTGATATAAGTAGTCGCAATAAAGTCATAGCCTAGGATCTGATAAATGATTTTACTTAGAAAGGTATTAATTTCTGCATACTTATCATCTTTGATCATAGTTAGATTAGGAAAATACAAACATGTGTTGTAGAGTGGTAGTCGTGACTTTATGTGTCTGGCAAACTTTACATAAGTTTGATAGCATTTGCTATAGTGAGGCACTGACTACTGAGGCTTCATTTAGAACAATGACACATTAATCGAGTTCAGGCTGCACTCTATGTATAAAGGACTCTTGTAATGTCATGCAGCACTGATGGATTTTGTCTACTAGGGTGGGCATTGGCTCACTGTTAGTGTGTAGTCATTGTAGTTAACATTTAGGTGTCTCGGACGAATTGATACTTCATGTGCATGATACTTCTATATTTTTTCAATGTACATTTCTGCTTCCTCTATTGTCTGATGTCTCAGTATCATGTTTTCCACCTTTTTATTGAATTAAATATAGCAACACTTACTGTCGATTTCAGGGCCAGAAAGATTTGGATTCTGCAGTCTCTTCTTCTCGTCAAGGTGCCGATGCTGGAGCAGTGATTTCTAATCTGAAATCTGTGCTGAAACTTATTAATGAAAGGGTCATGCTTGTTCCTGAGTGCAAAAGATCGGTTACTCAAATATTAAATAGTCTGCTATCTGAGAAAGGTACTGATTCTAGCGTGCTTCTATGCATACTAGATGTAATAAAAGGGTGGATTGAAGATGACTTCGGAAAGCCAGGCACATCAGTCTCATCAAGTGCTTTTCTCACTCCAAAAGAAATAGTTTCCTTTCTTCAGAAGCTTTCACTAGTTGATAAGCAAAACTTCTCAGATGCTCTGGACGATTGGGACAGTAAATATCTTGAGCTTCTATATGGATTATGTGCCGATTCAAATAAGTAAGTAATAAAAGTCGGGTCATTTTTATAATACTTGGATAATAGTTTTAATTAAATGATTTCTTTGACGTCCAGATATCCCCAATCAGTGCGTCAAGAGGTGTTTCAGAAGGTGGAAAGGCAATTCATGCTTGGTCTACGAGCAAGAGATCCTGAATCTAGGATGAAATTTTTCTCACTTTACCATGAATCTCTTGGGAAATCATTGTTTGCTAGGCTTCAGTACATTATTCACCTTCAGGACTGGGAAGCTTTGAGTGATGTCTTCTGGCTCAAACAGGGCCTTGATCTTCTTTTAGCAATCCTAGTCGAGGATAAGGCCATTACACTTGCTCCAAATTCAGCGAAGGTGGCACCACTGCTGATTTCAGGTTCTCCAGATGCTTCTGGGATGCAGCACCAGGGTACTGATGTTCCAGAGGGTTCAGAAGATGCTCCATTAACATTTGATATTCTTGTTCGCAAGCATGCGCAGTTTTTGAATGAGATGAGTAAACTTAAGGTAATACTGCATCACCTCTGTAATGACTGAATTTCAAACACTGTTTTTAAATAATTGTGCTTAAATTTCATTTTTAGTCAATAGAAGCTGTTTCTAAAAATAAAAAATAAAAATAAAAACTATTTCTAGTTTTCCACTCAAATAAAAAATTTCTGACAGATTTTTTGTTGGGGTTAAATCTAATGTCTAGGTGGCTGATCTCATTATTCCACTGAGAGAGCTTGCTCATATGGATGCAAATGTTGCATATCATTTGTGGGTGTTAGTGTTCCCCATTGTCTGGGTAACCTTACACAAGGAAGAGCAGGTAGCATTAGCTAAACCAATGATTACTCTCCTCTCTAAAGATTATCATAAAAAGCAGCAAGGCAATAGACCAAATGTTGTGCAAGCACTTCTGGAAGGGCTTCAGTTGAGCCATCCTCAACCTCGGATGCCAAGTGAGCTCATTAAATATATTGGGAAAACTTACAATGCATGGCATATAGCATTAGCACTGCTGGAGAGTCATGTCATGTTGTTCACAAATGATACAAAGTGCTCCGAGTCGCTTGCTGAACTTTATCGTTTGCTCAATGAAGAAGATATGAGGTGTGGGTTGTGGAAGAAAAGATCAATCACTGCAGAGACTAGAGCCGGGCTTTCTCTAGTTCAGCATGGTTATTGGCAGCGTGCTCAAAGCCTCTTTTACCAAGCAATGGTTAAGGCAACTCAAGGCACATATAACAACACTGTACCAAAAGCTGAGATGTGTCTCTGGGAAGAACAATGGCTGTACTGTGCTGGTCAACTTAGCCAATGGGATGCATTGGTAGACTTTGGCAAGAGTATTGAGAATTATGAAATACTACTCGACAGTCTTTGGAAATTGCCTGATTGGGCATATATGAAGGATGTTGTAATTCCAAAGGCTCAGGTGGAAGAAACTCCAAAACTTCGGCTTGTTCAAGCATTTTTTGCTCTCCATGATAAAAATGCAAATGGTGTTGGGGATGCTGAGAACATTGTGGGGAAAGGTGTTGATCTTGCTTTAGAACAGTGGTGGCAGTTGCCACAGATGTCTGTTCATTCCAGGATTCCGTTGTTGCAGCAATTCCAACAGCTGGTTGAAGTTCAAGAATCATCAAGAATACTTGTGGATATTGCCAACGGAAACAAACTTGCTGCGAACTCTGTGGTTGGTGTGCATGGAAATCTTTACGCTGACCTCAAAGACATCCTTGAAACTTGGAGACTCAGAACTCCTAATGATTGGGATAACATGTCGGTTTGGTATGATTTGCTACAATGGAGAAATGAAATGTATAATGCAGTCATAGATGCATTCAAAGATTTTACAACTACGAATCCTCAACTTCATCACCTTGGTTATCGTGACAAAGCATGGAATGTCAATAAGCTTGCTCGCATTGGTCGTAAGCAGGGCCTTTATGATGTTTGTGTGACAATACTTGAAAAGATGTATGGCCATTCAACCATGGAAGTGCAGGTATTAAATACTATAAATATGTTATGTTGGTTCAGAAAGACAGCATCATTGCGTCACACCCACAGGGAAAATAAAATAAAAAAAGAACAGGTCTGTTGGGCCTTTAATTTGTGCATAATACAAGCCTGAACAGAACTGTCATTATTTCGGGTCATCATCTTGAACCATCTGGAGGGCATTTTGTTTCAGTAGTTTTCTTTTGTTTCTCGCCCCCTTTTTCCTAGATACTGGCTTCTCATCCCTCTTTCTATGTGTGCAGGAGGCCTTTGTTAAGATAAGAGAACAAGCAAAAGCTTATCTGGAGATGAAGGGAGAGCTTACCAGTGGTCTCAATCTAATTAACAGCACTAACCTAGAGTATTTTCCGGTGAAACATAAGGCAGAAATATTTCGTCTTAAGGGGGATTTCTTGTTAAAGCTGAATGACTCTGAAGGTGCTAATCATGCATACTCTAATGCCATCAGCTTGTTCAAGAATTTGCCTAAAGGATGGATAAGCTGGGGAAATTATTGTGACATGGTATTTCCTATTATGTGCTTTTGTTGCAATTCATAGTAATGGTTACTCGTTAGTTATGACTCATAACTGCTGTTATTTGCTCTGTTTTGCACAGGCTTACAGAGAAATGCATGAAGAGATTTGGCTGGAATATGCTGTGAGCTGCTTTCTTCAAGGCATTAAATTTGGCATATCTAACTCAAGAAGCCATCTGGCTCGTGTTCTATATCTTCTCAGCTTTGATACTCCTAATGAACCTGTTGGGAGGGCTTTTGATAAATATCTTGACCAAATTCCCCACTGGGTCTGGCTTTCTTGGATTCCACAACTCTTACTTTCTTTGCAAAGGACAGAAGCTCCCCATTGCAAACTTGTGCTACTTAAAATCGCAACTGTGTATCCCCAGGTAAATGTCGTAATACATTTGTAAAAGGAAAAATTTATCACATTATTTCACCCAACAGAATGCTGACATTCAAAATCTCAGGCCCTATATTATTGGCTTCGCACATATTTGCTTGAACGGCGTGATGTTGCAAATAAAACTGAACTCGGTAGTAGGATGGCAATGGCTCAAAGAATGCAGCAAAGTGCCACTGGTGCCACTGCTGGTTCAATTGGCTTAGCTGATGGGAATGCTAGAGTACAAGGTCATAGTGGTTTATCCTCGGACAATCAAGTTCACCAAGCTGCTCAGTCTGGTGGGGGTATTGGTTCTCATGACGGTGGAAACTCTCACGGACAAGAATCTGAAAGGTCTACAGGTGTTGAGAGCAGCATGCATCCAGGGAATGAGCAACAAGGTGGTTCAACCATCAATGATGGTGGTCAGAATGCATTAAGGCGTAATGGTGCTTTCGGTTCCCTACCTTCTGCTGCCAGTGCTTTTGATGCTGCCAAGGATATAATGGAGGCTCTTAGAAGCAAACATACTAATTTGGCTACTGAACTTGAGGTGATGGTTTCTGTTTCAGACTTTTTGCTTTTATATAGCAATTTTAAGGCTTTATTTTTCGATTATCAAAAACTGATCGAAAGCAAACCAAGATAAGTTAAACAGAGACAAGAACAGCGTTTATTCGTAATACAATCTTAGAGTTCAAGAATCAAACAAGATGCTCCATGTCTCCAAGTGGGCCTCTGAATTCTTAACCACCTGTGTTAATTCATGCCTCAATCAAAAGTGATATTTGAGTGTACATGACATAGTGCATAATTTTCTTTTCAGACAATTGCTCATACTTTTTTTTTGGCACCAAGCAGCTACCCGTACATGTTATGCCGATATATATATATATATATATTTTTGGTCTAAAGAATTTCACAGGTGAAATGTTTCAGAAATAATTCTTTTCTCATCTTGATGACGCATATTTAAGTGTGTGTTCTCTTTTTGGATGCAGAGTCTGCTCACTGAAATTGGTTCAAGGTTTGTCACTTTGCCCGAAGAGAGACTTCTAGCGGTGGTTAATGCACTGCTACACCGTTGTTACAAGTATCCAACGGCGACCACAGCTGAGGTTCCCCAATCTCTTAAGAAGGAGCTTTCTGGTGTTTGCCGAGCTTGCTTTTCAGCAGATGCTGTAAATAAGCACGTTGATTTTGTGAGAGAGTACAAACAAGATTTCGAGCGTGATCTTGATCCTGGGAGCACTCCTACTTTTCCGTCGACCCTCTCTGAGTTGACTGAGCGGTTAAAACATTGGAAAAATGTCCTCCAGAGCAATGTTGAAGACAGGTTTCCAGCGGTTTTGAAGCTGGAAGAGGAAAGCAGGGTGTTGCGTGACTTTCATGTTGTGGATGTTGAGGTTCCGGGACAGTACTTCAGTGATCAGGTAATTAAATCATTGTTTATTCTTTTCTGCTTGTCATTGGGATGCTGGCTTTATAGTTTAATCATTATGATACACCTGACTTTTGTGTTCTCGTGCCATTGGGTCAAATGGGGTCAGAAAGCACCACTAGAAGAACAATTGGTGTTAAATGTTTATCATACCTCTTAACTAATATGCTTCTCGATGCATCTTCTTAATAAAACCTGATTGCAATGATTACAGGAAATTGCACCCGACCATACCGTAAAGTTGGATAGGGTTGGAGCTGATATACCAATTGTACGAAGGCATGGAAGCAGTTTCCGGCGCTTGACTCTTATTGGTTCTGATGGATCTCAGCGTCATTTTATTGTCCAGACATCTTTGACCCCTAATGCAAGAAGTGATGAACGAATATTGCAGCTTTTCCGTGTGATGAACCAGATGTTTGATAAGCACAAGGAATCAAGGCGACGCCACATATGCATTCACACTCCAATCATTATACCTGTTTGGTCACAGGTTTGTCTCTTCTCTATCGATAATATATTTTCTCTTTTTGTGAGGCGGGGGAGGGGTGAAAACAGTTGGTGCAAAAGTGTACTTGTGTGATTTAAATTACGCTGCTACGCTTAAACACTGCAAAGCAGGATTAGGTGTGTTAAAACTAATTATTGCTGTATTCCCAGGTCCGTATGGTAGAAGATGATTTGATGTACAGCACCTTCCTTGAGGTATATGAGAACCATTGTGCAAGGAATGACAAGGAGGCAGATCTTCCCATCACCTATTTCAAGGAGCAGTTAAATCAAGCTATATCTGGCCAAATCTCACCAGAAGCTGTTATAGACCTTCGCCTCCAAGCTTATAATGACATCACAAGAAATCTTGTAACGGACGGGATCTTTTCCCAGTACATGTACAAGACTCTACCAAGTGGCAACCATATGTGGGCTTTCAAAAAGCAGTTTGCCATCCAGTTAGCCCTCTCGAGTTTCATGTCTCTCATGTTACAAATTGGGGGGAGGTCGCCAAACAAAATATTATTTGCCAAGAACACAGGAAAAATATTTCAAACTGATTTTCATCCTGCATATGATGCAAATGGAATGATCGAATTTAATGAACCAGTGCCTTTCCGTCTTACGAGGAATATGCAATCTTTCTTCTCCCACTTTGGAGTGGAAGGCCTCATTGTGTCTGCAATGTGTGCAGCAGCACAGGCTGTTGTTTCACCTAAAGTGAGTTTTTCTTGGAAGTTCTTTTAGTATAGTGATAATATTAAAAACACGTTTTGAAACAAGACATGGTGTAATTTTAGCCTAAGTTCCAACTTTTTTGTATTGCAGCAAAGTCAACATCTATGGCATCAGTTGGCTATGTTTTTCCGCGATGAGCTTCTGTCTTGGTCTTGGAGGAGACCACTTGGGATGCCTATGGCCCCCTTTTCCGGAGGGGGTAGTATGAACCCAGCTGATTTCAAGCAGAAGGTCATCAACAATGTTGAGCACGTGATTAACCGGATCAATGGAATTGCCCCACAGTACTTCTCTGAAGAGGTAAGCCAGTCCCATCATATGATAAAATAAAGCTCTCACGTTACTTGCTAACTGCTTGCCCGACAGCATAATAAAAGCTTGGAAGGACAGATATAGGTTCTTAAAAAAAGAAGTTTATGCTAGTTGGGTGCGCATATGTTAAATTCAGTTATGATCTGTTCAGTTTCAGACTTGAGAATAATACGTTTTGAGCTTCTTTTTTTTATCTTTTCCATTTACAATCTGGAGTTAATTGCTAGTTCATATGGCCCAAATGATCACGTCTTATCCTGCATACAGGAGGAGAATGCCATGGAACCACCACAGTCAGTTCAGCGTGGAGTGACTGAGTTAGTTGAAGCAGCCTTGACTCCGAGGAACTTGTGCATGATGGATCCAACGTGGCACGCCTGGTTTTAGAAGTTAGCACTAGAGTTTTAATAGTTGAGATATAGTGAATTTGGTTTAGATGGGTTTCCTGTTGTAAATGTCTATGTGCATGATTAGGTGAAGTCATTCTCAGTTGTAATATTTCTTTAACATCTATTGTGGCATGAAAGCAATTGGGTGTTGAATGTATATTACAAAACTCATATTTAAGATTAATGGAAATTAGCTCCCGCTGAAGTATGTCCCAAAAGCTTTTGTTTCTTTTTTTCTTCTTCCAAACATGGAAAATAGAAGTACTACACAAATATGTCTGCATTACGAATAGAATTTAATGGAATCTCACGTATTGGAGCTACAATACTCATTCAAGCCCCCAAACAATTTATTCAAGCCCATAAGTTGAGATTTTGGTAATTATGTTTTGTTGTAATTGAGTTATCTTTTCTGTATGTCACCGTTATATCAAAGTAATGGAGTAGCCAGTAGAACACTCTTTGCTAATAGGTGCTTGTGGGCATGTATTTTGTAGACTGTTGATGTAGAATTAGGGGTTTAAACTCAATGTCCCCCTTTGTATTAAGCAGATTCATTAATCAAGACATAATAAGTTTGATATGGACCAAAACTGATTACATCGCATATCAGTAGTTACAAGTACAGAGCCTACAAATAAGGAAAGTGATTAAGGAGAAGATTGCATGTATGAGGAGCAAGAAATATCTACAGAGATATTCTAGGATTTGTATCATAATGTGGAGAGCATCTTGATTATCATAATGTAAAATGGCTGGGCTTGGTTGTATGCTGAGGTCACGAAGGATGAATTTTAGCCAAGCTAGTTCACAACTAACATTTGTCATAGCTCCATATTCTGCTTCCACTCTGGAACGAGCACAATGTCTTGCTTCTTGCTTTTCCAAGAAAGGTATAATATCCAGTAATAGAGTTCCTTGTTGTCATACAGATTGCCCAATCTGAGTCAGAAAATGCTCTTACATTCGAGTTGTTTTGTGCTGGAAACAGAAGGCCTTGACCCGGTGAGGCTTACGAGGGCTGCCTCAAAGTGAGGCTTACGAGGCTGGTGCATAAGTCTGCTGAGCATGTGAACACAGAACATGATGTCTGGTCTTGTAACAATTAGGTAGGTAGATGAGACGTCCAACTAATCATCTATATTTTTCAGGATCTTTCAAGAGTTTTCCTTTGATTGGACTTAACTTGGAAGTGTTGCTCCATAGGGCTACTCATGCACCAAGAAGGCCAACATCACCAAGGATATATATCCAACGCATACTTACGATGGAAAATATAAATGCCTTGTTTGGAGCATCTAACTTCAATTCCCAATAAGTATTTAAGTAAGTCAAGATCTTTGATACGGAAGCGGTTATGAAGGAAGACTTTGAGAGACTGAATAGCCGTGGAGTTATTACCTGTGATAACAATATCATCAATATTTATCATAATTAAGTAAATGATGAGCCATGTGACCTGGTGGAAAGAGAATAATCTGCCATGGATTGCTTGAAACCAACTGCTTGAAGGGCATGTGTGAATTTGGCAAACCAATTTCGGGACGCTTGTTTCAAGCCGTACAGAGACTTGTTTAGTCGATACACCAAATTCTCCCCCTATCAACTAAAACCGGGTGGAGGAGACATGTAAGCTTCCACATCCAGGTCACCATGGAGAAAGGCATTTTGAACATTAAGGCCGATGAAGTGGTCAATTCTTAGCGGCGACAATGGCAAAAAGATGGCGGAAGGTAACCAAAGAGACATGTAAACTTCCGCATCCAAATCACCATGTAGGAAGGCATTTTGAACATCAAGCTAATGAAGTGGTCAATTCTTAGCGGCGGCAATGGCAAAGAGACAGCGGAAGGTAACCAATTTGGCAATAGGGGAGAAAGCCTCCTTATAATCATGCCTTTCTCGTTGGGCAATACCCTTTATCAACAAGTCGAGCCTTGAAATGATCAATGGAGCCATCAGACTTGTTTTTGACTTTATATACCCATTGGCAGCTGCACCAACATCCAAATCACCATGGAGAAATGCATTTTGAACATCAAGTTGATGAAGTGGTCAATTCTTAGCGGCGGCAATGGCAAAAAGATAGCAGAAGTTAACCAATTTGGCAATAGGGGAGAAAGTCTCCTTATAAATTATAATTAAGCCCTTCTCGTTGGGCAATACCCTTTAGCAATAACTCGAGCCTTTAAACGCTCAATGGAGCCATCAAACTTGTTTTTGACTTTATATACCCATTGACAGCTGCACCAACCCTTTATTCAAATAAAAAAAAATTACTTTTTATGAGAATAAGAATTAACTAGCATTTGCTTTAGTAATTAAGGGCATTTTTTTTTCCAACATAATTGGTAAATAGGCATATATTATCATTCTCTTCCTCTTCTTCATGGTTTTGAGCAATATGCAATGTGTGTTCCTCATTGGCAATCCTCTCATTCTTTGAAGTGACTATGAGAGAGTGAGAGATTACTATCATACATCAATGAATGGAATTACCCTCCTTATCATTCTCTTCCTCAATGGTTTTGTGCAATATGCAATGTGTGTCCTCGATTGTCAATCCTCTCATTCTTTGGAGTGACTATGAGAGAGTGATGTGTTCATAGCGCAAGACTTTACACTCAAGCTACGTTATATACTCATCACCAATACATCGCAGGATTCATTATGACAGGGGCTTTTGCTCACGGAGCTATATTTTTTATTAGAGATTATAACCCGGAACAAAATGAGGATAATGTATTGGCAAGAATGTTAGACCACAAAGAAGCTATCATATCCCATTTAAGTTGGGCACTCTCTTTTTAAGGTTCCATACTTTGGGCCTTTATGTTCAATCCTCTCGTTCTTTGGAGTGACTATGAGAGAGAGTGAGAGACTATCATACATCAATTAATGGAATTACCCTCCTTATCATTCTCTTCCTCAATGGTTTTGAGCAATATGCAATGTGTGTCCTCGATTGTCAATCCTCTCATTCTTTGGAGTGACTATGAGAGAGTGAGAGATTACTATCATACATTAATTAATGGAATCCTCCTAGCAAAAAAGCATCAATTTTGAAAAAAGAACCGCATCATCATATAAAAGATATAACCTCACATCAAAGAAGTACCAATTGGCTTTAAACTAGCATAGAGTTATTTCATTGCAAAGTAAATTCATAGTGTTCTTTAGAACACCGAAAATATATCATTTCCTTGTCCAAAACAAACAATCGAAAAGCATTCCTAGACATATATGGTTATCAGAAAGACAACCCAAACATTATTTCATTAGCAACTATAAGCAGAGTCGTTTTCGTCCAGGAATCGCAGGTGCTTTCCTCTTGGTGTAGGCAATCCCTTCAAGCACAAGGCACTTGGTGACAGAACATCAGCTGAATCTGGAGTACGTGGAGTAGAGTCTTCCACAACTTCTTCAGCAATTTCATCATCACTGTTGTACACAAATTTTGTGTGCTTTCCTTCAAACTTGGGAATCATTCTCTTCTCACCCACAAAAATCTTGCTTATACCTTCACAGAGCTCATCAACATCATATCCTGCATCCTCTTCATTCTCTTCCTCTTCGTCGATTTCATCAACTCCCTTCAGATAATAGTCTTCTCCTTCATCCTCTTCTTCATCACAGGTGCTCGCATTGACCTGAATGGACCACACTGAAGCACTATCATCATCTGTGGATGACCTTTCTTTGCTTTCACTAGTAATCACAGAAGAGCAATCTTCTTCTTCTGAGAAAGAGATTTCAGACTTCTCCGAGAAATCAAGCAGCAGAGATCGACTCAGGATACTCTTTTGTGATTCAAGGCTCGCTTGATTCTTTCCTTCAAAGATGTCACATACCACCTGCCACATATCCCATGGAATGCTAATCAAGAGTCAAGACATTGCATTTTGCAGTTCTATTTTGGAGGTTCAAAAACAAAAAGGCAATCAAAATATTGTCCCCATTTTAATCCCAAATGGAATTTCATCAACATGTTTCCCCAACAATCACACCAGTATAACAATATGAGAAAAATCCAAATGAAAATTGGACTCCATAACTCTAGCCAATCGATTAAGAATCAAAATAGTGTCCCCAAGTTCAATCTAAATGCTGTCACACAATATTAGAATATGAGAGGAACCCCAAACAGAACTTGGACTACAAAAAACTGTACACCTATTCAGAAGAACTCAATCAAAATATTATCCACAGTACCAAGACTGACCAGAACCGTAAACCCTAAGAACATCTCTAGAACATCTTCAATAACACAAAATATAAACAATGTGAGTAAAACCCAAGTGAAATTCAGGGCTCAAACCTGAGAGATCAGTTGTTCTTGGACTAGAGGAGAGGGTCTCTCAACGTTACTCCCACTTCCATCAACCGAGAGATCATTCACCTGCGGGGTGTTCGCCGGAGTTGGGGCAAGAAGTCCGGTCGGCGAGTTCCCAATAAGTCCTTGAAGATGACGAAAAGGCCGGTTTTCGAAAGAGAGCTTAGAGAGCTCGGCCTCTTCCTCCACTTGTTGCAACAGGGTCTTGACTTGACCTCTCAACAAAGCCTCGCCGGAACCCGGTGTGGTCTTGGCTCGGATGCTCCTCAGTTTCATAATCGCCGATGACGGCGTCTGCATCGCAACTCCCACAATCGGAGAATCGTTGGTTATGTCGATCAGAGCAGACCGGTCTTGCTGTTGTTGTTGCTGTTTTCCATTTCTTGTTCTTGATTTCGATACACCCATTTCAGAATCTTCATTACTCTTCCCTGAAAATTAAAGATTATAGGTAAAACCCTTTTCTGATCAAAACCCATAAATCCCCAAAATTGAAAGAACCAACAATTATTAGTAAAATCCTTTTCTGATTGAAACCCATAAACCCCAAAATTGAAATAACAAACAATTATTAGTAAAACCCTTTTCTGATTGAACCCCAAAATTGAGAGAACAAACAATTATTAGTAAAACCCTTTTCTGATTGAACCCCAAAATTGAGAGAACAAACAATTATCAGTAAAACCCTTTTTTCTGATTGAAACCATAAACCCCCGAACTGAAAGACCAAACCATGATCAGCAGTACAACCCTGTTCTGATTGAAACCCATAAACCCCAAAATTCAAAGAACAAACAAAGACGAAAACTTTGAATCAAGAAACTGAGGAAGACCAACTCACTTGAAATTGGTATGGTGTTGTTGCTCTGGGGGACCAAAGTCTGCGACCTTGTGACTCTTCGTGTTGAAGATGGGGTTTCCATTCGAGAAGGTCGCCGGAAAACGAAATGGGTAGTCGGAAATTGACCGGAGAAACCGAAAACTGAGATGACTTGGTGAATCTTGAGAATCAAATCGTTGAAATGCAGAGGGAAAGAGTGTGTCTTTAGGCGAAAGCCGCAGCGGTTTATAAAGGAAATTGGTGAGGACCTGAAAACGGGGTTGTAAATGGGGATTTGACCGTTGGCGCGTGCACGTCACCGTTGAAATTGACAGGTTTGGCTGAACTAGCCGTTGGGGTTTTATTTTATTTGAATAGCTACCGCCTCGCTTCTCTTTTTGGACATTAATCTTCCAATTTTAATGGGCCTGTGAGGCCTTCTGGATTAGGTTAATTAAGCCGTTAGTGCTAACCCAAAGCAAAATAATTTCTTTCTTTTCCTAAAAGTTTGACTGCTTGATGCTTTCCCAGGTATACATTTCATAGATTTTTTTGATTGAGAAAGAAAATACAAATTGTGATTTTTTACCAAAAGCAAAAGGATGTGTTCGTTTGTTGATTTGGAAAGGCTTTTATGTTTTTCTTTTTCTTTTTTATATATCCAAATCACAAAAGTTTAGAGACATTTAGAACCATTGAGATTTCTTACCAAAAACAAAAGGATGCGTCATTTGGTGATTTGAAAAGGCTTTTACATTTTTCTTTTTTCTTTTTTATATATCCAAATCACAAAGGACTTAAAGCATTGAGAACGTCTCGAAAGCAAATACAATTGAGATCTCTTGCCAAAAGCAAAAGGATGCACCATTTGTTGATTTGGAACGGCTTTTATGTTTTTTTCTTTTTTATATATCCAAATCAGAAAAGTCCAAAGGCGTTAAGAACGTCTTGTGTAATGCAATGGTCTCGTGGCCGAACAATTTGAAAGAACGACTCAATTGGATATCATTGATAGTGAAATTTTACTTCTTTAAATGAAGAGATCTAATGAATAATCCTTATAGTTGTCCACAAGTAGCATGTTTCTTTTTCTATCAACATTTCCTTCAACACAACGAACAGGGGTTGTGGAATTCTTTTCATTATTTTATTTTAAAGTAACCAGTATCATTACGTAATGATTCTCGCCTAAGATGCACGGCTTACTTTATTGTTTCATGTAAAAAGTTAATAAAAAAAATTGAAAAAGAAAATAGAAATAGACTTTTATCATCGAGGAGTCGTCGGCAAAAGTATTCAATATGTACTTTACCAAAACACATTTGCCACTGTTGCTTGACCTCTTGACCTCGCTGTGTAGAAAATCGATCAATAAGAGCAAGTCCACTGGTTCCTCTTTGACCGGGCAAAGCATGGATTTGGTGAGGTGGTTACCTTCAAACACCAAATTGTGGCTTCCACCGGTTTGTCCTTGACCAACCAAGATTTAGATTTTCTTGACCTAGTCCAAGAAATAGGGCAAGGGGTTGACAGAATTCTTGCCCAGTCGAAGAATGTACATACCTCCAATAATATGGAGTATTTACTACGTCACCAAGCATAAGTAACACCCACTTTGGGACATCCAAAAGACATGGCAAGGCCCAACCGAGACATGCATCGTGTAGCCCTATGTTCAGGCTACGCGGCGGTATCCGGAAGTCGCAAATCCGCCACCGGGAAGCCACCTTCCCGCCCTTGCCAACATGCCTCCATAACATAGCTTTTTACATGTTAAATAGACTAGAATAGTAACTTTGCTTGTCCCACATCGAATAACAAGTAAAGGAGATGCATTCCTTCATCTATAAAAGGAATGCCTCCTCCCACAACTCAACACATTCATCCATCCCATTACATACTTTGTAATCCCTCTTGGGCCGCAAGGCTCAACACACTAGTATAAGCTTTCAAGTGGACGTAGTCTCCCGCTCATGCGGAGGCGAACCACTATACATCTTGTGTCAATCTCTCTCTCTCTCTCTCTTTATTTATAGCTAACTAGAGATCCCCACGGATCACTAACGTTAACAAAGAAGTTGCCAGCTTGGCCCAAGAAGCAACGTGGGTGACGTCAGCCGAAGGAGGGGAGAGGCTGAATGGTGCAGACGCGCGTGAAGGAGCCGTTTTTTTGTCGCGTAGTGCTGAGCTGCTTCACGTGTGAGGGAGACGCCATTTTTGTCGCGTAGCGCCAAGGGGAGGGACAGCTGCAGGGACGTGGCAGTCATCTGTTGGGCTTTTGGAATTTTAAAACCAATGGTCAATTAATCTTGGCTGTTGGTTGCAATTGATGTGAAGATCTGATGGTATATAATTAATATGTATGATTATATAGGTAACGGTAAGAAAAAAATTGTAAAAAATTCTAAATATTTCTCTATAAATACCTACCATTTTCTTTACATCTCACACCCAGAAAATTATACTTCATAGTTACACCTTCCTCCTCTTCATATAGCTCTCATCATCCAAAATTGTTTATATCCAATATGGCCGAACAAAGGGGAAACACACATCCAGTGGCCGGACACGTGGGAGATCAAAGTGAAGATGATAATACCGAAGAGAAAAGGAGATGGACGGATGAGGAAGATGTTCAATTGTGCAAGTCTTGGAAAGCTGTAAGCCAATGTCCGGCTGTGGGCACAAATCAGAAAAAAAAAAAAACGACTTATGGATGCGCGTGAAGCGACACTTTGTCGCAAATTGGCTCAATAGCCGATCAGCTTCCTCTTTGCAGGGGAGGTAGAAAATTTTGAAGGTTGAACTATTTGAGTGGCATTATGCATTAAGGCAAGCGAAAAATTGGTACAAGAGCGGTTCGAATGCGGTTGATGAGGTATGTATTTGTTGATAAATCATTTAATTTGTTGATACATTATAGTAAAATATTACATGATAAATAATGTAGTAATTATAATATCGTTTTAATTGTAGTAATTGCTTTTCGTTACAATTAAAATAATTAGTTGATAAATAATGATGTAATTACAACGATGTTTATATTTGTACTTATTGATTTTTATTGTAAAACGGTGAGATACTTTCTTATTAAAATTATGACCTTTATAATAGATGACCCTTCATAATAGCGTTTATATTTGTACTAATTGCATTTTTTATTAATTTTTTTAATTACGTAGCAAGATGAAGCACATAAATTGTGGCATTTCGGGATGAAGAGAAAAGGGAGGACCATAAGACACCTGTTTCAGAGTTTTGATAGTTACGCTGTTGTGGAGGGCTTTGCACAATTTAAAGACATCCCTAGCCATAACATCCGGAGGAACATCAAATGAAGGAAGTCAACATACGCACACACAACCAATTGCTGAAAATTCTCCCATCAACTTGGACATGGATGTAGATGAGGTAATTGCAGGTGAAACTGCAAATCCTAATGTGAGACCTCAAGGAAGGAAGGCTGCGAAAGAAGCAATTCGGAAAGGAAAGAAGGCAGCGAAAGATCAAAGTCATTTGTCAATCGCTGTCGAGAGTATAGCGAACAACCAAATAGAGGCAACCGCTGGCAAGAAAAAACTCGATGAGGAATTCGCTCGAAGTCTCCAAGAGGAAAATCAACGAGATTGTATCCGATTACAAATGGATATGCGAAAAGAGGCATTCCTATTTCAAGAGAGGGAAGACCGAATTAAAGAGAGGGAATAGCGTATTATGGAGATTGATACAAGTCATATGACGCCAACTAAAAAGCGTTATTGGTCAAGAAGGAAAAAGAAGATAGCGGAGAGAGAAGATCTTGGCGAGCAGATGCCACCTTCTATGGGTGGATACTATCCGCAACCCAATTTTGGTGGTGCATTCCCACAACCAAATTTTGGTGGTGCATACCTATAACCTCCTTACCCTGGTGCATACCCACAACCTCCTTACCTTGGTGCATACCCACAACCACCTTACCCCGGTGCATACCCACGACCACGTACCTTGCCCCGATGGATTCCCACAACCTCGATCCCTTCACCGGTAGATTCCCACAACCCCCTTACCCCGGTGGATTCTATCCGCAACCACCTTACCCCGGCGGATATCCTACACAACCACAATTTTCACCTTTCTCTACGGGTGATTCCACCAACCCTAACCTTAATGATGACCCTTCAAACACAAATTGGATTCCTAGAGAGGATGAGGATCATGATTGGAATAATTAGGTGATTATGCATGTTGTGTAATTGTATTGTACTTATTCCTAGTTCTTCATTTATGTAAGCATAAATTTTATGAAATAAAAGTTGTATTTGACATTAATTATCCATAAATCTCCATTATTACCATCTATTTACATCAAATCTATTTCAATTTTCCAAAAAAATAAAATAAAAAAAATCAATGAACAGTAAACCTGACTGGTCAAGAAACGGAACGGGTGGAAACCCATGTCCAGTGGCAGTGAACAGTTTCTTGACTTTTCGACCTTGACATTTCTTGACTACAGGTGGATTTGCTCTAAGTAGACAGTTTCTTATGAAACAATGATAAATCACTACTACAAAAATTCAATCAGACGACACCTCTCACACGACGCATCATAATTTTCCGTCGTCTGATTGATTTTTATTTTTTCAGACGTCGGTTTTACAAAATTTGTCGTCTGATATGGACTTGTGAATTAGTTCAGACGGCGTTTAAGGAAAAAACCGTTGTGTGACGCTTAAAAAATCGAGCGGCAAGTTTCCCACCATGTAAGTGGTGCCAAACCCCATCTCAAACCCCAAAATTTCCCCCCAACATGTATTGATCATACGACAAAAAATAATAAAACTGTGGTCTGATCAATATGTTTGGCTGAAGGAGGGAGATTTCCCATCACCATTTTTCTCTACCTCCCCAAAGAGAGAAATCAAATTGATTGGAGACAAATTCCAAATTTAAAATGGTTGCATTCAGACCACATTTTTATAAAATTCTGTCGTGTGAGTCTTTGTCCAAATTGATATAGCCGGGCTTGAAGCCTCGACACTCGAGCAAAACAATAACAAAAATACCCGCAGCTCCTCAATCTCTCGACAGCGCCTCACTCTCTCTCTCGACACAGACCCATAACCAAAACCCACAGCTATCAGTGCCTCCTCACTTCAACCAGCATATCTCTTTGTTCTCGACAGTGTCAAAATCCATCAGATCTAAAACCTAGACCTCTCTCCTCTCTCCTCTTTCCCTCTATCTTCTACCCCTAGACCCCAAATCCATCATTTTGAAACCTTGGACCTCTCTTCTCTCTCCTCTCCCCGACAACCAAACCAGTTTCCACCTCATAGGATGGATGGTGAATTCATCCCATCACTCTCGCTTCAAAACAGACCGGAGAGAGCCCCCTCTTCTCCAATTCTTCGAGTCCTCTTTCTCTTACATAATCCAAAGCAACCTCTCTATATATGTTTGCAGAAAAACCCGAAGCTCGAGCTCCTTTGACCCCATGAACGGGTCAAGAAGATCGAGTCGGTGCCTAGCATAGATGACGAAGAACCCCATCGCAACTGATTCTCTCCCGAAAGGTAAATGTCCCCAATTGAATCTTTGTTAGAGTTGGATCTCGAGATACTTCGCATCTGTGGTAACCTCTCCATTATTTCTGATTTTCATGTTGCCATTATCCGCAGTTGTCTCCCCTCTCCTCTCTCATGCTCATCGATTGTGTTGATCTTTGATTGTAATTTGGTACTACACGAATTTATGTGGATTTCGTACCGTATTGATTCGTTTTTCTTTTTGGGCTCAAGAACTAATTTTGATTCGCTTTTCTTTCTGGGTATTCAAGATTTCATAAGAGAAGGAACTTCCCCAAATGGGTCTCTCAGATGCGCCCCAGAAATGGTTTAAGCTCAAATCCTCAAATAGGCATCCACTCAGTGCTCTGTCTTTTCATGGCGGTCTATTTGTTCATTCTTCTCTTGTTATATATATGTTTTTGTTGTTCCATTTGCTCAGTTTTTGTGAAATTTGCTTGACTAATTAGTTTCATTAATTATTTGAATGGCTACTTCGAAGCATATATAGGTCTGCTTTCTCATGCATCATCAACTGTGTTTGTTATCTGCTGTTGTATTCATCAATCAGATTTAGCTATAGATGAGACCAATTCTAGAATAACATAATGAATTGTTGCTGGTTTGGGTCAATCTTGGAACTGTCTGATGTTTCTGCCTAATATATTTTTGTGGGTAATTCGGTATTGTTGTGCTTCTGCAACAGTTCATGGTTGTATACTAGAATTACTGAACAAGAAACTTGAAAACCAGAAATGGGTATCACGTAGAGGCACTGTGTTGAGCTCCTTCACAACTAAAGCTGCTTCTTTGGAAGGTAAGGCTTTCTCTACCTTCTTGGAGCAAACTCAGCAGCTTTAGCTACTTCTGGATTAAACCCAGTTTCCAAAATTGCACAGTTCAGTTTTATTAGTCTTTGATTTGCTCCCGAAGGAACCATTGCCTGTCTTTAGAGGGATTTTGATTTTTTTAATGAACTGGAATTGTTCAGAATCCCATATGGTCAAAGCCATGAAATTTAAGAACGAAACTTTTACAAAAGAAGCATTATTTATGTTGTGAAAATTTAAGCATTAGCATTCAAGATTGGAACTTAGGCAGCTTTGAAAATTTTCTATCAAATCAGATTGGAGGAAGCCTTGAATTATTGAACAATATTAGAAATTGAGTTCGATAGTGGCTTGGATGGTTTTGTACTAGATTGATATGATGATTTTGTTTTCTAGTAATTTTTAATTATCCTATTGCCTTTGGTCAAATGTAGCTGGTGCTACTGCAGTTAATATCCTATTGCCTGTACTTAATATAAATCGAAGGCTCTAGGAGAAATAAAAAAATGGTGAAAAATATGTTGTTTTGGTAAGATATGTGGGACTTATGTTAAATGTAAACATGCAGAGACGTGTAAGTGGATGTCGGTCGAAAGCTGTCTAAGCTGGCTTCAGGAAGTGAAACCAAGATGTGAGTGTGTGGGGCCTTTGATAGTTGCTGGGCTTCCAAATGAATTTGCACAAACAAGAGAGTTGCAGATCCCATCGACCTTACCTTAATTACCAGGTTTGCCTATTGCATTTCTAGATGGATTGAGTATGCTTTAATAAGCTTCAAGGATGGATGTACTTGGAAGCATTCATAAGGAACCTTGTAATAATCCGGATGTTATTAGAATTGCTTATAATGGCCTATGTTTACCTTTCCTCTTTTTATTGAAATTAAAACCCACTCACCAGCTATTGAACTTGAGGGAACCGTTTGGTGAACTGTCCTGGCTTATTTCATTCTCCTTGATTAGATGCATTTTGACCTTCAATATCTGATTTAACAGCTCTACTGAGAAAATAAGTTTGCGAATCTGATAACCATGGTGTTCAAGTACTGGTTCTGTTGTTTTATTTTACTGCACAATTTTTATCAAGCATAACAGATTCATATCTTTGTTTGTGGTCTTATAGAATTAAGGAGTAAAAATTTATTTTCAATTTAGGAGTACCCTCCTGGTGTTGTGCTTGTACCTATGGGAAGCAGGACAGGAAAACCTTTTCGTACAACAAACCTGGTTGTTTTTGCACCTAAAAATGTTCCAAATGATTCTGGAAAGAATGGTTTTGTCACGTGTGGAGATGCGTTGATAGTGGATCCTGGGTGTCAGTCTAAATTCCATGAAGAGGTATGGCATGTTAGTTTGCTTTGCTGCGCCTGGAAAATGGTTTATTTTTAGCCATCTTTTACCAGGTCTGTTTAAGAGAAGAAACTCTTGTAAAAGAATTAGTGTTTACAGATTTTATTGTGACAGTAGGTTTTGCTAAGACCGGAACCAGCTTTATTTTTCATCTATTACAATTTCAACAAATTCTGTACAGAGTGCTTACTAGTTTAGTCTTAATATATATCATTTTTCATTATGTATTATCAGCTCAGACAAATTGTAGCTGCTTTGCCGAGAAAGTTAATTGTGTTTGTTACAATGTGTTTTCTAATCTCAGGTACGTGATCCTAGCATTGACTGGTGAGAAAGGGTATAATTGAATTGCAGTGTTTCTGTTTTGGCATGTGTACCCCTCAGTGAACTATTGATCCATATGCAGCTGGAACTACAGAAAGATAGCAAAAAGCTCCTACAAACACTTCTAAAGCTAGACTCCAATGAGGCCATGAGAGCAGCAAAGCTTGCAAAGCTAGACTCCTTAAGTAAACTTCTCGATGTATATTGCTAGGAGAGTAGTATTAGATGTACTCCTTTTGTAGATGAAAGATTACCTTTGCACAATCAATTTGGTTGCATAATGTGGATTATAACAATTTCTTCTATATATTGATCAGCTATTGTTAATTTGATCATTTTGATCATTTCAGTTTCAGCATATACAATGCATTGAATCATTCTATTAGGACAACAATAACCACAAAAAAACTGTCGTATGTGCACAATAGTCACAATGACCCAAAAATAAAAACTGTCATCTGAATGTAAAATAGATAATGGATACTTTGAAAAACTGTCGTCTGAATGAAAGTCACACAACGGGCATAAAATAAAGCGACATCTGAATTGCAATCACACAACAGTTTCTAAAGTCGCCCGACGTCTGAAGAACAGTCATGCAACAGCTAATGCTGTCGATAGGCTGCCGACATGCTGCCGCCATGCTGCCGACATGCTGCCGATCCCTTCACACGACGGTTCCCTACAATCGACCTTCATCAGACGGCGCCTCGATATACGACGGTCAGCATCCATATCAGACGACAGTTTTTGCCCGTCGTCTGTTTCAATTTCTGTAGTAGTGAATTATTCCTTTACCACAAGTCCACAACACATGTAAACTACAAGAGTAAAGTCTAAAAAAGTAAAAAGTTGGACGTAGGGGTCTTTGAAGTTATCCGAGCCTCCAAACCCGAGGTAACCATGGGCTCCCGCAAGGAGTCTTTGAAGTTTGAACTTGCAACAAGAGAGAAGCTTCCAAGTTCCAACAATGTGTTTTTTCTTTTTCTTTTTTGCTCAATCATGCTCTTCCAATAATTGTACGTACCTCCAAAGCGAGATGAGGAAACTTGGTGGGAAGGCCGGCCAGCTTGGAAAGTCATTGGTTTCTCAGAGGCCATCGATCAATTTCTTTCTTAAACTTGGATGGGGGAGAATAAGCACAGCTCATATTGATCATTTGACCGTCAGCAGCATCCTAAACCTACCGCAACCAAATTTAATCGTTTTTTCAGATTCACACTAGATCTACTCTGTTACTTGTTCAAAATATAATATATATATATATATATATATATATATATATATATATATATATATATGATGATTCTTGTACTTGCTATATATTGAGCTTTGAACCCTGTCGTATTGTGATTAAACTACTTTTGGAAAAAATCTGAGTTCTCTCATATGTGCACAACATATATAACCAATTTAATACTAGTACAAGTGGGATTAAGGAAAACCAATTCAGAAAGTAGCAAGTACTTAGGCTATAGCTTCTATATACTTGATATATATCAGTTGGTGACCGCTCCATTTTGAAGAAGAAAAAGAAGAAAGAAATTATGTGTGTACTCAATAATCATCAGATCGACAATGGACTTAAAAAAATGCTTTATTACATAATATTGAAACTCATAACGGAGAAATACAAAAGCTAATATTACACATGAAGGCCTACAACATTATATCTCAATAATGATAAAGGTACAAGTTTTTCGACCAAAAAAAAGAAGATAAAGGTACAAGTTTGTGATATGAACATCAACTTTATTCTGGTGGAAGACAACCATATATATGATTGATCAAGCTGACAGCAAAAGCTAGCATATGAGCAAGCATATATATGCATGTACTTAAATTAATTTAAACAAAATAGATTAATTAAGGGCATTTGCGGGTTTGGTTGTGGGTGGTGAGATTAGCGTAGCAAGGGCAAGCATCCAAGTTGCCGGCAGTGCCCGGAGGAACACAGTTGCACTTGTTACAGCAACTTCCGCACGCCCTTTTGCACAGGCGTGACCGGGACGATAGTTTGCACCTTCCATTACAAGCCACTCCACAATCTGCATTATCAATTCACACGTACGTTAGGGTTACGTCTAATATGTACAGTCATACATTAAAAGCTAGCCTGTTCTGAGATCGATAGAGCTATATAAACTTTAAGTACCTATGGTGGGGGGTAAGGGGCTGGGAGCTGCAGCGTGATTGAGGTCCATGACGGTCTGGTGATCTGCTTCGGCCAGAAGGAGAATTAGCAGAAAAGAGAGAACCAGTGAAGCCATCAGCGTTCTCGACAAGGCTCCCATGTTACTGATAGAGAAGAGGGATATGAAGATGATGAAGTGCCTGAAATATATGGTCGATGAGAGAGTAGTGAGAGAGATGAGTCTGATAGTGTGTGTATTTATAGAGAGAAGAGGGTGAGGGTAGTCAGTGACACAGTAGTGCTTGAGGTTCAAGCAAGGGCGGGTGGGACTATCAGTGCCTCGCTGTCTGGTGCCCAGTTGCAATTATTCTATGGTTTGTTTTCACAGTTCAAGGGGTCTCGGTGAAGGTCATAGTACTGAAATGCCAGACTGCCCCCAACTCATAATGTTTCAACAAATGCCTTCTTCTCTCTCTCTCTCTCTCTCTCTATGATGATTAGTGATTACATTAGTTTGATTAATTTGAATCTACCGAGCTATAGCTAGCATGTAGTGAAGCTCACTTTTTGTGTGTATATGGCCCGCCCAGTTCTAGTAAGGGCCTCTTGATCCATACGTATAAACAAGTACCACTACTAGAAATTTCCCCAATAGGGACTAACTAGTAGCCACCATAATCGATCAGTGCCATTTTGAAACAGTTTCACACCGTTATAAAACCTCAGTGGCTTGTTTTGCTCCTGCTACTGTTATTAGTGGGAATGAGAAAAGAAATTAAGAAATGGAAATTTGGTGGAGCGATGTGAGCCATGGATCCACTCACCGCTTGATCTGGGTCGTCCATTGTTAAATGGGGCCGTCCATTGTTAAATGGACCAATTTGAATATAGTTGTTGATCGGATCAAAGAGAGAGGGAGAGAGAGTAAGCTCGAGAGAGAGAGAGCCCGAGAGCTCGGTGCTCTCAGACCCGAAGCACGACCCGACCGGCGCCACTCCTTCCGGCCACGGCACAGCGGCGGACCACCAGCATCGTCTTCGTATCGCTGTCGCCACAAACCTCCTATGCTTGGATCGTACATGCACTGAACGGAGAAGGAGACTCGACGACTGAAAGCTCCGAGACTTCTCCGAAGAGCTCTGCAATTTCCGGCCACCGTTTGGGCCACCTGAGGTATGAAACCTCACCTCCTCGTCATGCTTTACACCCCAGTACGATTAGTTTTCCAATTAGATCGAGTTTTGACATTTTGGTTTTTTGAATTGTTTCTGCCTACGTCGCTGTTCCTTGCTGCCGGCGACTTCTCCGGCCTTCTGGGCTTGGTTTCTTGTTCGATTGCAGATTTGCAGGTCTAGGCGAGGTATTAACTTTGAGTTGTTTGATTTTGTTTTGACATCTGAATACTTGGGGTAAAGTAATTGCAGAGATACTTACTTTCCCATTTTTGATTTATAGGTTTTGGTTGTTTGACGTCGTTTCAAACCTGGAAGACTCAGATCTACAAACGCCCCCAACTTCCCAGGTTCGATATCGCCGGATACGCGACATGCGTCACCGTCCCCTTTACTTTGAAGGCCTTAAGGTGAATGATTGAGGACTATTCGTACATCAGTAGCTCGCTAACATACCCGATCTATCAATTTATGGCTTTTCTGGGTCTTATGTGGTGGGATTTTGTTAATTTTCAGTTTGGGTGTTTTAGTAAGTTAAGAATTGTGAAATTTTAATCTCTTGGGACTAGTTTAGTTTTTTGAATGCTTCTCTCAGCCTCTATTCGTAATTACTTTCATGCGTACTCCTTGCTTAACATATCTGAGTCTTCTTCATCAGGTGGCTTGATCAAGAACTTGAGAATTATTGCAAAATCTGGAACTTCATGTCTCTTTTGCTGTTATATTGAAGTTTACATTTGTTATCTATTTCGAATGCAGTTGTTGGAAAGGTAAAAGTTATTAGAACCTATTGTTTGTTTATTTGTCTTTAGTTTTTATAATAGTGCTTTTGTGTGAGGACCTTATTGATGTAGTTAAATTAATTAATTATAGTTTGCAGGGGTTGATGTTAAACAAGGAAGGGTATGCTTCTATAGGAGGTGGTTCACCCTTGCGTAAGACGACAGATGAGCAGGTAGATATAATGCGGCTTAATTTTTGTTGAAATTCTTTGTTTAACTTTTGTTTGCATAGTCTGTATTGCTCTGCAAGAATGAATCTATTTGTATACTGTTTGCTGGTATTCAAGTTCTACAATGGCCCTGTTTCGTTAGTTGTTACTACTACAACCAGTGATTGTTAACTTCTAGTCCAGTTAACAATGTAATAACCAAAATGTTGTTATTGTTTACTACTTTCGGACAAATGGCATCTCTTTAGTACTTTACAATGAGGGCTGAAGTTTGAATTTTGATTACTTATTGGATTACGCGAATCTTTTGCCGTTGAATATTTGGGTTAGTGGGGGCTGATGCAGCTTTTGCATCTTTCTGTGTGTGTCCCTTTCTTGGGTAATTTACTTGGTTAGTTACTACTTACTACCACCAATTTTTAACTTCTTTTATTTGTTGTGATGTTGTTTATTGTATCCAGGTGTTTCTTTGAAGACTCAAGAACTCTATGCCCTTGTTTTTGTTACTCGCTACTTGGACATTTTCACCGATTTCATATATTTATATAACACCGTCATGAAGCTAATATTCTAGGGGAGTTATTTTTCAATTGTTTGGTACATTAGGCAGCACAGGATTGTTCGCAGGTCCTATGATAGAGACCAAGACACCTTCCGCCATCATTTCCTACTGGCACCATGTCTAGTTTTGGCCCTAATATTCAATGAGAAGTTCACTTTCAAGGAGGTTCGTTTCCTTGTTCTTTGTGTTTCTGTGTAGTCATATGTTCTTCCTGTCTCTCTTTACATCTCATAGAGAACTTGTGCCATGAAAATTGCTGCAGTACACTAATTTTGGTTTTCTAAATTCTATTAATATGAACCAGGTCATGTGGTCATTTTCATTATTTTTAGAAGCTGTTGCTATCCTTCCTCAGCTTGTGCTGTTACAGAGAACGAGAAATATTGACAACTTGACAGGGCAATACGTCTTCCTCCTTGGGTATTCCAAACACCCTGATATTTTCTTTACAAATACAATTCTATATCATATTTTTGGTTCCTTCATTAGACCTATATAAATAGCTAATGCTGGACAATTAAGTTTCAGTTTTATCTCGTGTTTATATGTACTTATTGCCAGCCTGCACTACTATATTAGAGTATTAGCTACTTATGTATCCAGTTGAATATTAGAGTATTAGCTACTATTCATTAGTTGTCGATTGTTTGGTTTGGGGCTAGTATATTATTCTCAGTATCTTGTTTTGCTATCAATGTGGAGTTTTATAATCCTCGTGTACAAGAACTCATTATTTTCCTTGGACAATTTTTGTTATGTGCTGTTAAGATGTTAAATTTTGGATACTGATTGAATTGAATAAATTTGCTAGGTTGGCTGCTTTATATCTCTGTTTCATTCTTGTGTTTGTTGCAAGTATTTTATTCAGAATTATATAAAAGTTGCTGGAGGAGAGGTAGCAGATGCAGCTATGGGGAGGAACATGAAGGGATTTATGTTTTTTTATGTTGTATTTTATTTGAAGTTGTATATGAATTGTACAGTATATTTTAGAATTATACAATACATTTTGGCCTTATTTTTTTTTTATATATTCCCCAAATTTTGCCACTGATGTTGGTGGCATTGAGAAAACACACTGATACAATAACAGTGGGAGAGAAAAAGGTTATATGCAGCATTGGGATTTGGTATGCCACTGTTGTTTTAACAGTGTGGATTGCCCCAATAGCACCTGCAATAGAGGGCACTGATATCTCATTAGTGGCTGCATGGTGGCTAATGACATTAGCCACTATTATCAGTGTGCTTTGTCCCAATAGGGACTAATTCATATCAGTGTGCTTTGGGGAAATTTCTAGTAGTGTACTATGAGTACTCTACATGTTTCTGTATGTATAGAAGGTTCTCGTCTGTCATACTGATCTTTTTGCGAATGTCTGATTTCAGAATGTAGAGATATTCTTAGGTAAGGCAGGCATGCCACGTGGTGGTACCTCTAGCCAATCATTGCCTACGCAGGGAGGTGTTTTGGGTATTTCATTATAATTAAACATGAGTTGTTTTGGAATACAATTAAAAAATAGAGATACATGATTGGCTGGACATACCACGTGACTGGTAAGTTTGTCTTACCTAAGAATTTCTTCAAAATGTAATACAATGATCAACGTTTGATTCTTTATGTCCTTCCATAAAAATTATTTCTATAAATAATTAACTAATTATAAAAAACCGTACTCATTACTTTTAACAATTTGATTAGTATCAATTTCCCTTAACATAATATAAAGTTTACACATTTTCAGTTAATTGAGCTAGTTTTACTATTTTTAATTAAGAATCGACAAAATTAATAATTCTTATCGCAAACTTCTATTCAAAAGTATCATATATATATATATATATATATATATATATATATATATATATATTGGTACGTGCCAAGTGGCGTCTAGGTTTAGGGTGAGAGAACGCGCCTCACACGTGGAGAAAAACAGTGAGAACGAGAGCGCTCTCTCTCTCGGCCGAACGCCGGCAGCGCCCCTGTCGCTGCGTTCCGGTCCGGGAGAGGATGATAACAGGGGCTAGCAGTGTGGCTCTATGGCGGAGGCCTGGCTCAGGGATGGAAGTAGACGGCTTTAGCTTGGATCGTGGCGAAGATAACCGATATGGTTCCTTTCTTCGTCAATAGTGGGTGAGAGCTGGCAAGGACTTCCGGCGTGGTGCGATTTGCCGGCGGGGCTCGATTTGCCGGTTGTTGCAGGTGTCTCGGCTAAGGATGGATGCTGGGCTGTGGCTGGGTTCTCGATTTCAGGGAAGAGACGAGCCCAGTGGGGTTCCGATTCTTCTCAAGGTTCGATCTCGGACTCCATGCCAGCCAGGTTCTGGTGTGGTTGGCTTTGTGGTGCGACAGTGCTATGGCGTTGCGGCAGCGGGGCAGTGCAAGGTGGAGGGACGGCGGAGCGTGCAGGCACAGGCGGCAGCCTTAGTGGATCGCGGTGATGCGTTGGTGGATTGTGGCATTGGAGTCTTGTGGGGAGTGGTGGCTGGGCCGGGCCTTTGTGATAGGGCCTGGCTATTTGGGCCTCTATTTGTTTTTAGTTTTGTTTGGTTTGTGTTTTTCAGTTTTTTGCAGTGTTAATAAGTCCCTACTTGTTAGGGTTAGTGTCATGGATTCTGACTAGGGTTGTCACTCGGTCGGTTCGAATCGGTTATAGGTATTACCAACTTCAAAACCAAAGCTTTCGGTTTCAAAATTAAGCTACCAATTACCAACCAAAATTTTTGATTTTTAATCATATCTACCAAATTCGGTATTTCGGTTTTCGGTATTACCAACTTTAGAACAAATAATTCTTTGTAATATAAATTAGAATGAACAAAATTAGGTTTTTCAATTTTATAACCGTAAACTTTGTATTCATCTACTAATCATAGCTTTCTTTTGTATATATGACATCAAATTTTATCTATTTTCAATAAAACTAGGTTATTTAACCATCTTGGACTAGGTTACTCAAAATACATGTACTATTAATTATGTAGTATATTGAGTAATGTATGAACAATTATGAAAACTTTTATGTTTATTTCTTAATATACATGTATGTGTATTGAAAACCATAGTATATAAAGTTAATATTTAGATAATCGGTAGATTCGGTATTTACCAAAACCAAACCAACTTTTTCGGTAATTTTCGATTTCGGTTTTACTGGTCTCGGTTACCAAAAAGTCGGTTGACCAAACCTAAAGTATCGGTCGGTATTCGGTCGGTTTGGTAATTACCAAACCAAGTGGTAGCCCTAATTCTGATGAATGGTTTGAGTTGGATGGTTGGTTTAGGGTTCATAGGATCCAGTCTTTTGCCGGCTTTTGGCCGTGCATTTTATTATCAGCCTGTGCTGAGGTTTCCGGGAGATCTTGGGATGGCCCTCCCAATAGTCATCTATTGTGGCTTGACCCCATCCCAGTCAATGCGACTTATTTTGGCCTAGCTAATTCTATTAGCCATCCAATTCAGTCTTCGTCGTTGGATTCATTGACATACCAGTTTAGTGTCTTCAGAGTAAGTATGCGCAGTACTAGTCAGTTGCTGCTTTACTCGATTGTAAGCCCGTATTTGGGTGCTGTAATTGCGGCAACGTTGTAATTGCAGTTTTAATGAATGATATTTCACCTGATCAAAAAAAAGTATCATATATATATATATATATTTGATTGTGTGTGTGTGTATTTTTGTTATATATTGAACCCCTACTTAGACAAAGGGACAGCTAGAACGAACAACGACAATTACTTAATTGGACCAAGGACGCCCGGAGTGATTTATTGATTTATTCTCAAGTATTGTTAATTGGAGCAACGACAACTTACAAACAAAGTACAAGTAATTGATGATTATATGCAGTTTATATACAATTTCCTTGGAAGGCCGGAGATGAATAAAACTCTGGTGTTTTGTGATGAAGATGATAAGAAAGCCTTCATTGATCACTTAAACGACTTGGATGGGCTTTTTATAAGAAAGCCTTGTACTGTGGTGGGTTAGAGTTCCACTTGATGGACCTTGGAGAGAAGAAACGAACGAAAGAAACTACGTCTTGGCCATCTTGCTTCTACATCGTAACAGAGCTCCTCTCATAAAGAAGCCCAAATGGTTGTGGCAACTTACCTGTTTTAAGTTTGAATCACAAGTAATCAGATTTTGGCATTTTGCAATGTGATTCTTATCCAATATCTTTGTTTGCCTTGATGATTTGTGTGCAGTTACCAGAAATAGAAATGTCTCAGTTATTAGTTAATCTGTCTCTTTTGTTTTCGGGTCTTTTTAGACGACCCCCATGTAACCAAAAAGAAAAAGAAAAAAAGTCTTTGTTTGACATATAGTTTGTGCTGCAAAAAGACTTAGAACCTAATGCTTGTCTACTAAGCAAGTCGAGTAAAATGTAAATTAGGTTTGCAGCTGGATTTAGATCTCCTTTTAGGAAGTTATTCGTCCGCCATGAGCACACACACATATTTACATAAATAATTTGTAATTTTGCCCACACAGAAATTAGTCAAATTACATCAAGAGATTAACTGTGCTGAGGAGACCGAAGACTCGATTATCTTCATTGGATTAGCGATCATGAGCTATTCCTTTGTTCTTGGTTTGCGTCAAACTTTTTTGCTATGATTCTCTATAATTAGTGTATCAATAATTGGGGTTAGAGGGGGTTTAATATAATTTCATTAGGATATTTCTAAATGTATCCAACAAATATCTAAATACACTCGGCACTTAAAATATTTTCCCATATTTTCCAACTTTAACCTTAATCTATACTATTATTAAGAGAAGAGGTGTTGTTAACCAAAATTAATTTTTTTTACCTTTATAGCCCTCAAATATTAAAATATCATGGATCACATTTTAAGATCAGAGACAAAAATGTAAAAAGCAAAATAAAACAATAAAGAAACATAAATAAAAGAAAATAATTATTTCAAACTCCCCACTCTCACAATTATATTATTATAACTCTCCACTATTTTCTTAAAATAAATAAAAAATTATAACTCCTCACTGCTCTCACACCCATCGAGATGGGTGTGTGTAGACATTTTCTTGTTTTGATAAACAAATCCAGCAACCAGATCCAACACACGTTGATACCATTATTGGAGTAAAGGCTAGGTAGAAACTTTTGTATTTCAAAGGACCTTCTTTGAATCTATTGGCGCAAATGCATACAAACACAATAATTTTACTGCTACGTACTAGTTATTATATTGCTTTTGTTCCTTTTGATTTCATCTACCTCATCCGTCTGCCAATTATTATCTTGATTTGTATCAAATATGCTCTTCTTAATTGAAAAGTTGCACATATTTGCACATAATTGAAAAATTCACCAACGGTGTCTGGACACTTAGGGGACTTTCAGAATGATACCTGAACTTACAAAGTTATCAATGTGATACCTGGACTCATTTTTTCGTATCAACGTCGTACCTATGACCAATTTCTGTAACGGCTCCGTGACGGAAATTGGCCGTAGGTATCACATTGATACGAAAAAATGAGTCCAGGTATCACATTGATAACTTTGTAAGTTCAGGTATCATTCTGAAAGTCCCTAAGTGTCCAGACACCGTTGGTGAATTTTTCCCAATTTTGCACGTGCGATGCACGTGAGTCACTTAATGAAGACAAAAGGACCGATTTACCCTCAAATTCTTTCTTTCTTTTCTTTTCTTTTTTTCTTTATTCTTCTTTCTTTCTTCTTCTTATTTTCTGGTTTCTTCTTCCCCTGATTTGAATCATCAAGATTCAAATAATCTTGCTCGTCCGATTCCCACCACCGATCGCCGATCAAACACCGCCGTTGCGTCTGAATCCACCTTCATGCACCACAGATGTTTCTGGTTCCCCAAACTTCAAATCCTATAGCAAATTGAAATTGTGCATTGAGGCTTCACCGCTCACTCCGAGTTCATCCCCGCCGCCGTCGCCAATGACTTGACCACAACAACCTCCACCACCGCACAACAACAACGTCCTCCGCTGCTTCTCGATTGGGTTTGGGGATAAGGACTGCTTCTTCCTCCACCGCTAGCGAAATCGTGGAGGCTCAAGGCCACATTCTAAGGACCACCGGCCGAAAGGACCGCCACAGCAAGGTTTGCACCACCAAAGGCCCCAGGGACCGCAGCATCAGGCTCGTCGCCCACACCGCCATTCAATTCTACGACATGCAGGACCGGCTTGGATACGACCAGCCTAGCAAGGTCGTCGATTGGCTAATCAAGAAAGCCAAGGCCGCAATCAACGAGCTCGACTAGCTGCCACCGTGGAACCCAAACTAAATTTATGTTCATACAACATTTTCTCCGACGATGCCGATATCCGCCGCGCAGGACACGCAGAACGTGAGCCTCAATTTCTCGATGGTGGAGGCTCCGAGTTCTTTGTCTACTAATCGGCGAGGCACAATGGTGGGTAGCAGCGGAGTGGCGAAGCTGATGAATAAGAACAGCTCGAATTTTCTGCAGGTGAGGATGGTGTGGAGGCCGAAGTTGTTAATCTTTGTCTGCCTAAAATTGCCTCTGATCGAAGTTGGGCTAGAGGCCGAAGTTGTCGGCTAAACCGATGAAGTTGCAGGTGAGGATGGTGTGGAGGTGGTGTTGCATGTCGGGAACGAAGGAGAGGATGGAGGGGTGGGATTGGAGCTGTGATTTGAGAGTGGAGGGCTGGCGGGGTCTGAGTTTCTGATCAATGGTGTATAAAAGGGGGTCGGAGGAGAGAACGAGAGTGGTGGTGGTCAAGTCATTGGCGGCGGCGGCGGGGATGAACTCGGAGTGAGTGGTGAAGCCTCAATGCACAATTTCAATTTGCTATAGGATTTGAAGTTGGGGGAACCAGAAACATCTGTGGTGCATGAAGGTGGATTCAGACGCAGTGGCGGTGTTTGATCGGCGATCGGTGGTGGGAATCGGACGAGCAAGATGATTTGAATCTTGATGATTCAAATCCGGGAAGAAGAAACCAGAAAAGAAGAAGAAGAAAGAAAGAAGAATAAAGAAAAAAAGAAAAGAAAAGAAAGAAAGAATTTGAGGGTAAATCGGTCCTTTTGTCTTCATTAAGTGACTCACGTGCATCGCACGTGCAAAATTGGGAAAAATTCACCAACGGTGTCTGGACACTTAGGGACTTTCAGAATGATACCTGAACTTACAAAGTTATCAATGTGATACCTGGACTTATTTTTTCGTATCAATGTGATACCTACGGCCAATTTCCGTCACGGAGCCGTTACGGAAATTGGTCATAGGTACGATGTTGATACGAAAAAATGAGTCCAGGTATCACATTGATAACTTTGTAAGTTCAGGTATCATTCTGAAAGTCCCCTAAGTGTCCAGACACCGTTGTTGAATTTTTCTCATTATATTATTATAACTCTCCACTATTTTCTTAAAATAAATAAAAAATTATAACTCCTCACTGCTCTCACACCCATCGAGATGGGTGTGTGTAGACATTTTCTTGTTTTGATAAACAAATCCAGCAACCAGATCCAACACACGTTGATACCATTATTGGAGTAAAGGCTAGGTAGAAACTTTTGTATTTCAAAGGACCTTCTTTGAATCTATTGGCGCAAATGCATACAAACACAATAATTTTACTGCTACGTACTAGTTATTATATTGCTTTTGTTCCTTTTGATTTCATCTACCTCATCCGTCTGCCAATTATTATCTTGATTTGTATCAAATATGCTCTTCTTAATTGAAAAGTTGCACATATTTGCAGTTTGAATCACTTTATTATGCATGAAGCATTGAGCTCCCCCTATTTATTGGTTATGTATCAGATCGTTATTTAATTATGCTCGAAATCGGTTTAATTATGCCCCTAAGCCTTCAATTATCGTTTTTCATAGTGGAATGGTTGCTTTATTTTTATGGATGGAAAAAATAGAAAAGATAAACAGTGTCTCTTTCTTTTGTCTTTTAGTATTATGTTTGTTTTGGAAGTGGTCTTGGCCTAGTCTCCCGCTTCTCAATGATTTTTTTGTATCTTCTGTACTTTGCAATTTTGTATTCTCTCTCAGCAAGGTTTGGTCTTGCCCCCTTTGCTATGTTTCTTTTTTTACTTGATTTTTAATAAATTCGGGTAAGAACGCTGAGTTAGCTCTTATACCGCTTCCTGAAAAAAAAAAAACATGCAATCATCGCCCATAAAACATGCAAAATGAGATCCTATTACAAGATCAGTGTTCTTTCTCCTTGATCTGAAGTCTTAATTATAATGATAGAGATTGATGATGACATTTAGATTTATATCGAGTATATGTGTAATGCGTTGCTGGGATTGAATGGTGTTTGCACTTTGCAGGGTGTATTAAAAGATAGGATAAAATTGAAAAGTTTGTAAAAAAAAAAATTATTACGTACCTAGTAAGATATTTATCGGGTACCACTAACAACATTCATTTTATTAATTTGACTACTAATTTGGTTGGTATGAAGAAAATAGACAGTTTATGATTGATAAGAACAAAAAAGAAAATCAATGGCGAGTACGCAAGCGTGTAGATCGGATGTCAACTAAATAATTAAGGTAGCGGGTGGGGTTGGTATGCACATGCATCCCCAGCTCCTTGCTAGTCCTGTTAGGTGAATATCACATGTCCCCCATTTCAATCCCCAAACCCCTAGTTCTAGTTTAGGTAAAATATTTTGAAAGATATCAAATACCATTGGATAAAAACTTTTTTAAGAAAAAATTTCTGCAAATTTTATCATTTTTAATATTTTAGCACGATCCATCAAAATAGACTCCGTAGAATCGTCTTTTAATCAAAAAGGGAATCGAACTCGAAACTTGTACTAATAGTTGATTAAAAAAAAACTTAACTAGTTAGACAAAAAGCTACTCATATTTCTTACATACTTGTTATATGTTTGTGACGGTTTGTCTTCCCCTTACCCAATCCCTGGCTTAGGTTTTTACGTGATCTCCAAATACTGGGTACATCGCCATAAGGAGCATTTAGTATATTAGGTGATCGTGACATATATCTATTCGGACATTTATTGATATGAACAGAGAAGAGAAGAATGGTTTCTATGGTATTTCATTCCTATTCAGATAAAATATTAACAGCTCTAAGAGAGTTGAATTAATTTCTGTTAAAAAAGTGATCAGGTCACGAGATTTTAGTAATGAGGCATAATTAGTAGTGAGGCAGAATTGGGACATGTTCATCCGGGACGGCTGATCTACTCCCCACCTCCATAATGAGTATTTAGTATATTAGGCCGTGACATTTATCGAGTCGGCCCTCATAAAAAGTTTGTGACTATACCATTTTGGCTCAAGTAGTTATGTACTTATGTTGTGGTGGTTTCATATCACACGATGCATGTTTCACAAATTAATAAAATTTCACATACATGAAATACCGTAATCGTATTTATCCGCATTAACTACTATTTTCATTTATTTAAAAACCATCTTTCTTTCTTCTTTTTCTTCTTGTTAAAAATAGCAAAAAGTGAAAAGAAGAGGTTTTTTTTTTTTTCAAACATTTTCACTCTTCTACATACATCGTTTCAATAACATTCTTGAAAACACTGGCGGACCTATCTAAGGGCAAGTGAGGGCTCATGCGTCTACTGAGTTTTTGTTTGTAATGGAGTAAATTAATGATTTACTAGCTTGTATACAAAAAATTAACCTAAATATTAGCCCTCACATCATTTTTTTTTTTTTTTAATGACAATATATCTCTGTATAAATCAAATTCTGAGGAATCGTCACTGCTTAAAAATGATATCCAATCTAGGGTCCATAGAATGCCAAATATTCAAGAAGCCAAAAAATGGGGGTTTGGTATAGCTTGAGGCTAGTTTCAGTTTGTCTTTGTGATGACTGAAAGAAGAGAAGCTCCCTCACGAGCGCTTTGAGGTAGTTGTAGGCTTGTAGCTGCCAACCCCTTTTTATCGGCCATTAAATCCCCAATATATACCACCCCTCACCCCTCACCCCACACCAAACATCATCTTCTTCATCGCATTTTTCACTTGTCTTCCCCAAAACAGAACGGAAATATCAAGAGAGCGAATGGCCCCTACTCCTACTACTCTGACCGCCATAGCGGGGGAGAAGACCCTCCAACAGAGCTTCGTCCGCGACGAAGACGAGCGCCCCAAGGTGGCCTACAACCAATTCAGCAACGAAATTCCGATCATTTCCCTCTCCGGCATCGAAGAGGTCGACGGCCGCCGCGCTGAGATATGCAAGAAGATCGTCGAGGCCTGCGAGGACTGGGGCGTTTTCCAGATTGTTGATCACGGCATCGACTCCAAGCTCATCTCGGAAATGACCAGTCTCGCCAGAGAGTTCTTCGCTTTGCCACCGGAGGAAAAGCTCCGGTTCGACATGACCGGTGGCAAAAAGGGTGGCTTCATCGTCTCCAGCCATTTACAGGTAATTAATTAATTAATTAATATAGAAAGTTACAAACAAACTCAGCTTTTGATGTAAATGTTACATTTAGGGCTTAGTTATTAAAATGTGGACATAAATAAGTTGTTACAGAATAAGTTGTTACAATTGTAATAGCGTTGCGCGTTTTATCCTGTATTGGCTGCAGGGAGAGGCGGTGCAGGACTGGCGCGAGATTGTGACCTACTTCTCATACCCGGTGCGCCACCGCGACTACTCGAGGTGGCCCGACAAGCCGGAGGGATGGAGAGATGTGACCAAGCAGTACAGTGACGAGCTGATGGGCTTGGCATGCAAGCTATTGGAGGTTTTATCAGAGGCCATGGGTTTAGAGAAGGAGGCATTGACCAAGGCATGTGTGGACATGGACCAAAAGGTTGTGGTGAATTACTACCCGAAATGCCCCCAACCGGACCTCACTCTCGGACTCAAGCGCCACACAGATCCCGGTACAATTACCCTTTTGCTCCAGGACCAAGTCGGTGGACTTCAGGCCACCAGGGATGGCGGAAAGACGTGGATCACCGTTCAACCTGTGGAAGGAGCCTTTGTGGTCAACCTTGGAGATCATGGACATGTGAGTACATTTTTGATCTCTTTTTATTAATTAAATTAATTATTCATAATTGATAATGTTAGTGTCACAATCGTTAATTATATGAATTTTTGAACAAGCAAGATAAGGACATATTAATTGTTATTTATGTCCAACTTCTTATGGTCCAATGACCTCCAGTGGTAACATGGGTTTAATTCCATTTAATTGGTTGGTGAGTTTCTAAGGCATTATTTTGGTAAAAATGTGTTTTAAATTAGCTTATATGTTACTTAATACTTGGTATGCACGCATAATGTGTTTAATGATTGAACAGTTTCTGAGCAATGGGAGGTTCAAGAACGCCGATCACCAGGCGGTGGTGAACTCGAACCACAGCAGGTTGTCCATAGCCACATTCCAGAACCCGGCTCAGGAGGCAATAGTCTACCCACTTAAGGTCAGGGAAGGAGAGAAGCCCATTCTGGAGGAGCCAATCACTTACACTGAGATGTACAAGAAGAAGATGAGCAACGACCTTGAGCTAGCCAGGCTGAAGAAGCTTGCAAAGGAACAAGTTCAGGACTCGGAGAAAGCCAAACTTGAGGCCAAGCCAGTGGATAATATTTTTGCCTAGGTGCTATATATATATATATATATGTGCCTATCTCTGTTATTTATGACTAGTGTGAGTGAGTGGTTTGGGGGCTAAAAGCACTGGTAGAAGTATGGTCAAATCTGAGAGGGGGTATGCTCCCTTATGTATGTTCAATTGGTTATGAACTGAAATCAGTGAAATGAATAGGTCAAAAATAAATGTTTGATTCTGTATGATTATGTTTTCTGGTCCAAATTTCTCCAGGTAGTGCTATGCATGTAATTACCTAGCTAGAAGTTTATATTTGTGTCACTCACACTAGAAAATGGATATTTGTGATTAAACTTGGGACCAGCCAAGAACTCCAGTACAAACTGCAATAAATTGGCCCAATACAGATTACCGATTGGTTGTATGGACGGTACCACATAATGTCTTATCTACAGAAAAGGGCCGGCAAAGTACATTTTCCCTCTTCTTCTTTTTTTCCTTTTTTTTTTTTTATAAGTGTAATGGGGGCGCAAGGTCCAAACAAAACTAAGCAGAATTAGTCAGCCAAGGTTGTTACAATACTCCTGGGTCTAGCAACGCCAACTATGTCATCTAAAACAGCTTGAATAACAAATTCTGGAGGTGTATAAAAGAAGAAAATTCTCAAGTCTTGATAAGTGCTTGTCTTGGCAAGAATGTCAGCCACCATGTTCTCTATGTATGTGATTAATTGTATAATGGTCAAAAGACGTACTGTAGCAAAATTTTGCAGTTGGAGATGATTGTTCCCAAAGGGTGAAGGTCTGCTTCAGTACTATGCAAAAGATTAATAAGCACAGCAGAGTCAGATTCTACCATTATTTTCTTGATTTGACAAGCAATGGCCATCTGCGGACCAGGGAATAGGCCCCAGGCCTCAGCCTGAAGAACTTCCCCTTTCCCAATATTTCTCTTGAAACCAGCAATCTAGGATCCATCATCTCTATATAACTCCACCTGCACCAATCAGACCCCCATTTCTTCTAGATCCATCAACATTGAGTTTAAAGTAGCCAGATGGGGGTTTTTGCCAGCCAATTACTCAGTTCTCACATTAGGATGCACCTCACTCCTTTGATTAGCATTGATCCATTCAGTAACATATTGAGTAATACTAGCAGTAGGATTACAAGAAAAGCTAAAGTTTGCACCAAAAATTGCCTTATTCCTCCACTTCCAAATAAACCAACAAATGAAAATGAAAAGTTGGGACTAATTGAAGCCAATGCACTTACAATTTTTTTTAAGAATACTTGCAGATATCCAACCATCCCAATCTAACATGAAGGTTCTGGAGATGGCGGTAGGGATATCAAAACACTTCCAAATAGCCATAGCTTGAGGACAATCTCTGAAGAGGCGAAGCATGGTTTCAGGTTCACCAGGACAACAATGACAACTAGAATCAATGATTAGGTGTCTCCTAGCTCTGTTCACATTTGTGAGCAATCTTTTATGCACAAACAACCATGTAAAAATCTTGAGTTTTGGAGGTATGTTGAGGTGCCAGATACTCTTCCAAATACTGTTGTTCTTCATAGTGGGATTGATAATTCCATAATAAGCACTCTTAACTGAGAACTTACCAGTAGAAGAGTGTAACCATATTGGTTTATTAGGAGAGTTTGATAGGCCAATTGGGATACTTTAAGATTTTCTCAGCTATTTCAGAAGGAAGACATGCAAAAAGCAAGGTGGCATCCCACTATTTTCCAATCCAAAAATCCTGAACCATGAGGTCTTTATCAACCATTGAATGATCAATAGCATGATCACATAGAATACCAATACCAGACCAATTGTCATTCTAAAAGGAAATAGAATTCTCATTGCCAATCCTCCAACCAATACCTTGCCTCATAACAGAAGTACCAGTGCAAATGCTAGACCAAGTATAGGAGCAATTAGTAGGCTTCTTATAATTAGGATCTAGTATATTATCATGCTTCAAATATATACTCTTTTTTTTTTTTGACAATGGTAACCTTACAGGAAAAAGAAAAACGAAAGAAGAAAAGAAAACAGAAAGCAGAGCTAAACAATGCTCTCAAGGTGGAGCTGCCACCGCATCTGATTGAAGTACATGAAGTAAGGAAGGAGGCAGGTTCAGAAACCAATCCAACACACTCTCCAACCGTGGAGCAAGGTGTGCAGCAACATCTGCTGCCACATTTGCTTCCCTACTGATCCAAGACTAGTTTACAGAAGAGAAAGAACCAGCCAAAGACTTGATTTGATGAAACCAAGAGAGTGTAGACCAAGAGATTGATCCCTTAGAGGATTTCAAAGCTGAGATTAAGGGGAGACAATCAGCTTCAAGAGAGAAGGATAGAATGGACTCAGTTTTTGCCAAATTGAGGCTAAGAAGAACCGCTTTAGCCTCCGCTGCCTCCGTCGAGGTAGCCTTCCCCACTGAGACCACACCATTGAGAAAAGTACCTGAAGAATCTCTGAGAAGCGCAACAAGACCACAACACAAAGACTCAGAGTTCCAAGTTGCATCTGTATTAATTTTTAAAGAACCAAGAGCAGGAGGAAACCATGTTTGTGGAACAGAGTTATGAACAACCGGAGAATGCTGTAGAACTGAAGGGGCCATGTGACGAGCCAAGAGGAATTCTTCCGCTTGCATGAATGCCATGTTTGCAGTTGACACCGGGTCTGGAGGAGAAAAATTGAACACAGAAGAACATCGATGCTTCCATATATTCCACAACAAGAATGAAATATGAGTGAACATATGTTTAATGTCAACTGTAATGGAAGACCTGAAAGTGATCAACTTGTCAATCCATCTATCCAAAGATGTAATCTGTGACCTTGAAACATGGTAGCCCTGTGACCTTGAAACATGGTAGCCTAAGGGATGAGCAAACCAAGCACAGGTTGCCCAAGTACATGAAAAAAGGACATGCTCCACAGACTCTGGAAAGGCATTACAAAGAGAACAGAGAGGTGAATTTGAAATATGCCTGTAATTTAAAATCCCTTTTGTTGCAAGCATATTACGTACAGCCTTCCATAAGAACAACTTTATTTTGGGAGGTGTATTTAAACCCCAAATCCATTTCCACACCCTGTGAGAAACTTGGTGAGAATATGAAGCCTTTTTCATAAGGGAAGAAGCCTCATTTGAAATAGCCAGATGATAAGCAGATCGTACAAAGAAGGAACCTGATTTGTGAAGAGGCCAAAACACCGAATCATTATCTGAACTGTCATGAAGAGGAATGGCCTTGATTCTCGATTGATCTTGAACCGATAAGATGTGAGAGACAGGGGACAAATCGGAGGGTCACCTTCAATCAGGTCTTTCACCAATAAAAGAGGTTGCTCTCCATAAGTGTTAGATAGAGGAGAAAACTGTTGAGGAAGCCATTTATCATTCCAAACCTCAGTTTGAATACCATTTCCAATCTTAACTACTGAACCTTGAGCAATTAGATTTCTGGCCTCTAACAGACTTGACCAAATCCAAGAAGGAGTCCTTCCTTTTCTAGCATTCCAAAATGAGGTGTTGGGAAAATATCGAGCCTTGAGACTTCTAACCCAAAGAGCATTCAGATTTTGAAGAATGCGCCAAACTTGTTTTCCCAAGAAAGCCAAGTTAAAGCTTTCAAGAATTCAAAAGCATAACCCTCCCACAGATTTAGAAGCTCCTAAGCTATTCCAATCCATCCAATGAATCCCATTTTCAGATGCATTACTCCACCAAAACCTTGCCAAGGCTGAGTTGATTTGAGTACATAAGGATTTCGGAAATTTAAAACAGGACATTGGATAAGCTGGAATTGATGTTGCCACTGACTTCAAATATATACTCTGAACCTGACACCATAGACCATCATCTTTTTGAAGCATTCTCCAACTTATCTTTGCCAGCATGGCTTTGTTCATATCACAAGTTTTTTTTATTCCCAAAACCCTTAGGCCCCGTTTGGTTGGCAGGAATGTTAAAATAGGAAAATGATTTATTTTCCTTTCCAGACCGATATGGAATGGAATAGGTTTTGGTATTTCCATGTGGGTGTTTGGAACATTACTGAAAATTAAATTATGAAATTTATTTTCCATTCCTATTGTAGTGTTTTTTTTTTTTTTTTTGAATGAAGATAATAGTTTCATTAATAGGAGGCTCAGGCCAGAATGGCACGATACATTGGTACCATTACACTTACAAAAATTCCGCTCCTTTTCCGGAGCCTAGCAGAACAACATAATTCTATACTAAAAACAATAGCAGACAAAGTTCCCGGTGCCAATGCGCTCAATTGCAGTACACCAAAGAACTCTGCACTTAGATGTGTAGAATCACTGATCATTCTGTAGGCAAAGTACCAAAGCTAGGATCCCTAAATATATAGGGAATTATTGAAAGTAAACATAGCTACTAACATAGAGTTGGGCTTAGGCCAAAACCCTAGCCCAAAATAGCCAAGATCCAAGAACTCCAACGGAAAGCCCACTCAAAGGCCCAGCAGGCCAGGCTGGACTCCAGCCCCGCAGCCATCTCCGCTCCTGAAACCCCGCACGCAGTTCCAGTGAAGCTTTGCATGAGGCCGCTCCGCTGTGATCCCCGCCGCCGCAAAACATGCCGCCTCCACCTTCCTCACACCGAAGCCACCTCAATCCTGTACCCCGCCGACCCACGCCGCTGCAGATCTTGAATCTCAAACCCCTGCAACCGCCATCCGTCGAAGAAGCCCGAACCGAGTTCCACCAAAACCCGCAAACGCAAAGCCACCAGAATCCGAGAGGCAAACCAAAAACCGAAATCTGAACCCACCTGCAAAAACTTTCGAGCAACCCCGCACAGAGTTCGATCGTATAGTGCAATCCTCGTCCGACAGCGGCGTCGACGAGGCCCAAAGGCCAGCCTAGAGCCACCACCGGACGAAGAAAGTGATCGTGCAGAAAGCCCCCGGCGGCTGTGCTTAGGGTTTGGGGATGAGAGAATATGACACCTTCCTATTGTAGTGTTTGGTAAGTCATAAGAATGAAATATAAAATTATAATTTTCAATAACACCCTTTTACTAATTAAAGTACAAATATGACATTAACTTATAATGAATGTTTGCGAGAGAATATAAATTTTTGAGAGGGATAATTTATGTAATTTTGCCTTTGATGGTAGGAATGAAATTAGAATATCACCCCTTACTAGGTAATTCAATTCAGGCTTTATGAGGGAGTCAATTTCCAGTCAAATCTCATTTTTTATTTCCTTTCCAATCTCTAATTACAAACAAACAACTACTCTACATGGAAAATGAAATTAATTCCCATTACATACCATGATTTCCTGCTATCCAAACGGGACCTTAGGAAAAAGGAAAAGAGCTTCAAGTACAGCAATCTGAGACATAATTATTGGGCCATGTACTTCAACAAAGAAGAAGGTTGTTGGGATATGTATCAGATAATTAGTTGGGCTGGTTCCCTCGAGGAGGTTCGGTATATATATATATATATATATATATATGGTTGGACATGACCCAACCACAACGGCACAACCCATATCACCATATGATTCACATTTATCTCATTGAGTAGAAAAGCAAAAGACTCATTCATCTTTTTCTTTTATCAACGGTAAAGTTCCTGTCAATTCTCTAAAGAAGGTACCACTATAGAGCCGGAAATATCTCTGTACTCAAAGTCCACAAAACTTTCTCGCCGATCATCTTTATTCTTTACTTTAACAGACAGACACTCATGCAGGATTATTAGATTTTTGATGATCAGTTATTGACTGGCACATCACTCCAGTTCAGATCAATTACATGTCCACATGAAACAGTGGTATTTTAAAGGGACAGTGGCTACATGTCTATATATAGATCTTCATGCAATAAAACGTGGCTTAATAATTTTCTTGCTTTTGTATCAGTGGGGTGACTCTATCAACTTAATGCTGTTCACATTGCTGAATGCTGATTAGAAGATCTTAATCCTGCAAGAGAAAAGTTTATTGCGATTTGGTACACTTTTGTGTGGAATTAGTACAGATCCAGAGAAAAGTAGGATTGAAGAATAATATGCATTTTGGTCAACATTGCAAAAAACAATATAAGCTTCCATTTTCTTTATGATAGGTGTGAACATACATTTTGGGGGTAAGTTTCCCATATGTTGGTTTTTGTAGATCGATCAGTTTCATTTCACTTATAAGCATCGACAGATGATAAATTCATTTACACATACATGCGTAGATTAATTATTTACTCGCGCTCTCACAAAATGAGTAGTGTGCATTCATCAGCATTTGCTTTGTACCTTTGTATTGTAAAATAAAGTGATCGATGAAGTACGTACATACTTAGAGTATTTAGACAAACAAAATTAAGCTAGCGCGAAGGGTTTCTTACGTTTCAAACCCAGGATATAATCTCACTTACGGAATATAAAAAGTATATACCAAACTTATTCTGTAAATCTTGGTCATATTAATTTTGGCTTACAAGGTCAAATTAAACCACGTAATTTTTTTTTGATCCACTTAGATATAAAACGTGCCAAAAGAAGGTTTCAACATGAGTTGATCAGGTATCAAAAAATGTATGAGTTGATCACTAAAACTGAATCTGAATAAGTCTGGGAACAAAAACTCCTAGCAGCCGGCCACCACCGAGTCGCATCCTAACCAATAGGAACAAAATCCATCCATAACTCGGTTCATAGAAGGCAGGCGAAAAATACATCACATAATAATAGTTTGGAAAGGAAGGTAAAAAAAGCAGATTTAATCCGTGTAAACCGATAAAAGCCGAAACTCTGGCCATGGCTATATGTACGGACTGCTGCCTTCACGGGCCAAATCCAATAAACCGATTTACAAAACTGTTTGGTTATATAGACCTCGGCAGCCACCGCCATCAAACCAGTTCAGTCCTGGACGCGCTGCCATGCATGACCGACTTATTGTAATATAGCGTAATGCCGTAATTAAACCACGTAATTAGTCTAGTAGAAGACCTGGTATCTGGGGAGGCTGGTATGCGCGCAGCACTGGTGGCTCTTCATTATTCGTTAACTATATATATATATATATATATATATATATTAGAGTGATCAATTAGTGGTTAGTGAACCTTTTCTGCTGATAGATTAGGTATTTTAGACCTGACCAATAATTGGTCGCGCGAATACAGATTATTGATTAATGACAAAATAGTCAAATTACCCCCTGACTTTTTCCATGACTGCCGATTTACCCCATGACATTTCAATTTTGATTATCTACACCCTCACTTTCCTAAATGTTGCCGATTTACACCCTATACCTAAATTGTAGACATTCCATCTAATTTCTCCGTTAACTTGGTTAGCATGTGAAGGGGATTTTCGTCTTTGTAATTGTCACCAAAGAAAAATCTTAGTACACCGGCCAACTATAAATTTTTGCCTCTAATCTTCCAATATTACCCTCATATATTAATAAATCAAGAAAAAATACAAACTTACTTTGTTAAAAAAAATTAAAAAAAATACTTCTATTCGTCGTTTTTTTTTTTGCCTCATTCTCTCCCCTTCTCTGTTTATCTCTCAGTTATCTTCTTCTCAGCATGCCCTCTTCCTCTATGTTTCTTTTTATCGAGATCAATATAACACAATCCCAACTTGAATCAATCAAGATGACCTTCACATGCTTGTTGTAATTTTAAGTTTCATATTCCATACATATAAATATTTTAATTTGTTCAATGGCTCTTAAATCTTTTGCACAATTCAAACCTCCAACTGGAATCATGGAATACCAAGTTCTCTTATGAATGTTTGAAATATGAATGATCAGTCCGACCTTTAAAGAAAAAGAAAACCAGAAACCTCAACGATCAAAGATGGTTTCTCCCTCGGTGTTATGATCATGTGAGTAGGAAATATTAATTAAGTGATCAGTTGCAAGCTAACGACCAATCTTGAAATAAAGGGGAGTGAAGAAGAAGAAGAGATGGACAAGGAAAAGCAACAAAGGGCAAGTTTTTTTTTTTTTCCCTTCTTTCTTCTGTTTTTTTCCTTCTTTTAACGAAGAACAATTTTGCATTTTTTATTTATTTCTTTCATGAAGTGTTGGTTGGTTTAATTTTTTTTTTGGGTGATAGTTGAAAAGACGAAAAAGGCCCTCGTGTGCTAACCAAGTTAACGGAAAATTGGATGGAAAGTCTAAAAAATAACAGTAGGGTGTAAATTGGCAATAATTGAAAAAGTAAAGGTGTAGATAATCAAAATTGAAATGTCAGGGGGTAAATCGACAGCCATGGAAAAAGTCAGGGGGTAATTTGGCTATTTTGCATTGATTAATTTACATGAAATCCTGATAATATAAATATAAAGTGCTGTTTCACTTTCACACCTTGTAGATTGTCTTTTATTACAATTTCCCTGGATTGAAAGATCAATATATCTTGTCTTTACTTTTTTTTTTTTTTTCTTCATTTTTAAAAAGAGGATCAGAGGGTTTCACTCCTGCCCCCACGGTGATTCGAACCCATGACTTCGTACATAGGTAGTGGGTGCTCTAACCACTGAGCTAACACCACTTCGTCAAGCCAATATGCTTTGGACATTTTAATTTCTTTTCATTAATTAATTTGTATTCTTTATTTCTTTCTTCACTTCTTCGTACCGATCAGTTTCCTGGAGTAGGTACGTAGTATATATTATTCTGAAGAGTTGGTATATCCGTATATCTGGCTCTTGCATTCTGGTATATTAGGGTTAGCTCTTCAAGCTACATAACTCAAAGCTTTTATTTTAATCTCTTAGTGGGAAAAGCACTACAGCTACATAATTAATTAATGTATCCAGTTGATTGATTGCATGTAATGCAAGAAATTAAATATATATAATTTAGTAACTGCTAAAACTAAATTATATTCATACATGTCGATCAAATGTATATTAAATGTCCCAGAGAAACTATATTCATACATGTCGATCAATCACCTGCTAAAACAGCATATTTAACGTTAGATTACGCTTAGGAGTGGAGATAGTTCCCCAGATCATGTGATGATGTGAAGACGATGTTGCGGAACCGTGGAAGCTATTCTCTTTAGCAGAGTCGGCTTAGAGCAAGTGCGACATGAGCGACGGAACAGGGCCCCCAAATTTTGGGGCCCTATTTTAAGTTCTGAGACGTATAAGATATATAGAAAAGGGCCTCATGACATAAGTCTGTTGTAGTTCAGTTGGCACTGAACATGAGCTTTTCTTTTCCTTCCTCTTTAGGTGTTCGACTCTCACCATTGTATGTCTCTTGCTTTTCTTTTTTCCTTCCCCCCTCTCCTTCCTCTATTTTCCTGGTTTTATTTCTTTGGTGGATACTGCAGTAGGGCCCCTATATTTATCTTTGATCCTTTTAATTCTTTACAATTTTTTTATGTTTTTTGGGTAGTATCTTATTTATCTTCTTTAATAATTCAATTGTAATGTTGATTCTTTTAATGAAATTTTTGTAACAAAGCTTTAGTTCTATTTCTCTCTGAAAAATGATTAATGGGAAAATTTCACAAACAGTACACCAAGTAAAGGCTACTAATAATTCTTATACATAAAGTTTCAAACCAAACATTTCGGTACACGAAATCTGAAAGTCGACCCACTATCAGTACACGACGTCAATTTTTGACACCAAAATGTCCATTATGCCCTCAGTTCTTTTTTTTTTTAATAAATTTTTTTTTTCTGTTTTTTTTAATAAATTTTTTTTTCAGTTCTTTTTTTTTTTAATAATTTTTTTTTTCTGTTAAATTAATTATTAACCGGAACGACTCATTTTTTTCTTTCTCTTTTTCTTTCTCTCTCTTCGCGTCTCTGGTTCTATGCTCTGTTCTTCCTCTGGTTTGTAGTCCCTCAATCTGGGTCGTCGAAGCAAGATTGGTCCGGGACTTGTGCAGCAAATATGATCGTCGGAGGTCTAGTGGGCAGATCGGTGCTGGGATCTGCGCAGGCGGGTCGGGTGGGTTGCTGCAGCAGCGATGGGTGGAGGCGGGTAGGCTGCTGACACGGGGATGTTGCTGTCGGCGGATCGAGATGGAAGCCGGTGATGGGAAGGCGCGGCTGGGATCTGCGTCCGGTCTGGCTGGGCAGCGTGCTAGGTGAGGGAGCGGAGGCTGGCAGGGGGCAGCGCCGTTGCAGACGCTGGGCAAGGCTGAGGCTGAGACTACGGTGGTAAGTTGTTGCAGCTCGTCTGGGAAGCCGGTGACGGCTGGGTATGGTGCTGGTGTTCGCTAGAGGAAGATGGGTGCAGAGATCAAATTGGCTGGGTGCTGAGAGCAATTGGCTGGGTGAGGCCGGTCTGGATATGGTCGGCTGTGCGCTCGGAGGGAGGGAGTGGGATTGAGTTTGATGGGTGTGGATTTGGAAGGTGGAGGAGATGCGGTGGTCGCCGGAAGAAGGAAGAAGGAAGAAGAAAGAGTCGTCGGCGAAGGAGAAGAACAGAGCATAGAACGAGAGACGCGAAGAGAGAGAAAGAAAAATTTAACAGAAAAAAAAAATTTATTAAAAAAAAAAAAGAACTGAAAAAAAAAATTTATTAAAAAAAAACAGAAAAAAAAAATTTATTAAAAAAAAAAAGAACTGAGGGCATAATGGACATTTTGGTGTCAAAAATTGACGTCGTGTACTGATAGTGGGTCGAGTTTCAGATTTCGTGTACCGAAATGTTTGGTTTGGAACTTTATGTATAAGAATTATTAGTGGCCTTTACTTGGTGTACTGTTTGTGAAATTTTCCCAAAGATTTTTCAATCTTTTTTTTTTGGTCAACTGAAGATTTTTCAATCTAAAAAATAATCTTGTATTATATTTTCTTTATATAACAAAAATTTTCAATAGTATATACATATAAAACTGCAAAAAGTGGGCTCTATTTTTAATTTCGCACAGGGCCTCCAAAACTTTTGAGACGGCTCTGCTCTTTAGGAAGGTTTTACTTCTATCACCTCATTTCTAGCTCAATCCAGCTTTATTCTTTCGAGTGATCGGGAGTTTAAGTTCGGGTACGTGGAAAGAAGAAATCTCGTCATCAAAAGGAAAATAATTAAATAAAGTGAGCTAGTGATTTATTGTTATCACGATTGAGGTGGTTGAGTGAACAAAATATCAGTGTTATATATGAGTTATTAGTTATTACTAATATTAGGCCACACATAATTTGTCGATGACTGACAAAACGTTTAGGTTGTGTAGCTCGCTGGGATAAAGAATTCACACTTATTAAGCGAGGACAATATCAGTGTGAACAAATTTTAGTGACACTAATTAACTGAATCTAAAGTATCATTAGAAAATAATATTAGTGTAGAATTAGCACATGCTAATTAATCACGCAAATAGAAACACAAACATTGACATCTGACTTTTTCATAAGATATTCAAAGACCAGGTCCACACCAACAAAAGTCTGAAGCCAACTTCTATCAAGTCTCCATGCTCTCCATCTCACACTCACGGATACCTTGACCACACTTAATTGCCTAGCTAATTACAATTAGCCACTTGGTCTCCTATTCAATCTCAATAATGACCTCCTCTTAATTTTTAATTTGTAGCTTGGCCCCCAATTGAGAATATTCATAATTGATTATGATTTTGATGGTGAAAATGTCCAAATTTTGGTTGTTCATATTAGTTTACAGCTTGAGTGGCATAGAAAGCCATACAACTTTATACCTATTACAACAAAATTTTCAAAAGCACATTTTGAAATGGCTTGCTCAAGCCAATTTTCTTTCAACACATGCATAGAGAATGTTTAAGTTATGAACTTAGTTATACATGTCTTACTGTTTATTGATTTTCGAGTCACCATGGAGGTATGAGTGAAATCTTTTGATAATCTTTTATTGAATTAAAAAATAAAAAAATATAGTGGGATATGGGCGCTTCTACATTCATTAGCTTTGTTTACACAATTTTGTTTGTCAACTGATGGGAGAAGATTATCCTATTATATATATTCAACTTTAAATTCATTGTAAGGTTATTTATTTCTAATAAAATATGTATAATTATATGTTATAAATTTAAAACAGTGTATAAACTACGCGAGTCGAAGATTTACCTTAATGTATAGCTCCATCGAACAAGTAAGGTTTCAAGTGTTTTTTTTATGCAAAACTTATGGATTCTTTGTCTCATTATTTTTTATGTAATTTTTCTTTAAAATCTATAATAATTCACTTTTCTTTTAGGCAAATAAACCAAAACTTGCACTAAAAAAAAAACTAACAGTACAGAAGGATCCAACAACCATTGGACTAACAATTACAAACTAAGAATAACAAAACTAGAGAAACCCAAACCAAGGTCACCAAAGCATGCAGCAACCTATCTAATAGAAAGACGCCGCCACAACAACCATGATTTCATCGAGGATTTTCTCCACCACCAAATGGACGAGAAAAATCAGATGATCGTAGAAGAAAAGTACGTAGCAAGATCCACCAAGTATAGTCTTGCTGCCCTTAAGTACATTTTTCAAAGTGTCCATCCTTTTGAAGGGCAAGGATCATCGAGAGCAAGTGTTAAGTATGTTTGGCATATATCTGCCAAATTTAAGATTATAATATCGAACTACCCCAATAGTGTAGTGGACATGCACCATCAAGCTGGTCCCCAAAACACATTATGGCAACAATAAGATGAAATAGAATATAAGTTAATCTTCCACCAAAATACAAGCTAGCTAGTGTGGATAATTATCGAGTGTCGACCAATCTATTACCAATAATATAATTAGTATCAATTATCTATAGTATAAAAATAAATTAATATCTTTATAGTTGTAGACTAACTCGATATCAGACCGAGCTAATCTATTAAAATTATGAAGTCTTTATATAGTTATACATATAATTAGTTTACTGAATGTATCAATACGTTAATATATTATACATATATGAGATTATGAACTTCATATATATTTCAACAATAACACCTCTCTTTATTTCTTTATTTTTCCTTTAACATTCCACTTGAAATTTGTTAGAAAGTTGTACAGTACATCAATATATGGATATGCTAAGTAAACTTAGTTTAATATGGACGTATACTAGTTCGATGCATATGTAGGGTAGTCTCAAGTTAATCTACCAATGCATAAAATCAATATACTTATGAATAGTGGCAGACCCAGAAGTCAACATCTCTAGGGGTGAACTTGAACTAGTATAGAAGCCGAAAGTTTTAAAAATACACATCTGAAGATAAAATTCTACTAAGAGAGCACACATACAGGAGAAACTATTATTTTTTTTATTTTAATCATTTTCATGAACAGAAGTATACATAGAAGTTTTAAATACACACCCCTAATTACTTAATACACACTCCATACTTAATACACCACTCATTTAATTTCTCATTCTAATAATTCACTAAATACACAACCCAAAGTACCTAAAATACCCTTAATCTCAAAAATCATGAAATATCCTACTTTTTGACTATATTAAGGTTACTATTTAATATGATTAGTATATTCTAGTATATTGACATTTATTACATGTGTTAGTTATTAAGAAATCCATAAAGATTTATTATTGTTCCCTTTAAATAGATGCATATAAATAGGCTTTGTGTTATTTGAGCTCTCATCCACCAAACACCATGTTAATCAAGTATAAAATTATGAGTTGAACATTCAACCAAAACTATACCAGTAGTTTCTCCATAGTGGCAGAACTAAATAGTTGTCATTAGAGGGGCCAAACAAATTAACAATTACAAAGTTTTTTCACCTGTGATGTTTTATATTAGAAAATAAATTGATTAATCATAACTCTTAGAACAAAAAAGGAAATTAACTAAAAAATGGGAGTAAAGAAATATGTTTTAACAATATTTAATGCCAATGATTTTGAAATTCTAAATATTATGGTCTCTAACCTCATCTAATTACAATTTATTTAAGGAAAAATTAAATTAGATAGTTTCTAACTTTATTCTTGTATTAAATTGGGAGGCCATATATATAAATTTGTTGTGTTTATCTAACTATTTATACATAAATAGAATAATATAAGGAAAATATGACTTCTTTTTTTTTCTTCTAATACATAGATGTCTGTTTTGGTCATTTAATCTACCTACAAAATCTAATTTGAAACATAAAATAATAGGGATGTGTATTAAGTGATTAGGGGTGTGTATTTAAAATTTCTCATACATAATATAGAAAGATTATGTAAAAAAACCAAAATAGCTATTAATGGTTTCTATCTGTGGCGGCACAACCTTCTTGTATATATCTCTTTAATTGCAATAAACTAAGAAAAGCTTTTATACATGAAAGAGCCTATATATATCATTTTATACTAGACATCAACCCACACTAAGCCTGTATTGGACCGCAGTGTTTATGAATCGAGTTACTTTACTTAATATATCAATATATTAATATACTGTGAATGAGTCCATAAATCTCTACTATCTCTTTAATTGATAATTACATAATGTACCTACAACCCAAATTAATATCAATACCGTTTTATTTGATACTTTCTGTAGTCTGTACGTCAAACGGCCTTGGACTAGTTGGTTTCCCAACTAATGCCCTTATATATTTAGGAGTTAGCTCATGAAATCTTTATTCATATGAATAATTTCACATCGTTCACAGAATCACAATTTATATTAATGCACGAATGTGACTTGTCTAGCTAGAGATTCAATATTGCCCACCTAGCCCTTGATTCACATTATTCATGGAAATGGGTTCATAATTAGCTTTGTGCATAATAAAGTGAAACAATTTTACGTACCCAATAAATTCAAGTATAGATAGAACCATACAATAAGAAAAAGAAATCTAATAATCGATTATGATTAAGAGCTCGAAATCTTCATATGCTGCTCCATATAATAATTTAGAAACCAGAAACATACAAGAGATTTTGATTTGTATAAAAAAAAGAAGAAGAGAGATTTTGATGGTCATTTAAGATAATAGTAATTGCATCCAAACTTCTTGGGATTCTATATTTAATTTACTCGTTTCTTTGCTATAATTCAACCGTGTGTGCGATCATTTTACACTCCATCATCAATTAATTTCTTTCTCCTCTTCCGCTGCTCTTCCTATTTTTCTAATTTTAACCGCATTACTCATAAATCTGATATACTATTTAGTTTATGAAAGTTTCAAAAATTATAAAGAAAAATTGAAGTATCTGTCAAAATTTTCGCAACTTCATTTTATCAGCATCCATGCAATGTTCAAAGTATTTTCAGAATTAGAGTACAAATATCGGTATTTATTGATATTACAATCAATACTCAAACTTTCTCCTACATCTTCTTGAATTTGGAGTACTGGAATTCAAACCCTTAGTTTCCTCCTGCTCTCATTGCATTACCAACGGAACATTACATTCTTTGTCTTCCTCATTTTTTGTTTTCCATTTCAATATACATTCTTCACTTTCTTAAAGTCATATATATAAGGAAAAAAAAAACCTTCAACAGCATAAGTTACGTGTACAACAAGAATATACCAAAATTTACCAATCTCAAGAGTTAATTTCAATCTTTACTATTTTTGTCCTCACAAACCCTATCATCAATCTCTGATTGTTTTACGCGTATTCATGTTGTTAGTTCCAGAATCTCAAAAGGAAAATGATCTATCTGCCCCAACAACGCACGCAAAATTTAACTGTCTGATCACCCAAAACCAAAGAAAAAAAAAAAAAAAAACTGAAAACGAGGGGAGCTTCTGCGCGCCACCACTCTTTTACCCCAACAGCCCGTTTCCCTGTCTCTCTGTTTTTGTTTTCTTTCTTTTTCTCTTTTGTCAAAAGAAGTCCTCTTTTGACCCAAACCTCTCCTTCTTCTCGTCTTCCTGCTATCTGCTTCAATCTTTCCTCGTTATACGTCTCATTTCTCTTCACACACACCATCTCTGTGCCTCTCTCTCTCACTTTCTCCCTATATATAAAAAAAAAAATCCCAATGGTTTTGGATCATCAAAACCTCTGAAAAAGTCTCTTCCTTTTTTTTTTTTTTTTTTTTGCCTTGCCTCTGACTGACCCTTTGATTCTGTCGGGTCAATCATGGGCGGTTGCTTAACCACGGCCAAGGTCACCGGGTCAAACAGCAACACCACACCCGTCCCCGCCGTCGTCAACCACAACCGGAAACAGCCCACCAGGCCGCAGACCACGACCGCCGGAAACCAACAGGCCCAGCACCAGAGGACCAATGAGGCGACCAAGAAGCACAAGAGCAAGCACAGCTCACGGAAGACGACGGGGGTGATCCCCTGCGGCAAGCGCACGGATTTCGGTTACGATAAGAATTTCGATCGGCGGTACGCGATCGGCAAGTTGTTGGGTCACGGTCAATTTGGGTACACGTATGTGGCCACGGACAGGGCTAATGGGGATCGAGTTGCGGTTAAGAGGATTGATAAGAATAAGGTCTGTCTTTGTTTGATTAATTTATGGAAAATGCTTGATTTCATTTTTTGTGATCTCATCTGATTTCATTGCAATCAGGAGGTTATGGGTTTTGTTTCCTTTTTCCTTTTTTGGTTTAATTGGATTTTGGGGATGATGATTTTAGGTGGTGTTTATTTATTAGTGTGAAAGGCGAAAGTTTTGATTAGGTGCTGGAGATTCTATTTCTGGGTTTGTCTGATTTCATTATTCTTGAAAAGACTGTTAATTCTATCAGATTGGGTTTAAAGTTTAAACTTTTCTAAATTAGCCTTCTTTGCTTGAATATCAAGTGAAGGCAGTGATCCTTTTGAGGGCTGGATAGTTAAGTTTCACTTTGTAGTGGCTGTTAGTTGGGTGTCTGAAAATGTGGTCCTCTTGAGTACCATGGACGTGTTCATTCATCTAGTTTAGCTCATAATAGCAGCTGCAAGTTTACTCAAGTTTCGCGAGGGCATGGTTTTTTATTTTATTACTTATTGTATTATACTCTCTTACTCCATGGCATCTTAAGCAAGTACATCTTTCATTCCGATCTGCAAGTATTCATTATTTGTTAATCGGTCAATTTGTTTCTTTTCAACCACTTTTAAATATGTAGTTGCATAAGCGCGCAACAATGTGTTCATTGTCAACCAAATTTATGCTTTTTTCCCTCTTTGGAAGATGTTTCATTAATGCTGGAATGATCTTTGGTTTTTCCACAGATGGTTCTACCTATAGCCGTTGAGGATGTTAAGCGAGAGGTCAAGATATTACAAGCGCTTGCAGGCCATGAGAATGTGGTTCGGTTCTATAATGCATTTGAAGATGATTCTTATGTGTATATAGTGATGGAGTAAGTTTCTTTTTCGGGCTTGTTTCCTGATCTTTCCATTTTCCTTCGCCTGTTCTGCTTATTTGATCTTCCTGTTTTCTGATAGATTAGATTGTTGTTTGTAGTATATAAGGTTGATCATCCTAATAATATCTGGGGTATATTCTCTCTTTCCAGATTATGTGAAGGGGGCGAGTTGCTGGATCGGATTTTGGAGAAGTAAGATCCCTTGAGTCCTGGATATATTTTTTTTGTTCTCCACTTCATTTACTACTCTGTAATATGGATTTCTTTTTTTATGATGAAATTATCATTCTTTCAATCTGTTGTAATATTCACATCTTATAATTCTTTTTGATTGATCAGGAAGGACAGCCGTTATACTGAAAAAGATGCAGCAGTAGTTGTAAGGCAGATGCTCAAGGTTGCAGCTGAGTGTCATTTGCATGGTCTGGTGCACCGTGACATGAAACCTGAGGTATAAACAACTTCATTCACATGATCCTACAATAAAAGATTCGGAAAGTTGGAGTTTAGTTCTTGAGGGACTAGCCTGCTTCCCATCCAATTGCCCCCGGCAATATCTCAAGTCATTTGTCTTTGCTGTTATAACCTTACATTTCTTCCTTGCTTGCAGAATTTTCTTTTTAAGTCAAAAGCATTGGACTCACCCTTGAAGGCGACAGACTTTGGTTTATCAGACTTTATTAAACCAGGTAAGAGTGTTTTTTATTTTTTATTTTTTTAACTGGAAAGATTTCATCAGAAAAATTTGTTTTCTGAAGTTCTGTCATTGCCATATATTTGAAATCTATTAAGCTTTTTCCCATTAAAAAAAATGCAGGGAAGAAGTTTCAAGATATTGTTGGCAGTGCTTACTATGTTGCTCCTGAAGTGTTGAAGCGCAAGTCAGGACCTGAGTCAGATGTTTGGAGCATTGGTGTGATTACCTACATTTTGCTTTGTGGGCGACGCCCATTTTGGGATAAGACCGAAGATGGTATATTTAAGGAGGTGTAGCACATTTCTCTACTAATGACTCTTTTTCTACTGTTACATTTCTGTTTTTGGCAAGATTAAGATCTCACTTCATTATTTGCATATGTTGCCCCCCTCTATTATTTGTTTAGTCTACTAATTTTCATATCTCCATACTCCAGGTCCTAAGGAACAAGCCTGATTTTCGTCGCAAACCATGGCCAACCATTAGCAACAGTGGAAAAGATTTTGTTAAGAAGTTATTGGTGAAGGACCCTCGGGCAAGGCTAACTGCTGCTCAGGCTTTATGTATGTATCTTGATCTAAGCTTTGTGGAAATAATGCTCATTTTTATGGTACTGGAAAGGCTAATGCATTGGTTTATAAATGATTTTTCAATGGGTTGCTTCTTATCTTAACATTAGAAAACTCCCTATCTTGTATTTTGTTTCGAGACTATTTTTCAAGTGATTAAAGATTCTTATTTGGATTGTCCAAAAAAAAAAAAAAAATTCTTCTTTTGGGATTAACACGTTCATTAATATTTCCAGCACACCCATGGGTTAGAGAAGGAGGAGATGCATCAGACATTCCTATTGATATATCCGTCTTAAATAACATGCGGCAGTTCGTGAGATACAGTCGTTTGAAACAGTTTGCTCTGAGGGTAAGAATTTTTTTTTCCTTTTGTTTGGAGATTTCAATACAAAAAGAAAAAAATTCTTTCTGTAATTGAACTTTGTTTTTCTAAATTGTTGTTGTCTAGGCATTAGCTAGCACACTTAATGCGGAGGAGCTGGCTGATCTCAAAGATCAATTTGATGCAATTGATGTGGATAAGAATGGTTCTATTAGTCTTGAAGAAATGAGACAGGTAAACTTTTTCACTTTGTGCTTTGAGCTTTATGATACCTACTTCTTCGGAAGTATGTTCCAAGGTTTATGGTTTGTAATGTTGTAACATGGATGGCTTATTGCAGGCACTTGCTAAAGATATCCCTTGGAAATTGAAAGATTCACGTGTTGTTGAGATTCTAGAAGCGGTAGGTCACCCCTGCCATCTTTTTTCTTTTCTATCCCTTCTCCATATGAGGGGGTAGAACCACACATTTATTGTAGGATATTCTTTCCCTGTTCAAGTTTTTCCTTGCAAGCTCTTTACCCTTACTGTACTTGAGGCGTGATATTCATCTCACATCACTGTTATATCAGTTTCGATGTTCATTTGATTATTCATTTGCCTGATGCAGATTGACAGCAACACAGATGGGCTTGTGGATTTCACCGAGTTTGTCGCAGCAACTCTGCATGTGCACCAATTGGAGGAACATGATTCTGAGAAGTGGCAGCAGCTGTCGCGTACAGCTTTTGAGAAATTCGACATAGACAGAGATGGGTATATAACTCCAGACGAACTTAGAATGGTAGGTGTTAGTTCTTTGCATACTATCTACCTTCCCTCTCCCAGAGAGTGAACTGTGACTTAGACTTTTAGTGTTTCTATTGCTAATTTTTGCTGATACTGTTATTGCTCTTCTTTTTGTAGCACACGGGCCTGAAAGGTTCTATTGATCCACTTCTTGACGAGGCTGATATTGACAAAGATGGGAAGATTAGCCTATCAGAATTCCGTAGGCTCTTAAGAACTGCAAGCATGAGTTCACGAAACGTTACTAGCCCAATTGGTCAACGGAATTCTAGGCAGGCGTAGATTGAAAGCAATTGTTTTGAAGATTGGATATAAGAGAGTGTGAGGAAGATGTTCCGGTTTTCCAATTATAACCATCCTGAACCACTTTTGAACTCCAGAATTCAGCATAGAATCGTTAAAGCATCATGCGATGTTAAAGTTGGTATGGATCTGAAAAAAAAGTAACTCCAGATATGATGGTTCAAAGTGTACATTCTTCTGCAAGTGTTGTGGATTACTTGGTGGTGCATTACAAGTGATGATGTGTGACATAAATAAAGTTATAATGAAAATATGGAAAGATTATAATCATTTTTGTGGTGTATGTTAGTCAAAATCATTTCTTCACAGATTCCCAGTACCAAGTCTTTGTTCTCATCTACTTTTGCTTCACCTTTGCTTGAATTGCTTCTGTGGAGAATCAGATCGTCAACCCTATCTCTAACTCTAACCCTGGTTTGGTTTAAACGTTGTAGTGCTTGCAAGTGAAATTATCTCTCATGATCTGGATGATACAGGTTGAACTGTATTCCAGAAGAAAAGAGAAGAACCAAAATTAAAAACAGAAGATTGAACAAGAACAACCGTGTGTAATTGATACCTTTAACCCATCTATGATATTATCCATACACTCATCTAGTAAAAAAAAAAAATTAAAAACAGAAAAGAAAAGGAAAATACTAATAAGGTCTACTACAAGAAAACGCGTAAAAGTTGAACCAACAATGAATGTGCATTTACAACTATACCAAATGATCATATCTAAGGGGTTAGGCACATAGTACATATATTTTACAAATACAAACCTCTACATTATCAAACAGGCAGCTTGAAGTCTACGTGGGATTTAAACTACTAGAACTCTGGAAGCTTGTTCAGACCATCTATGAACCCCCTACATTGAATGCCAGAATCCAACCTAAGTCAACAATTCCCGTGGTTGTGGAAATTTGTTTCTACCAAAAGAAACACCTTCTTTTCAGTTGGAGTATGTGCCAAATTTAAACTGGAATTTGAGGAATACGGAACTGAGGCTTTACCAACAGGGCGTCACAGAAAACTCGAGCTGCCTGTTAAGTTAACAGTATGAATGTATGATCCAGTCAGCAGAACAGGCACACAGAGCAACTTCAATTGTTAGTCCTACGCGAGCTCTCCTGAACAGCTTGAGATGAAGAATGCCTACTTGAAGAGCTTCCTTACGTAATACTCCTATGTTTCCTCTGTGATTGCTTATCTTTCCTAACCCCACAAGTCAGTAGAACAGTCAAACGGAACATCTTCATTTGTTAGTCTTGGGGATATCACCTACACTGTTAGACGAATTCTCCTGAACAACTTGAGATGAAGAATACCTACTCGAAGAGCTTCCATCTGTAATGTTCCTATCTTTTGTTCGTGATTGCTTCCCCTTCCTAGCCCCACAAGATGACTCCTGTAACAACCAATTTGGTCATTCTTTTCCCATTTCTAATGTGTATATCATTTCTGCAATGTTTTATATCAGACACATACTGATGTACATGAATATCTCCGCAAGTGTTGCTTCTACGAGTCATGAAGTTTAAACTAACCTGATGTGCTGAAGATCCAGGCATCTTAAGTACAAGCTCTGTTGCCACATCATTGGAGCCATCACATCTTTCAGCATTGCTTCCCCTTTGATGATCTGATGACTTGCTTTTGGAATCTTGCTTACTTGAAACATGTGAAACGGATGCATATTGGGGTTGGGGTAACGGCTGTTCTACTGGTCGATTGATAGGAGTTGGATATGATACAAAAGTTGGACAAGAATTGGGAATAGTGGCTGGATTTTGAGTTTGATAGTAAGGAAAGGGCTGAAGCGATGGGTGCATAGGAATTGGACCGGGCGGAACAGCTACAGGCATTGGATATGAATAAGGTGGCGCCATAACAACAGAAGGATCCATAGCCCCCCATGGAAACATAACCCTCACTCTTTGCTGATATTGAGCATTGAGATTCTCAATATCAGATTTTAAAGATACCTTCTCTTCTCTTAGCTCATTCTTCTCCACTGTCAGCTGCGCATAACAAAAACAAGAATTCTTAAACATAAGCAAACAATCAGTCTTACGAGTAACAACCATGCGGACGATACATAAAACGAACATCGCCTCACCTCACGGGATTCACCATTGAGTGCTGCACACTCAGCCTTCAGTTTGTTCACATCCGACGTTAAATCCTTCAACATTTGAATTGTGTCTGTAAGGATAGTGGCCTTGTCGTTCTTTGGCCTATCTGGGTCTGCATTTCCAACATAACAACTTTTTCTTGAGAATCAAGACATTGTCTTTGATAGTCTAATTTTCTCTTCTCACATACATGCCTGGCCCTAATTCATGACATACTGTCCACTAAGAGAACACTGCCCGTATCGGATAGGTAATCGATTTGGGAATTTTGATGTTTAAACATTTCCATGTCCACGAAAACAATGCACAAAAAGAGTACTAGAGTACCAACTAAAACGAGCTACTATACTTTACCTAATGTGTTTCCCAAATCAAGAAAATGCTCATTCAGCCGATCCCTCCTCAATTTTTCACGGTCAGCTTTCTGTACTTTTCTCGCAGAAACAGGGTCCTTGGTTTCTAAATCAGCCCTTTTCCTGCACCATGATCAAATCATAAAGACCAAAACTTTATATAAGCTCATCTCCTTCAATCCAATCAAACCCTATGAGCCATGTAATTACAGAAGCTAAACCAGTAAATGTGAAAGAGAAGGACAAGTATTATAACAAACCTGGAATCACAAGCAAGAGGCTGGGACGAAGAAGGAGCTGAACCACCTGCAAAGTCATCACCTTTCCACTGATCCATGCTTCACACAAAGCCCTGGCTTCAATTTGGTACTCTAGGGTTTGCTCTGCAAATTGGGAATTTGGGGTAGACAATCCGAAAATCCAAATTGGACCCAGAAAGCAGAAGCATACCAACACAGCTTAGTTCATCAGCTTTCCACAAAACGCAGATACTTGGATTCCACTGCGAATTAAAAAAATTCTGTTTTTCAAAAAAAGTGCTTTTGGGGGAGAAAGCACTATCTGGAGAAGTAAACTTTAAAAACCCACCGCCTGAGCCAATTACATAGCTCCACGTATTACCTTCAACGACGCCGTTTTACCCGCCACTGGGTTTGTTTTTTACCTCCAAATTTTCTGCAATTTAGGGTTTCGTGATTAGAAGAAGAAGACGACGACGATGAAGATCGTGACGTACAACGTCAACGGCCTGAGGCCGCGGATCGCACAGTTCGGCTCTCTTCTCAAATTGCTGAATTCCTTGGACGCTGACGTCATTTGCTTCCAGGAAACCAAACTGAGGCGGCAGGAATTGACCGCCGATTTGGTAATGGCGGAAGGCTACGAGTCGTTCTTCTCCTGCACCCGGACCTCCGAACGAGGCCGTGCTGGGTATTCCGGTAAGTTCTGATCCAATTTCCCCAAAATTTCAGACCTTTTTTTTTTGTTTCGATTTTCTATTGATTGGTTTCGGATTTGAAGGTGTGGCTACGTTTTGTCGGGTCAAGTCGGCGTTTAATAGTGATGAGGTGGCGTTGCCGGTGGCGGCGGAGGAAGGGTTCAGTGGTTTGCTCGGAGAATTGGATACGGTGGCAGAAGGGCTTGAGGAGTTTTCGAAAGAGGAGCTTCTTCAGGTTGATGGAGAGGGACGGTGTGTTGTTACTGATCATCATCATTTTGGTATGTTTATCTGTAGCTTCACATTTCAAAGTTCGAGTCTTTTAGAGGGTTTCATTTCTTGGAAAATTGCTTTAAGTTTGTGGTGAAAATGTTGGCTAGTTCTATTCAATTTGTATGGACCAAGAGCTGGAGGTGACGATACGGAAAGGATCAAGTTTAAGCTCAATTTTTATAAGATGTTACAGGTAACTCAATTGAGCCTTTTAGCTTTTAAGTTTCTTTATGTTGTTTCTTTCATTTGTGCAGTTATGCATTTGATCGTATGAGCATTATGTATGGTTCAGAGTTTTCTTCATTCGAACTGAAAAATGTCGTCTTTTTGGTGTGTTTTTTCATTGATATTGGTTATTTTTGTTGTAGAAAAGATGGGAGTCTCTCTTGCGTCAGGGGAGGAGGATAATTGTAGTTGGTGATCTGAACATTGCACCCACTTGCTTAGATCGTTGTGAAGCAGAACCAGAATTTGAGAACAATCAGTAAGAAGCTTCCTTGATCTCTATGCAGTGGTGATCTGGATATTCAAAATGTAGTGGTTTATGAGAGAAGATCAGTACCTAATTTCTTGAAATCTACTTTGTAGATTCAGAAGATGGTTTAGATCCATGTTAGTGGAAAATAGAGGATCTTTCTTTGATGTTTTCAGAGCAAAACATCCTGATAGGTATACAGCTCTTACTCTAGAGAAACTCTCATTTATTTTATTTATTTAACAATCATCTAATTTCATTACTGAGTTGTGTTTGGTCAGTGTTCAGGGAACATGCATAGTCAGTTGAAGTTAATATTGCACTTCAGTTATTTAATCACATCATTGTTTTCTGCAATCATTGTTAAATTGTCATTTCTCGTATCCATGCACAGTTCTGAATTTGGGATTTTGATAGTCAATTTTTGTTCGCTAGCATATTGAAAATGCTCTATATTATGATCAGTGTGAATTGTTCACTATCTCTTTCCTTTTCTGTTTTATCATTCCATCATTTTATTCCAAGTGAATTATTGTTGCTTGACATTTCTGTCCATTTTGTGTTTGTCTGCAGAAGAGAAGCATACACATGCTGGTCACAAAGTAGTGGTGCTGAAGAATTTAATTATGGCTCCAGAATCGATCACATTCTTTGTGCTGGTTTATGTCTTCACCAAGAGCAGGACCTTGAAAACCATAACTTTGTAGCTTGCCATGTCAAGGAGTGTGACATATTGACACAATATAAACGGTGGAAACCAGGAAATTCACTGAGGTATGAGATACATCTAGAGTGTTATCGAATTATTGCGTGCCATTTCAAGAGTTTAAGTTTACAATAGAAGCTTGCTTTGTGTGTGTGTCCACCTCTGTGGATACATGGGCATACTTTATCAGTTCTGTTTCTTGATATTTTGCTTTTGTTAGTGTTTATGCTCATTTGATTAACCAACTGTTCATCATATGTAAATACATGCATGTTTACACACATATGAGGTGAAGCATGTGTGTCTATCAGTTAGGATTCTACTTTAACCTCTTTTCTACCCTCAGGTGGAAGGGAGGGCAGAGGAGTATCAAACTTGAAGGCTCCGATCATGCACCTGTTTACACAAGTTTACTGGAATTGCCTAATATCTGCCAGCATAGCACCCCACGTTTATCTGCTAGATATATTCCAATGGTTCGTGGTCTCCAGCAAACCCTTGGTATGAAACTATCCTTCTCCTTTTGCTGAATTCCATCTTTCCATCTCTCTCTGAACATATGTTCTATTTTTAAGCCATGTGAAGTATGCAAGGATATCAGTGGATAAACCCCTTATGGGGCACTTTAAAATTGGAGAAAGCAAGTGGTGCCTCTCTGTTTTATCTACTATATTTAGACATATAGTGAATTGAATCTGTTCTTGTTTACAGTGTTTTTCATTGATCAATTAAATTAAGCGTTTATTCTATGTAATACTTTAATATCCTATGTACAGTCTGCTGTTAGTGGGATTAGTTTAGGACTTCTTTGACAGATTAGAAATTAGATCTATAAAATTAAGTATTCTTTTGATAATAAAGGTTTTAATAACAAAGTTAAAAGTGTCGGAAGAGAAGAAGAAGAAGAATATATATGGCTGAATTGTTATTACTTTGCCCACAAAAATGCTATATACTCACTTGAATGATATGTCAACTTTATCTAACCTTTACCCCTGAAGCTGCTTCTTTATGCATATTCTGAGCTGACGGAGCCCTTAGTCTTGTGCAGTATCATTGTTAATGAAGAGAAAAGTTTCTGAAGTGGATGAAATTAACATTAAAGAGAGTTGTAGTGAGACAGAGACAAGCTTGCCTGACCAATGTGGCACACCCTGTTCTTCCTCGAGCCAAGACTTTGGATTTCGCAGTTCAAGAACAATTGAGTGTTCCAGCGGTTTTGCTAATGAGGCTGCTTGTGACACCTTGGTTACTTTAAGTAGTGAGCCTACCAAAACAAGGCCAGGGAATGAAACCAAGAAAAAAGCAAAAGGCAGTCAATTGTCCCAACTCTCATTGAGATCATTTTTCCAGAAAAGTTCAATCCCTAGCAAGAGCAACCGTGCAGACAGTGGGACTGAATCAACTCAGATAGATATTTCAGAATCTAATCATCTGCCAAATGAAACTCCCATGCCAACGAATCAAAGTGGCAGTGTAGAGCAGTGTGTATTGCACTCAAGCGCCTCAATTCGGGATGCGGATCAAGATGAACTCGCTGCTTGTTCTTTGAAGAAAGAGAAGAATAGTTTAGCTTTACTGGAGTGGCAAAGGTTACAGCAAGTCATGCAGAATAGCATACCACTTTGCAAGGGTCATCGAGAACCTTGTGTTCCTCGGGTTGTGAAGAAACAAGGTCCTAATTTTGGTCGCAGATTTTATGTTTGTGCACGTGCTGAGGTACTTCTCATAAAACTCAAATAACGGTGGCAATTTGCAAATGTTTCCATTCTGTGAACTATATGGTTAAGGATAGGAACCAAAAACAAAAGAGAAGTTAAATCACACTCTTGCATTAGTTAAGGAAAAAGATGGTTGAGGATAGGGGCTTTTGTACTTTTTTTTCTTTTCTTTTCTTTGAAATAAAATCCAATAGGGGGGTGAGCCGTCTAGGCTACTCTGTTTATTCAAAAAAAAAAAAAGATGGTTGAGAATGATTCAGTACGGTAATGTGTACTGAAACTAAGTTGCTTGTTTCAATAAATTCATAGATTATTAAAAGAAAGTCTTTGGACTATTATGTTCCACGTCTAATTGTCTACTCAACAATGATGCTTTTCTTCTTTTATATGTCGAGTGCAAGAGGCAACGGGAGATGAACTAACTAGTGGCATATGTTTTGTTCTTGCAGGGACCTGCATCAAATCCTGAAGCAAATTGTAATTATTTCAAATGGGCCGCTTCGAAACCTCGAAACAACAAAGGATGATGGTGATTCAGTTATGCAAAGCAACGACTAATTCATGTCGAGCTGCTATTTTCCTGTGTCGCCTGCTCTTCCAGCTGCGGGATTGGTGCCCCCTCTCGGTTTCGTGAAATTTTATAGTTGACTTACTCTTAGGAAATGAAAGTATGGGGCACCGATTTTTCTTCTCCCCCATGCTTTGTGACGGGAGAGATAGCCGCATGATAGAGAAGATGCATAAGCTCCTACTGTATAACTACGTTATTCATTTCTTCGGTTTATTATATCTACTCAACGCAGATGCGAGTTGCCCTCTCCATCACTGAAACTAGAAACTTCCACATTATTATTAGTTTAAAAAGTAACTTAAGCATGATTATCCAAACTGTGATGCAAGCAACACAACCGGTTACAATCGAGAAAAATCAAATGGCTTTAAACAAATAGTGCTTCAACATCACGAACGAATAGTCACAAAAGATGTCTAGGCTCTATTATAAAAAAGAACTGATAGGTGACTAAACTTCCTCCATTCAAAATGTCGGGGGTCAATTAACAATTTAACAAAGGTTGATAATTAAGTGCAGTCATCGTTATCGCGCACAAATTTTGGTTAACAAAAACTCATAAAAGATAATGTCAAACGCATCAGCAACACTATCATAAAGATAAACCTTTGGTTAGGTTATAGATATGTTTTGAATCATTATCATTATCACTCTTAAGGAAGGTTTGTGTAACACGATTCCAATAAGAACATGCAAGTTATGACCCTTATGCCACTTGAAATAAGCTGTCCTTCTCAACATGATGGTATTTAGGGATTAGGCAGACACCCAATTTGTCTTCAGCTTTGCTTATCCGAAAATGGAAGGATATCTTTGGATAATTGGATAGTGATAATTGAACGAATCTTAGACCTCAAAAAAATTTAGTACTTGCCAATCATCCAGATCCAACCGTATTATTCATCATAAACTAGAACAGTGATATGATCTCATTATTGGTTTGTTGTGGTTTGTTGTAACACAGGAGCATGAGAATAATTTGGAAGCGGTGCGATTTGTTATGTTTCAGTTAATAATTGATTTTAATAAAGGGTCCTTGACCAAAAGCCCCAAAATGAGCCAAAGTTATCCCACTTACCCCAGCAACAGATTTTTATTCCTATCTACACAATTTGACATCAAATGACCATTGTGCCCTCAACTCAATTAAGAAATTGCAGCCACTGCCATTCTCTCTCTATTCCATCCCTTCGCCGGAGCTTCTCTCTCTCTCTCTCTCCCCCCTAACACGACTTCGGTGGATTTCCACGGCGGCGGCGTTTCCGCGCGTTGATCCAGAGGCGGAGGTAGAGGATTCGCGGCATTTTCCGACGCCGATCCATCGGAAAACGACGGTGCTGTTCACGTCGTCGTTTCTTCGACTCCGGTAGCCAAGCCGATCTGAATCATCGTGTCTCTCCGCTCTCTCTCCTGCACGACGCCTCTCTCTCTCTCTCTTGCAGATTCCGACGATCCAACACACGTCTTGATCTCCATCTCGCCGGTCTCCTCACAACAGCAATCGAGGCCTGCAACCGGCAACAGCAACTGAGGCGAGCAACGGATCTGCAATCGAGGGCCTGATTTGACATTCAGACATCTTCGTGCTGCGGTTTCGATCTACTGACTGGGATCAAAACAACAATCGAGGACCTGCAACCGGCAACAGGTCTGCAACCGGCGAAAACCGGCGAAGAAAGGTGCAGCGTGGGTGCCCGGATCATTTTCTGGGTGCCCTAATCAATTTTTTTTTCTTTTTGTGGTAAAATGTGGCAGAGGCCCAGAAAAAAAGAAAAAAGAAAGGAAAAAAGGTTTTATTGAGGGCCAATAGACGTCTATTGGGGGGCAATAGACGTCTATTGCGGGGCAATAGATGTTTTAAATTAATGTAATCTCCTCTTCTTTTTTCTTTAATTAAAGTTATATTTGTGTAATTTTAGAAAAATTAGTTCTCATTTCGGTAATCGAAACGTCTATTGGGGGGCAATAGACGTCTATTGGGAGGTAATAGACGTTTTAAAATTGATATAATTTCTTCATTTTTTTCTTTAATCAAAGTTTTATTTGTCTAATTTTAGGAAGATTAGTTCCTATTCCGGCTACCGAAAGTTCTATTGCGGGGCAATAAACGTCTATTGGGGGCCAATACATGGCCGATAGTCGTCTATTGGGGGGCAATACATGGTTGATAGTCGTCTATTGGGGGGCAATAGACCTCTATTGCCCCTCTATTAGGGGGCCGGAATCCGGCGGCCGGTGACCGGAATCATGCGGCCGGTGACCGGAATCCGGCGGCCGGTGACCGGAATCCGGCGACCGGTGACGGGGCTCCGGCGAAGTCTCCCATGGTTTATCTCTCTTCCATTTTTTTTTTTTTCTCTCTCTCTCTAAGTAACAAAGGGGTGAGGGTAAAATGGTATTTAAAAAAATTAAAAAACAAAAAAAAAATCTTAATGGGGTATTAGGGAAGACCTCCTTAGAGTGTTTTGGGTAAGAGGGAATTAAAAAAACTTAATGGGGTAAGTGAGAAAAAAATCTCTAAAAATGGTGTAAATGGACAAAAACCCTTGAATAAATAATATAATAATTAGACTCCGTTGGTTATAACGATTGATTTTAATAATTAGTGTAACAAATAGACTCCTTCAGTTTATAACTTTATATACCATGTTAATGATGTTATATAATGAGATCGGTTAATCGGTACCTACTGCTTAGTTCCTTGTATTATCAAGGGATATGTAACCCACAACAACACTCAAGCTTGAAGAGGAATGGGGAAGTTGAGCAAACAGCAGGCATTAGGAAAAATGAAGGAGAGAAATAGTTATTTTTGCTTTACTCATAAACTAGTGGATTTTTTATCAAATGGCTCTTGCTTGCTCCAAATGCTACCAACATTGCACATGCATCCTATACTATTATATTTGTGACATCAATGATTAATATCTTAATGAATAATATCCGAAGGTGAAGCTGAGAATAGGGAATGCCTCAAACTTCGGAAATTGAAATTGGAGGAGCTCGCAAGTCCTAAGTTCCTAACGTCTAAGGTAGCTTTCCAGCCCATGAAAAGATCTAAGCTAGCTCAGTGGTTCATGATCACTTGTTGGGTCCCTTTCGAATATTAATATATCTTGAATCAAATGGATTTGGACTCTTTGTTGTAAATTGAATTGATTCAATGTTGGGTTATATTGCCAAATCAAAGCATGATAAATTGATTGAGAAATTAAGCCTAACTAACAAACCATGATGCTTAAGCTACACTCTTGTGTTGGTCCTCATCTTGGCCAAGATTTCAAGGAATAATAATGCTGTGAAGGTTACAAGCTAATCCATGGTGTTAATGTGTTATATGGTTTGGGACATTAAAATGGACTTCATTATATGAATTATGCATATTTGGCCTTTCATCCATTTATCTGGTTAGTGTTATATTTGTAGGGTTACATATGATATTTATCCATTGGATCCATTTTCCTATTATTGTGAATATTTTTCTTTTGATCGGTCCATCTTATCCATTGTCTACAGATAGAAGAATCTGTACACTGCTGGCAATGTCACAAGAATGGTGAGCATTACACATTGTTGGGAATAATAGAGGAGTATGATGGAGTGTATCCACAACTCTTAGGTGGATGGTGCTTATTAACTTCAGACATTCATCCACCTACAGTTTGAATAAGATGACTTAAACAATGAACTTCTAACCCCAATGGGGTCTATCTAATGGGGTCAGAAGAACATTTATTCATACCCATTTTCAAAATGAGGGAGGGGTAATATTTCACCATACGTTGATCTGGTATTACTTCCTAATAGTAGTTTTATGTTGACTAAACTTGTATAGATCGATCCCGAGCTTAGCTCAAAGATTCGTAGTTCACTCACTTGTTTTGTGTGTTCTCAATTCTGTCGAAGTTGTGAGATCTCATGGTTTAATCATTAGCATTTATCCTCTTTTAGAAACTAGAAAGTGTTTGGAACTCGTTAAATTAGGGAGCTCATAGCATCCAACACATTTGCTTAAACACTAGTTTTACCCATAATATAAGGATTTTTTTAATTTTCAACTCCACTATATCCTCTATCGATTGATTGGATTCCCCGAGTCACCATCAATCTTTTAGTTTTTTCTCCTAAAAAAGTGATTCGACTCGTAAATGCAGTTAATGCAATTAATGTTGTTTGGAATGTGCTTCATACATTGAGTTAATCGTGCGGTTCTAAATTCCTATAGTCTAGAGCACTATATTATACATTTTCAAGAGATATCTAATAGACGTCTCCGAGTCACCATCAATTTTTTAGTTTCTTCTCCTAAAAAAGAAAGATCCAAAAAGATTGATAGTTGCGCGCACCAAGTAGATATCCGTTATTATACATATTTGGATATTAAATCAAGCATATTATATTTTAATAAGTAAATTTCATTGAAAAAAAAAGTTTTGCAATTTTGCGAGAGGCCAAACATGGCTTCTACTCTCTTAAAACCCCGCTCGAAACAGAAATTTAATGCGAAATAATTCCAAACAAACAAAATCGCACACAAACACCTTAATACAATTATATAACTTCTAGAGATATTGAGTTCCCAATCACATCTGTTATATATTATCATAATATTTCACAAGAAACCTGAATTTCCCAGGAAAACCAACAAAAATTTGGTTGCCTTTCTAGTCATACAACATGACTAATTACAGTAATACACAATTTTTTTTCTTTGGAATTTTGGCGCCACTGCTTGTTTATCACCACAAACAACACCGAGACCATCATGATCAAATATTGAACGGCCCTGATTGCAGTCCTTGTTGCGCTTTGGTTCATAAAAATATTTACATAATTTCTGATTAGAACTAGTGTATATGATTTCGCTACGTTACCAGGTGAGTGAGTCAACTCGCTACCAGCACTGATCAGTCTCCCAATTCCGGCCAGAATAGTATCTAGAATAATCCGCCGACAACGGCCTGCTCCTCCGGAACATCTTCCGGTCGTACTCGGCTCGCTTTTCTGGGTCGGAGAGGGTGGAGTAGGCGTCGTGGATCCTCATGAACTCGTCGGCCGACGAGTCCTTCCGCTCCATCGCCGCCACGTCGGGGTGGCAGACCCTCGCGAGCCGCCGGTAGGCCGTTTTGATCTCGTGACACGAGGCGGCGGCGGGGATGCCGAGGATCTCGTAGAGGGAGGCGGTAGTCGTCGTAGGAGGAGGGGCGAGATACGACGCCGTGGAGGTCTCGTCGGAAGCGCAGGCGGCGGAGGCGAAGGCCCGAGCGGGATGGAAGCGGACACGTGGCGGAGATTTGGGGGAGGGAGTGGCGGAGAAGAGGAGCGGAGCGGTGAAGAGTGTGGAGGTTGAAGAAGGAGCAGAGAGCATGGTATGTGGCTTTTGTGTGAGGACTGAGGAATTGTGAAATTTGATAGGAGCGAGCGAGAACGAGGGAGGTGTTTGGATTTATAGGTTAGGGAGTTCGGGTTTGGGTTCGAGACTTTGGGTTACAGCTCGAGAGAAAATGCTTATCCAGTGTCTGGCTTAGGTGTGATGTTGTGATGCTGATCGACTTGTGAAGCAAGCGAAGGAAGGATCCTATCCCAAAGCTACGTTTTTGGTGACAATATAAATGGGGGTGGATATTAGTTGGATATTATTAAAAATCGTTGTCTTCAAATTTGATTTGTATAGGTTCATCTTGTTTTCAATGCTTTGATTACAACTCTATCTCGAAAGCTTTGCTTAGGAGATTAATACTAACTATTCGTTCAGAAATTAATCGTGTTGTGGATAACTGCAGGGTTTATATGATTAATATATATTACCTCTGTTTAGATTCAATACATATATTGTGAAATAAATAATGTAGTTTATCGCTTGTTGCACTATATAATAATATTCGAACATAACATGATACTTAAAATTTCTAATGATACTCAAAATTTACATATTAAATCATCTTATTATTCACATCTTCAGAGTTTTAATATTCTATAACACTTAAGAACTTTCGCACTTTCATTTTTTATATAGACTTTTGTAACCAATCAAAGTTAAGGATGTTTCTCTACTTGAGATCTTCTTTTGTCATTTGGCATTAGCAAAATCCCCAAATTGGGAGAGCAATGGATAAATTTGATACTTTCCAATAGCTTGCTGCCAGTAACCAGAAATAACAATCATGACTCGATGCCACCATGTCCTTATTCCATTGCAAATAGAATGGAAAACTAGAAGACGATTAGTCAGCAGATCAGACTCGGAAGAAAAAATACGACAATTCCATGCCGACTATGTCAATCACTAACAGTTTTTCAATCATGCTGTCGCATTCGATAATTGGGCACCACTACAAATTACGGCTACAAAAGGAAATAAAAGCGGGATCTCGCGACCACCAGATATTAGTGGGAGAAGATGTTTTTGTGTAGAACAAGAAGAAGTATCTTTTAACCTCAAAAGCCAATAATCCCAACAATCTCGCAACGTTTTTCTCTGTTACTTTAGAGGCGGCGTGAAAGTTGTTCATAGTTTACCTTTGAAAATGAGCAAAGAATCTAATGCCAAAATCCAATATGATGTGAGGCACAGTTTTGTTCTAATTGTCTTGGTTGATGGTGATATGAAGAAATGTTAATAAATTGGAGTTTTTTTTTTTGAATAAATAAATTGGAGCATTTTAACTTTTTAAGCAATGCTAGCATTTTGTAGTCAAATATTAGTCAAAGTAGCTAAAAAGTCATTTTGACTAGCTACTTTTAAAATACGTCTGCATCAGTTTCTTTTTATTTTATCTAGTTTTGAATTTATGTTATCTTAAAAGGAATGTTATAAATTTACAAAAATCATATAGAGCCTCATCTCGCTCTCTATAATTAAGAGCGAGATAGTTAACAGTTAAAATGTAGAGCCACTTACGAGTCTGGTTTTTTTTTTTTGAATCAAAGTGATCAATTTCATTCAACTCAAGCCAGAATGGTACTGATACATACATTCCCTTGCCAACTCTAGGGCAAGTTTAGGACGTGGTATGCTAGCACCGCTCATTAGATAATCAGTGCTCACTTATTCCTATAGCCAGACTATAACACTATGAAACATAAACATAGTACATAGACCCATTACAGATAGAATGGTTAGTCGGGCTAATCCTCCTGGATCCAAAATATGAAACCCAATAAGACCAGAAGCCATAACTTTGAACCCCCAATTAGGATTTAATTTGAGCATCCAAAAAAATTTGGACACCTAAACTGAGTTGGGCCCCCAATCTGATTTGGGCACCCAAAGAAAACAGGGCACTCCATCTTAGGCTACACCACCATGCTTGACTGTGTCCTCCATCATCACCGCCATCCCACGATTAGCGTTATCCACCATCGCAGCTGCAGAAACTTGCTCTACCGCATTGCTCCCCTTCGATATGCGCCTTGCTTTGTGTTCCTCACACAGCAGCCTGGTGGCGAGACCCACACTCAATTCCATCGTCGTTACAGGTCTGCGCGCAGTCGTCCTGCTCCGAACACATGCAGTACTCAGCTGCCATGAATGATATGTAGCCAAACTCCGCCAGCCCGACCCGACCGCCGGCTGCCATTCCAGTCCTTCACGCTTAGTTAATTCCTCACATTTTGCTTAGTTAATTCCTTAACGAATCGATTTTTAACTCAATTTCTATTTTCTTAGGTACATTGGAGTAAATGATGGTGAAATGAGCATTAGGTCCACACTTACCTATAAATGGTGGAGAAAAATGGAAATGTACTAAAATGTCAATTTTACACATTTTCCTACTCCGGCTAGGAGAAACCAAGCCAAGCAAGGAAGAAGGAGCGGCCGCCGGACCAAATGAACTTCAAATGAGCTGAAACTTTCCAGATTCATTCTACACATCCTAAGGATCATTTCTTATGAAGAGTGCCAGAGCTATAATTGAGTGGAAGGCCTTCAAACAGTCAGCCCAATTTCCTGCAGAAGCAAAACTGGAAAACTGGACCTGTAAGAGGTCCAGCAGCATTTCCAGCCCAAAGGCATGGAAATAAATTCTGAAATTTTACCAAAATGATCTACACTCATGGTAGATCATTTCATATGAAGAAGTCACGAGCCAAAACTGAATTCCTGTTGGAGAAATAATTGAAGGAATAAAAGGGCAGAAACTGACCTAAAACAGCTCAACACCACATGTTCAAGTTTCCTACCCACATGAAGAAAGCTAGATGCTTTTCTCTTTTTCCTTGGATATATTTTTCTGCTCCAATAGATCATCATCACTTCCATACTTCTGCACCTTCATGCCTTGCTTTCATTTCATCATTACTCCATCTTTTCCATATTTTACAAACCACTTTCATTATTTTTCTTCCATTTATCATTTCACTCTTCTTTTTCTTCCCTATATAAACACCTTCTCCTCTCACTCTAAGTAGATTCCTTCATCCATTTCATCTTCTTTGTCTCTCCATTTCCATTCCATTTTTCTCTCCATTCTCTAGTTGCAAAATTCTGCGTTTTCAAGTAAGAAGAAGGAGCCGGGAATATCATATCCTCCATCGTCCACCTTGAAGGCTTGCTTCCAAGATTCAAGATTTCAACGTTTCAAGCACTCCATCTCCATCTCCAACTCACGGTGTAATTCATTCTTTTTCCTTATTTAATTTCGTAGGAATTTGTTTCTAGTTAACAATAACATTAAGGGCAAAGTTTAAGCCCAATTTCTATGTTTGAATATAAATTGTGATTTCTTTATGTTGATTTTTATGTTGCTTATGTGAGATTGCTTAACTGATTTTGGATTATGGAAAACTTTTATATGTATGTGTTCTTTGATGGCCAACTTAGGATATATGCATGTAATTGGTGCTAGATTTAAGTAGTAAAGGCTTTGGACAAAAGTCGAAATCAATTAAGGAGGATTGCAAATAGATGGACTTTTTCATACTAGGTTGTGCACTTTGGTTGACATCCTTTCTTTGTTCTTCATGCATTGAATGTGTTCTTGATTAGCTAGTTTTCTAGACTATGATTGCATGTTCAATAGGTTTAATTTAGGTGCTTTCACTTAGATTAAATATTCAAGGAAAGTAAAATATGGGAAATCATTTGCTTCGAATGTTTCACATGGTCAACTTATTTCTCATGACATAGATAATCAACTATAGGAATTGTAATTGGATTTCATTCATATGATTGTACTTTTGATCTTTGTTTCTTGTGTTCCACCCTTGTATATGTGTTTTTACACTTTCTTTATTTCATTTAATTTTAATTCCAATTCTATAATCTCAAAACCCCCCTTTTTATATTAACTTGTATATATTTTTATTCTTTATTTTATTTTTGTACATAATACTTTTTACTTTATTATTTTTATTCTTTATTTGTTTTTTTTGACAATGACAGGTGTACCCTCAATCCCCGGAATAGAACGATCCCTATTTGCTTATACTACTAACGATGTTTTCAGGGTTAAATTATGCGCTTGCTCAAAGCGTATCATTATCCACCATCGCAGCTGCAGAAACTTGCTCTACCGCATTGCTCCCCGTCGATATGCGCCTTGCTTTGTGTTCCTCACACAGCAGCCCTGTAGCGAGACCCACACTCAATTCCATCATCATTACAGGTCTGCGCGCAGTCGTCCTGCTCCGAACACATGCAGTACTTAGCTGCCATGAATGATATGCAGCCAAACTCCGCCAGCCCGACCCGACCGCCGGCTGCCATTCCAGTCCTTCACGCTGATTACCAGAAGCAGTCAACCAGCCTTGATCTGTAACCTTACTCTCCGTCGCCGCCAATCTCGCCAAGTATTGGTTGGCCTTAAATCGACCTCTAGACAGACGAACCCGGAACCACCAATCTCTCGCCCACCGAACCTTGGGTCGCATCAGATCAGCCTGCCAATCCATCTTATTCACAATATCCATTTTACTCCGGTGAGAAGCAAACATGGTGATACAAGGTTTAGGGCTAGATTTGGTGGTCGCCGCACAAGATCGGCGTTGGAAGGCCAGCAGCACGTGGCTTAGGACGGAGGTCATTGCAGGCTGCCATTAACGGAGTGTAGAGCTCCAGAGGCTAGGGTTTGGGGAGAGAGCTATTTGTTAGCTTGAATGTGCCACTTAAGAGTCTGGTATAGCTGTTATAATTGATAAAAATTTAAATATGACCTACAAAATAACTAAGAATCCTAGATAGAGAGTCTGCTAAAGATGTTATTAGGGTTTTATTCAAACACATTGAGGAATACGATAATTTGAGCAATGGTAGTCGGTGAATTAGTACTCTTTCTGAATAGAAATAAGGCTCCGTGTTTTCTTTGTGGATATAACTTCAAGTTTCAACTCTACATTGTCTTTACTCTTAACATAATGGAGACAAAATATAATTAGATTAAATGGGTGATAGAAAGACATATAACTCTCACTTTTTGTGTGTGTACCCAATGTAATATACTTGTCAAACTTTAATAACAACGAGAATGATCGGTCAAGATCCTTGTTTACCTTTCATTTATGTCTATGACTATGCAATGCCGGAGTTCGCCGTCTACGCATAGAAAGTTCTTCTTCAAGAAATACCGTCTTCAAGTTTGACTGTAATCTTCCCTAAAGAGAGCATAGATAGACCAACAATGACACGTACTTTAGATAATGATCTTGATAAATTAAAGCAGGACATGCCCTAGAAACGCGGGATCACACATAATCTTTCCCTTTCTATACGACTTGACACATAACTAATCAAGCGACCAGTTAATATTAAGCGATATACTGACTTAGGCAATTAACAATTAGTTTACCAAATTCAAGGTTTACTTAATTCAAAAACTTAAGTAAGCAATGTAGGCAAATAGAAAAATTGCTTGAATACGTTTAGATACGTCCTCTCATACCTCATTCCTCAATTTTATCACTAGTCAATTAGTTCTATGTGTTTGGCTCCAATACTTTTGGGCTCAAACACTATGATTAAGGAAGAACGTACTGTAGACTTGTTCCGTTAATCTGTTATTCACATCTGGAGATCGAGGGTCGTCGATTGTTTTTTTGTTTTTTTTTTAAATGATACCTGTGGCCTAATTAAGCATATTTCTAAGTAATTATCCCCGTCAAAAACGTTGGTCTATGTCTGCATGGCGTGCTGCGCGCATTACTTAAACCCTAAGCTTGTGCTAATTAAGCCCATATGCTTAATTAGCAGTTCTGCAATTGCTGATCTTGAAGCTTTCAGTTTCACTATTCAGTCCACGATGGATGCTTCCCGCAATCCCGCAGCCTCGAAGGTTTCTCATGAAGCATGACTTTGATGATTTGATTGTTTCTATATTCTACGTGTTTGAACTTACAAATATCCGCTTCCCAATAATTGTAATTTATAAAGGTCTAAGTCGGCCAAATTTGGTAGCTAGACAGTTTAAATATACTTACAGAATACATAAAATCATTTAAGTACTCTAATTTTTTTTTTTTTGAGAGAATTGTCAACTCATTGCATTGATCAGCGAAATTACACATAATGACCCATCCCGGTGGGACTGTCAAAAGAGCCACTACCTAAGTAATTCAACCTTTTTAAAGATCATGAAGCTCAGCCAAAATCTACCCTAAAATGTCCTAGAAAATCAAAGGGCCAAGACATTCCGAGTATTTTTGGCGACAAAACTCAGAGAGAACCTACGAATTCATTCCCCATAGGAGAATGAATTCTTACATAAAAGTAATTAAAATGAAAATAAACTAGCCCAGCAGCCCAACTACTCCATATGCCAGACAGAGGCCCAAAGGAAAGGGAAACCCTAGCACTAGGCCCAGAAGGGATCAAAGCCCAACTAGACTTGCTAAGGCCACCCAAACCCATGGGCACCCGAACCCAGCAAGGCAGAGTACCAGTCCACCTCCATTCGACGGCGCCGGCCGAGGAAGACTTCCCCCACCGCCCACCGCCATCGCCTCTCCCAACAACAACCAGCTTTACTCCGGCACCGACGCCGGTCGAGAAGATCTGACCCTGCTGCCTGCCGCAACCGTCGCCACACCAAGCCGCAGCCAACCCCAGTCCAAGAACACCAGATCGTCCCTTGAGCAAGAGATCATCGTCGCCGCAACCCCAAGGCAAATAGACGTCGCCATCCTCGACCGCCATCAACCGAAGTCGAGATCCCATCCCAGGCAACCGCCCGGAGCCCCAGTCCGCAACCCAGCCACCACCGGCCATCAGGTCACGAGACGCCGGAACCGTCACCGATCCAAGTGACCCAGGAAGCCATCCCAACGTCGCAGCCTCGCACGACCCAGGATCTCCAGTTCTGCTGCCAAGGCATCCAACCCCGAACAAAAGAACAAGAAACAAAACTTTGAGACTCTGACAACGAAAAACCCCGTCGCCTTCAATCTCCCGGCGACCAGATGAGAGGGAAAAACCATCTCGTCCGGCCCAATTTGCAGAACCGCCGCCAGGAGGCCACGGCCTCCACATTTAAGTACTCTAATGATTGGTCTAATTATGTATAAGGTAGCTTCCTTACACATCCTAAACCCACATACATCCAAAACAGAAGATCATTACATAATCCAGATTGCAGATTCCATTCATTGATGGATAAATCATATGAGATATACTAGGTTTAGTATATGATGCCTGCACAACGTACCTTCCATCAGTTTACGAGTTTAAATACCCTAAACGGTTCGTAAGAAATGGGTGATTTAACCAAAAACAAAAAAACCTTAAAACTAACGGGAAAATAACATTTCAATAGTTTGGCTACCTCATTGATTTGAAATGTTAGTGCCATTTGAAGCTTTTTTCATGAGATAGCTTTTGCTTTCATTCTCTAGCTATACAAATTTTACCAAAGACTGAGATGATGATACAAAAAGAAAAGTCTTTATTAATGGATATATTATACGTGGGGAGAAATTCTTTAAAAGCATATGATCGATCATATTTTTCTCATGTATTCAAATTAAGTCATGTTTTTAGATATAAATGCACATAGTTTAACTAATTAGATTGATTTTGATTAAACTTCATATTATAAGAGTTATACAAATACTAGAAGAGATCGACCCAGATATAGGAAACATATTAATGTTTCATAGGTGCCCTAATTTGACTTCTTCTTCCCAAAGCTAGCTAGCTAAGGTTGCAGTCTTGGAAAACAAGTTGACAATGTCGGTGGACTGGAGACTATGATTGAGATTGATCTAAATTAGTCTCGTGATAGAGTAAATTAACGACAATTAATCGAAGACTTTTTCTACCATCCATGGCCACCAGAGCTAGAGATTTTTCCTGTTACTTCTTTGATATTTGGATTTGTTTGCCACAGCGTTCCAGCTCTTCTGATGTAGACTGTGGAATTTTGAATGGACATTATTATCGGAATGGTTAACTTCAAAAAGAATATTATAACCCTTGTGTTGAAAATTTTGGGAACCATCCAATTTTCCTCCTCTTGGGGTCGTCTTGGCTATGTTTGATTTAAGGCAGTGGAATATTTTATCACTGTTATTTTTAAGACAATATATAGTCTGCATCCAAAGGCGTAGCTACATATGGGCTCCGGTGGGCTACAGCTAGCCCACCCCAAATTTTGAAAAAATATTAGCTATAAATTTAGATTTAGTTTTAAAAATTAAATTTTAAATAGTAACCCACCTCATATTTCTAAACTTAGCCCATATGTTATTTTTTTTAGTCATAGAAATTTACTTAAAGTATTTTATTTTCTATTCTGCTTTATGAGGCATACGCATAGAATGCTTGCTTTTTTTTTTTTCCTTTTTTTTTTGGTAAATTAGGTCAGAAAAAAAGTTGGCTGAGAATTATGATACAGATTTAATAATTATAGATTTTCGGTTCTATTCAAGAGCGCATGATACAATTTGAGTAGGTATATTCTTTTGTCTTAGACTTTTGTTATCGAGTTTCTATTTAAATGTTATAATGTTGATTTTTTTGGATCAGTTAGCTATTTAATTATTTGATGGGTGCGGCTATTGTCACCCTACAAACATTTGAATTATAGAAAGACTATATTACCCAAGTACAAAATGATTAATAAGTACACTAATTTTCTAAAATCCAAATCTGTATGAAAAATAAATAGATAACCAATTAATCAAATACAAAAACTACTTAATTCCTCATTGGATAACAATAATCTTCATATTCTCCACCCAAATTTGAATTTATTACTATTTTTTTTTGTCTTTTTGTTGCATCCTCATCGTTAATTCGTTATTCAATTCACAAAACTACTAATGTTAACTTCATCAAAATCTTTGCAATACCCTATGTGAACCGCGAAAGTAATTTTTTTTTTTTCATTGCTCATAGTTGTTAACTTACTAACCTTTTGACATTGATTAAAATAGACGAACATCGAAACAAAACAAAAATTAATTAGAAAAATTGAATATATTTTAGTGTTTTTATTGGTATAAATTAAATAAGAGATTTTTCTTAAAAAAATATTTTTTAATTGGATATGTCATATAAGGATACTCTTGGAAAGAGAAATGAGTTAGATAAGTAATTTTAATAATTGAAATTAAAATTTAGGGTGTAATGAGCAAGTAGGATGAACAAAGAAAATAGTAGGGTGACAATAGCCGCATCCTTATTTGATATGCATTTAATATATGATGTGGTTTAATTGAATGAAACAGTAAAACATGTTACTTGTAAGACTTAAAAAAAAAAAATCTAAAGCATTAGTTAACTTTTATAAAAAAAAATTAAAAAAAATTTAGCCCACCTAATTTTAAAATCCTAACTCTGCCATTGCTGGCCTACGTATACTAATCAAACCTTATACAACATGAATGACCAATATCTCCTTATGCTCCTCGGCCTCACCGGCGGCGGAAACGGTGAGGAGACATCCTGGATTTTACGCTTCATGATGTGAATGAAGGAGTTTAGGGATTAGAGAAAAGGGAAGGGAACGAATAGGTAAAGGAATCGAGCAGTTTTTTTTTTTTTTTTTTTGGGGGACTGTGTATCGTTCATTGCACGGTATATAATTGGATCAGAATCGGGCCACGTTTTATTAGGCGATATAAATTTAAGCCCAAATGGTATTAAGAAAGGCCTTCATACACATGTCTGCCCTCCCACACGGTACCCAACCCAACTCTAGGTACCGCTTTGACCAAAAAACCATCTGAACACCTTCACACCCTTCATAAGGCCTAGCCCCTTTCTTCTTCTCCATTTTTATTTGCCATAAGGACAATAAAATAAAGCCCAAATGGTGTTAAGAAGGCCTTTTTAGTACAGGCCCAAAATCTTTGCCTCCTTGCCAAACCCTTTTACCAATCACCATAACCATCGTTTAACTCCGATCAGTATCAAGCTTTGGACCAACCAACGAGGGGAGAAAGGTTCTAGTACTACAGATACATCTATGTGTCAAATTTAATTGTGTCGTGCGTCTTATAAATTTAGTTTAAATTTAAATAAAATAACAATGGATATGTAGATAATGCTTAAACAAAATACATATTTACCTTATGAAATGTAATTAATAAATGATTGTTCAACCATGTTAACACTACTTTTTCATAAAATTTTATTATACTATACTCCCAACATTCATAGAGCATGATTTTTAAAACTTGCTTTGATTGATGAAATAACGAACCTTGGACGAATTCTTTTTTTATTATTATTATTATTTTTTATATGAATTTTATTATTTCATAATTCTGGAAAATCGTAAAAAAAATACAATTGTGATTTTTAAGTTCTGTCAATTTGAAAAGTGTATAAAAATCATCGTTTGTGGGTAGAAAAATTTGGGTGAGGAAATAAGAACACGCGATTTTTGCAAAAAAAATCATGTGCTATATTTTATAGTTTTTGGTAAAAATCAAGGTCTTGGGAAGGTTCTTAAGAAAAAAAAATGGTACGGGTACAGTTTTCACGAGGTATGAACTATAATTAGTTTATAGGTTTTAACTTTCATATTGCAACTAAATTCCATGCTATATGTAATGGACGCAGTGGCTCTACTCTACATGGAGCCTCAATTCTGATCACCTGGAATGAGATTATACTTATACAAGCATTTTTCAAGTGAGAGCCTAATGAATTCTTTGATTGTAAAACCTTATATCATGATTTAGAGCATTTCGTGACGCTTGATGTTGAAGTAGTTGAATCTTGAATTCTTGATACCATTCTTTAGCTCTGTTGCATTTGGCCCACCTTCTCTCGATCACCTTCAATAATCACGTACAATTAATAAGAAAAGCTATTGAGACCATCAGCCGCTACACATGCTTGATGTTGAAGGAGTTGAATCTGAACTAATTTGTGGTTAAAAAAAAGGGTTTTTATCCATTTACACCATTTTTAGAGATTTTTTTCCCACTTACCCCATTAAGTTTTTTTAATTCTCTCTTACCCAATACACTCTAAGGGAGTCTTCCCTAATACCCCATTAAGATTTTTTTTTTGTTTTTAATTTTTTTTTAATACCATTTTACCCCTCACCCATTTGTTACTTAGAGAGAGAGATAGAGAAAATGCAAGAGAGAGAAACCATAGGAGACTTCGCCGGAGCCCGGTCACCGGCCGCCGGAATCCGGTCACCGGCCGCCGGAATCCGGTCACCGGCCGCCGGAATCCGGCCAACTTTCGCTGGAATCCGGCCAACTTTCGCCGGAATCCGGTCACCGTCGCCGGATTCCGGTCACCGGCTGCCTCCCACCGGAATTTGCTGAAAATCTCACGGGAAAGTTTTTTTGCCCCCAATAGACATCTATTGCCCCCCAATAGACGACTATCAACCATGTATTGCCCCCCAATAGACGACTATCAGCCATGTATTGCCCCCCAATAGACGACCATCAGCCATGTATTGCCCCCCAATAGAAGACTATCAGCCATGTATTGCCCCCCAATAGACCTCTATTGCCCCATATTGCCCCCCAATAGACGACTATCAGCCATGTATTGCCCCCCAATAGAAGACTATCAGCCATGTATTGCCCCCCAATAGACTACTATTGAGGGGCAATAGAGCATTTTTTTTCTTTTTTCTTTCCTTATGGGACTTTTGTTTTGCACACAATTCCAAAAAAAAAAAAAAAAAAACAGAAGTTGCACACTAGCACCATTTCGATTTGCATCGATAAAGCTCCATCCAAATAGACAAAAAAAAAAAAAAAAACACCGCCGAGCCTTGATCTTCGGCCTCAACAGAAATTTCTTCGCTCTTCCTCACCATGTCGCTGCCCGGCACCGCCGCGTCCAGCGACTCCAATACAACAGAGAAGAACTCGAGCCCGGACACGAAGTTCCTCCTGCATGACGTCGCTCCCGACTCGGCCAGCCCCTCGCCGTCGACAAACACCACCACGCTAGGCGACACGCGTCGGATGTCCTTGAGAAAAGCGCGGAAGTTCTTGGCGGAGCTGAGGCGGAGGCGACAGCAGAATCGCCGTTTTCTCTCCGTCCATGAACTTGATTGCCTTAAAGGAGATCGGGCAGAGAGAGAAACCGGTGGAGATCGGAGATCGGAGATCGGGCCGGACCCTTGCAGTGGTCGGTGTGGGACTTGAAGACGGACCCGGCACCCTTACGCTGAGCTCTGATGACGCGAACCATCTCTATCTCTGTTCTCTGTTCTCTGCAGAGGTGGGGGGGGGGGAGAGAGAGAGAAACCGGATCGGAGATTGGGGGGAGAGAGACAGAGAGAAACTGGAGATTGGGGGGAGAGAGAGAAACCGGATCGAGGGAGGAGAGAGATGAGAGAGTGGCATGATGTAGTTTTTTAATTAGTTTAAGGGCAAAGTTGTCATTTCCTTTTAAACTGGGTTAGTGAGAATAAAAATCTCTGGCTGGGGTAAGTGGGATAGTTATAGCCAATTTTGGTGCTTTGGGTCAAGGACCCTAAAAAAAAAAAGATAATGAAAAAAGGAAACTAATTTGGGGTGCCATGAGGTGCGCACATATAACCCTTAATTTTTGGGGAACACGAGCTTGCACACATATGGACAACCATATATAACCTTTATAGGCTTGACAGGAGCTCCACGAAATCTTCCTCATACTGTCAGTGTCAGTTAAACTAATGGCCAAAAGAACACTGATATGGACTAATCACTATGAATCTATGATTCTAGATTCTATGAATGTGAAATATATGGATAGACTCATAGACAGGACCCCAAGCGAAAAAGCAAATCAGGACTGAACTCAAAAAAGTTGATACGGAATCGACATTGGGTTAGTGAGGAATGAAATTGAACGAATTGAAAAACGACAGCTCACTAAAAGCAAAAGAGAAAAGAGAACAAATTCAAATTAGTTCACACTTTGCATCAGCTGAGTCTTTTCAATTATGCAACTATCACGTTTATTTTAAGCTGTAACGTAAAAAAAAAAAAACTACCACGTTTTTCAGTCTTTTTCTTTTTGAAAGTTATTGGAATTCGAAATGAAAGCTACCCGCCGATTCACGCAAGTTATTCTTAGAGAGCTAGTTTGGATATCTACCTACACTACAAGAAAAATAGTCTATGACAACATCATATTTACAACATGCTGTAAATGCTCGTTGTCATCTCTAATATTCTACAACATGCGCAGAAAGAGTGTTGTATTAAATTATTTACCACTACATGCGTCATTTGCATGTTGTTAATTTCGTTATCGATAACTCAGTTTGCACGTTGTTGTCTACTTGTTGTCAATTAATGTATCAACAAGTAGGAGTGCATGTTGTTAAATATTTTCAAAACAACAACGTGCAGCTAACGCGGTCGAAACTTTGAGATAAAAGATTAAAAAAAAAGAAAAAACAAAAGGGCCTGTTGACTAAAGTCAGTAAAAAAAAGAAGCATCAGCTCTCTAAATCCATCATAGACCCAAAACATATAAAATCCTGGGCTTGAAGAATTGAGCTCTGAAGCTCTCAATTCTCAAACCCTAAACCGCCCGAAACGATCGCTTCCCTCCGTCGTCACTCTCAATTGGATCGACGACTTCACTATGGAGCAAGACTGCTTGTCCGGCGTCGCCGCCGTCGAGCACGTCCTGCTTAGCCGACGGCAGGGTCGAGTTTGCCTTTGGCTGAGCTCCTCCAATCCCTCCCGTAGTCCCATACCTCCCAAGCGCCGCCCAGCGTCGGCTACGTCCTTACTAGTTCATCCTCTGCCTCGGCTCCGTCGACCGCGCCACTGACTCCGCCGACCTCGGTTGTCAATCTCTAATGCATTTCCGGCGTTACGGCTACGAAGGTACTTCTTTCTTTCTTCATATTACCTGTTCCACCGTTTCGCACCTTTAATTTCATCATCTAGCTAGGTTCCTATTTCATTCTAATCATCATGTTCTTGTTTGAAAATTGTTTGATGAACTCAGGTTTTAGTCTCGCAGATGCAAAACACTGTTATTCATTCGCTTGTTCATGTTTTGCTTGTTCTTCCTGATTTGGCATTTTGTCGAACACTTGGTGTGCATTGAAAATAAAGATGATTCATGCTAGATAGTGAGTTTTATGTAAAAATTCGATAGTATCACTAAATTGTAATGATTTATAGCCAATATTGCGACTTTCTCAGTGATAAAATATGTTTTGTGTTTCTTCTTGGGAGGATTAGATTTGCATAATGTATAAGGGTTTATTGGTTTCTTGGTTGTTGAGAAATGGTGAGAAAAGAGAACAATATGTCTAGCATGGAAGGTCACCAAGTAAAATATGTTGTAAGAGCATTGCTAAATAGGGATCTACAATTGTGTCACTACTCACTACTATTTTCAGCAAATGTGGTGTTGATTTTAGAATTAGTATGAACAACACTTATATGATGTCTTAAGGTCGATCAAAAGTGGTTTATATTTGAATTAGTTGTGAGAATTTGTAAAACATATCCTAAATAAGGTACTTAGTAGGATTTTGTGGGTATCTCAGAAAAAGAAGATGAGAACCTGGGTATCTCATACATGTTCCACTGCTATTTGGTTAGTAGATTTCAGAAATAGTTAATTCGTTATACCTAACCATAGACCTCTTTACCAATTTTTTGGTCTGAAAAAGTGATGGCACTATATACATTACTATAATGTTGTTTGAGTGTTAACAGAAACATAAAGCCTTGGTGGTTAGCAAGTGCTATTTTCATACTTTTTTTAAATATTGACATGAGAAAAGAATGCAGCAGGGGATGTGATCTGAAAGCCATAGACACACCAAACCCTACATTAATTATATTATCAAAACAGATTATGCCACCACAAAGACAAAGTAGTTGGTTTTATTGCTTCTGAGGTCATTGCCAGAGAAGGAATTAATTATAGTTTTCAGCAATGTCACAACTTCAAATCAGTGGCACCTACTAAACTGCCAAAGTGATAGCATCCAAGACTCAAATTTGTATGATTGATTCGCTAATATAACCGAGGGAAAATTCATACCCTAAACCAAGGCTAGTTTCCTGATTCCTAAAACAAACTAGGATTTAAGCTATCAAACCTATAACGTGCACTGTGTGTCTATGTGTCTGTCATCTATTGCATTGATTCAGAACCCTTGCTGTAAATTCATTGTTTCTTTTCCAAGTCTTTTTCTGTTCACCATTTCCCTCCTGGTTCTTTGTTTGGATCACATTGTTTCCAACTTCTTATCTCTATGTGTTTGGGCAAGCATACTCTGAATCTATACACCCTTAACCTTGTGATCAAATAAATTTTTATTTAATCTCCTTGAGTTATCATTTTAAAAACCAAGTAGATATTAAACTACTTGAATGGATTCTTCTGTACATATTGATCCTTGAGTTATATGCTTTTTGTCTAAAAGGGATTGGGGGGTTTCCTTTCTGGGCCAAATTCCAACCCCATGAGACAAACAAATAGCTACTTCTTGACTACTCCTCAGCTTATAAAGTCTTTTATTGCTGTCAAAGTCTTTATTGATCGATTTCATTTTGATTATGTTGACATTTGCTGCTGTACTGCACTGTTATTGTTGATAAGTTGGTGAATGCCTACATAATTCTCAATCTTCTGTGTCAAAAATATATGATGTTTCATTATTCTGGCTTTCCTGCTGTGTGTAGTTTTTCATTAAGAGACTCTACAGAACAGGAATGCAATAAGTCAGCCATTCTCAGTCACTGGTATCATGTTGCATAATGAAATTTACAACTATTTATTGAATTTCCTTTTCCTTGATAATCTTTAGAAAGTTCTTATCATTCATATAATGTCCACATAATTTCCTTTTCATTAGTCTTCTTGTACCTTGTTTTACAGAAAAACTACCATCGATTCATGTATCTTGGTTGTTGCACTGAAACTTATTCTACAGATTATTTCAATTAGAATGCATGTATTATTATTTGTGATGACTGTAACTTGTGCTTCTGTATCTGTGTAGTTAATACTTGTCCTTGTCAAAGTGTTAATTAGATTAGAAGGAATAGCAATTGAGTGGTACTGTAGTAGTGGTTCTAAGTTCTAAGTTCTAAGTTCAGAAGGACTAATGTGCCTACGCTATATATGATTTCGTGCCTTCTAGTTTGAGGTACAGTTTCTGTCAAGATGGAGAAACAATGGCTGCAATTTGATAGAGAAAAGGAACAGACAAAGAAGAGGAAAAGAGGTGATGAAGAACAGAAAAAGAAGGGGAAAAAGAAGAGGAGGAAGTGGACCAATCAATGCTCCAAGCAATGATCTTGAAAATAGCAGATGTGCACTTTTGAATTGGAACAATTATGAAGAAGATGAAGTGGTAGCTGAAGGAATGATCTCTTCAACAAATCCAAGTACAAAAGTTCATTGTGTGCCTCTTGGACGAAATTGTTGGAAGGTTTGGGTTGATGTGGTGTTTGATGAGTATCAGACTATGGAAGTGTACAGATTAACCATGGATGCCAAACAACTTGGTGAAGCTATAGGAAGCACTCTTGCATGGCCCAAAAGCTCCATTGAAATGCTTCCTTAGTAGTTGAAGTAGCAGGTACATTTTGCTTTACTAGAGAATTTATGTAGGTCAGGAAGTACCATGCATGTTTTGTCAATGCTGGTGAACAAAGAATCCAGTACTTTGTCATGCATGTTTTGTAAAGAACATATGTATAAGAGAATGTGGCACTCCTAATGAAATGTATATTTTTCATACATGGTTAGTGTACGTGTACTAATATTGGCATGTGAATGTGTTTAAGTAATGGTGAATGTTTATAGAGGTACAGGAAAGCATAGCCCAACAAATTGGGTGCAATAATATATGCTGAAACGTTGTAACAACGTATGTAATATGACAACATACCATGTATGCTGTCGAAAACTAAAGACAACATGCTGAGAGTGTTGTTAAAACTTACAACATGCACTTGAAACGTTGTTGAAAATTTATGACAACGTGCAGAGCTCATTGTTGAATAATTACAACAACGTGCTTCACCTCTTTTTGACAACATGCAAAGCGCGATGTTAAGGACTCGAGGACTTTTAATGACTCTGGCATCTACAACATGCGCCAAACGTTGTCAAAAGTGATTGACAACGCTAATTGCATGTTGTTAAACATGTTTTTTCTTGTAGTGCTAGGTTACCAGGAAAGTTCGTATAGCAAAAATTAAATCGAGTTGGTACTATTGAATGAGGTAGCTAGTCACTTTGGCACCCATACATCCAAAGAAGACAATTGTCCTAACCGAATCGACCAGATACACGTTGAATGAGCTAGTACTTTCGAATGAAGTATGGATCTTACTTGGCACTGACGAATCGATTAACTTCGTGTTTACCCTAGCCAATCAAAACCGATGCATGGTTATAACCGAAAACCGATCTTTGCTAATTAACATCAATCAAGATTTTTCTTCCAGCTGCAAATATTTGGCTGTGTCGGTTCCATTTGAGAATTCGCAGAACCGAGCGGGTCTATTCGACAGGAGGTTTCGACCGAAACAACATCCGGCCAGCAATAGAAGTGTCAGGTTATAAGAAGTACAGTTAGTTTCTCTTCCAGCATAATGAAACATTACATGTGTATCTTCTTGCACAATTGAGATACATGAATGTGACACACAAGCATGATTTGACGTTATACATATATCTCAACTTTGGTTGAAAAATGGATATGAAGCTAATCGCCTATTCCATGTCGACAAAGGCAAATTGTTGCCTCAAAAACGTAGGATGCAATATATCCTATTTGGTTAATAAAGGTGAAATAGCGTCCTTTCCTCTGTCACTTTTCAAGTTTGATAAAGTTTAAAATTGATCTCCATCACTCATTTAAAAGCTAGCGAGGAATTATTGGATTCACAGGAAACTGTTCGTTTCTGTAATAAGTCATCTCAAACAAAGAGCGTACATAGTAATCTGTGCCTCTGTCTATAACTCTATATATAATTCATGCTATGCTACATTTCTCTATGTATATAGATAAAAAAGAATAAAAATCATACACAAAACTCAATCTTTTTTCAACTATTTTCTGATTTGTAGAAGTTTGAGCAGTCTATATATCAGGTATACATCACAAAACATTAAGTAATAATTGAAAATGCAATATGTCATTGAACCCTTTTGAACGAACTAGGGCTACATAAAAAGTCATTTTCGATCCATTTAAGTAAACATTTCATCATTAGTTGAAGAAATTCCTAGAGTAAAAAGTAAAATTCTCTTGTATCTCATTCATGATTGTGTCTCCATGCATAAACGTGTACGAGTATCATTTGAAGTTTCATTGACAATATTAGTTAAACAAACAATTTTGGGACAACTATAGCTAAGGTTTGATCATGAAATGAATGAATACGAGCGCTCTGCAAAGCTTTGATCATGAAATGAATGAATATGAAGCTAGATTCCATCCGGCCAGTTTGACAATGAGATCTTCTCACCTGAATAAGTAGGGTTGAATTATTGTTTCAGTTTCTCTGTGAATCTACAGAGCGCTCGTACATCATTGGATTAATGGATATGAAGACACGAGTTTAATATTTATGTGATATGAGCTATCAGACACAGAGATAGATCTTATGGTAAAGGAAGCATCTAATACAAGTTAAAAGAAAAACGAGACATTCAAAAAGCCAGGCAAGAACATCTTTACAAGGTTACAGACGTACATCTATCTCAGAAGATAATTCGCCGATGGTCCAGAATTCATTGAAGCATGCAACAGTACTGTTTATTGCGCAAACAAATTTTATTTTTATTTTTTTCAACTCACTATTTTCTCAATCTATTATTTTCAGGAGATTTTCCTCTCGTGAGAAATATTTAGTCTGAAGCCAAAAAATTGCAATTTGATTAAGTTGTGTGAATGTGCATGGAAACTGTTATTAGGATCATATATTCTACGTGTGAGACTTTGTTTTAAAATTTTCGATTTTATTACTAGTGAATATACACTTATAGAAATACTTTTTTTGCCAGTAGCATTATACATTTGTACACTATTGACACACTTTTCTAATATTATTTTTTGTTTCCACGTCCAAAATTAAGTCTTATAACCGTAATAAATTGTTGGACTAAATTCAGTTTGCCCCCTCCAACTTTGGGGCAAACATCAGTTTGGTCCATGATCTTTTTTTTTAATCATGATGGTTACTGCACTTCTAATTTTCATCACCCGCATCCAAATCTCAAAATTCTCTCTGATCATGACGTCACTTGCTGAGTTGGCCCCGACATGGGCCCCCACTATTCAGTTTTTCAGCCTCAGTTTAAATGAAATGTCGAAATTACCCTTATTACCCTATACTATTTTCCTCGTCTCTCTTCTTCCTCTTCTTCTTCTTCTTCTTCTTCTCACCTCGCCGTCTCCAACCGTTAGCAGAGCTGAGTCCCCGTCGCCATCCTAGTTGGCCTCCGCCTCCGCTACCTCCTCGATCCACAAGCGCAAGCTCGTATCTAAGGACCACGCGCCTCCCTTCCCTCCCTCATCCTTCTCTGCTGACATGCGCGACGACGCTCTGACCTCCAGCGACGATCTCGAAAGCATCTCAGCACGCAGTGGCGGCGACGATTCCGACTCATACAATCCATTCCTAAACTTCAAGTTCGAGTTTGTCTCTACTCACCAAATCCAAACACACTTAATTTCATGCTTCATTTTCTCTGAGATTCCCAACTCTCTCTCTCTCTCTCTCTGGCTTTATATCTTTCTGGGTTGGGAGCTTTTAGGGTTTTAGAGAAAGACCCAGATAAAGATTCGAGTACGTTCTTGAATTTTTTTTTCTCTGTTTCGTTGGTTGTGTTGTTTGGTTGATTCTTTGTTAAAGATTCTTGGTGGGTTTTTATGGGAATGAGATGGGGTTTAATTGTCAGATTCTAATTTGCAGGAAACGAGTGATGGAGGACCGATCAAGAACTGGGTTGCACGATTTTACTAGGGCTTCAAGAAAGGCTGAAGAATCAGGTTGGTCGATTAATCTTTTAAGTCATTTTTCGTTTTGATTTTACAGTATGTGGGTTTGGTGATTTAATAGAAAAGAAGAAATGGGTACGATTTGTGGTGTGGTCACAATTCTTGTCAAGCAAGAACAATTGGCTTAATTGAATTGATTTTCTTGCAAATTTTGCATTTTGTTTATAAGGGCGTAATTGTTGATTTTTTCTGGGTGGGTGAATTATTCCATTGTTAATTGCTACATTTGGTGAATTTGGCAGCCTGGAGGCGAGCTGGGCATGGGCCAGACGTTGTTCGGTTTGGGGAGATTGGGAGATGAGGGAGATGAGGGAGAGAAGAGAGAGTGTCTAGTCGGAGACTGATTTTGATGGTGAAGAGGATTGAGAACGGGAAGTGACGTAGGAGAGGAGGGTTGGGTTGCGCTCATGGTGGCGATTGAGCGGAGCTGCGAAGGGATTTGTGTTAACCCAAAGGGGGTTGTGGGATGTAGGAGAGGAGGAGAGAGGAGAGGATCAGAGGAGGGTAATTTCGACATTTCATCTAAACTGAGGCTGAAAAACTGAAAAGTGGGGTCCCATGTCGGGGCCAACTCAACAAGTGACGTCATGATCGGAGAGAATTTTGAGATTTGGATGCGGGTGATGAAAATTAGAAGTGCAAGGACCATCATGATTAAAAAAAAAGATCAGGGACCAAACTGATGTTTGCCCCAAAGTTGGAGGGGGCAAACTGAATTTAGTCCTAAATTGTTTTCCTGGTACAAATTTTGCAATGGCTAACCTATTTTTCCAATTTAATTTTTGTCTCTGCCCATACTTATGTTGGCCAAAACAAATTAGTATCTTCTTTAATCTCTACCGATAATTTCTCCTAGGTAGAACACATGTTATATAAAAACAAATTTTTTTTTTGAATCGGCCCAAAGGGCAATAATATCATTCATCACAAGCCAGAACATGCCGTTACATACCCTTCCGCTGCCATTTAAGGACATAGGCAGACAAGAAGATAGTGGTAGTACCCACAGTGGTACATAAAAATAGACCTACTCATTAGACATCAAATACGTAGAGGTAGCGGGAATCCTCCATTGGTACTACGCCGGAGGCGCTAGAGATCTAGGTTCCTGATACAAGAAAATTTATTGTAATTAGACAAGAATGCTAAAAACATAGAGTTGGACCAAGGGCCAAAGCCCATAGCAAAGCCCAAAAGGGCAGCTCCAAGATAAGAGGCCCACAACCGCAAGGCCCAATAGGACTTGGCTTAAGCAAGCCCAGATGCCATCTCCAACCTGTGTAGATCCGTGTAGCTCCGTCCGTCCCGCTGCAGATGTTGTCCAGCCCACGTCATCCACGCCACCAAGCCATCCGACCCAGCATCGCCATAACGCACCGCCCTACGCCGCCGCCCAGATCACCAAGACCCACGCCGCTACGCAGACCAAACGGAACCATACCATCGCTTAGATCGTCAGGCACCGTCGTCCCTGCACAACAGAAACCACCGCCTACCATCATCTGGAAACTCGCCTCCGCCACCCAACCAGACCTTGAGCCAATAACCTCTCTCCAGAACGCTCCGAGCCACTAGCCTTCACAAGCCCGTCCGGCAGCGGCAAGGAGGACCCTCACCGAGCCCGAGCGCCGTCGGACAAGCGGAAAATCTCCAACCCTAGACCCAAGAGCAGTCCAGGTTATATAAAAACAATTAAACACACACACTTATATATATACACCTAGCCTTTCGGTCTTTTAACTAAGAGCAAATGATATATCAAGATTGAATCTTGTAATTAATTTACAGGTTTAATTAAATTTAATTTGATTTTTGGCTCATAGGATTCTCCAATGTTGCTATGGGCTTATATAATCATGCATAGGATATATGTCAAAAGCTAGTGTACCCCATTGCTTTTAATTAATTGTTACAGTAAGTTTAATTATGTGATGACAACTAATAAATCTGTGGTAACCCCTTGGAAGATCAAATACACAAGCCCAAGGCATTTATCTCACTGTTTGTGGATAGATTTAATCATCTTTTTTTGTACCCTTGATATATATGATATATGGTGACTCTATTATCTCTTGTCCTATCAAGGAAATACAAGAACCTTTGAATCTTCTAAACATGTTTTAGCTTTTGTACTTTTAGAGGATTGATTTGTAAGTAATCCCACCATATATTTACCATATTTAGCTAGGTTCTTATAATCAAGACATAAATTAGTGCCAGTTTAGGAAAAGATCCAGCAAAAAAATTAGTGGCTCATAGCAGATTGGGTCAATTGTTGGTGTATCAATATTCAAGCTCTTTAAGATGATGGAATAATGGTTGAAATAGAGAATGAATGATGGAAGAGTGCCAATGCTATAGGTTTTCAAGTGTAGTGTGCTAGCTAGCCTTCTATTAATAGGGTCCGGATCATGGGACACTTTATTTTACACAAAGTTCTTTTTAGCCATTAGATTTAAGTGCTTTCAATGGTCTTGATTCATTATAAGAATGATGTGGCAAATGACATGAAAAAAAAATGTATATATTCCACAGAAAAATTAGATAAACCTTAATTAAATCAAGGATTAAATATTTGTTACTCCCTGTACTTTGCTTCAGAAAACAGTTCAGTCCCTCACGTTTTAAATTAATCAATTTAATCTTTATTCTCTCGAATTCTCACACAACATGTCCAAAATGACTATTATACCCCTCACTTCCTCTTTTTTTTCCTCTCTTTTATTTGTTTATTCTCTCTCTCTCTGCACGCAACGCAAGGCAAGAGCAAAATGAGGCAGGGAAGCTCCAAAGAAGACACTGGTGTTTCTTCAACTTCAGAGTCATCCTCAAAAGAAGGAGGATATGGAGGAGGAGGAGGATCCCGTTGGTCTTGCCTGAAGCAGCAATTTCACCATCGTCGTCACCGGAGTTGCTCCAATTTTCGGGCCGGTTTTAGGACTTTCGGGCCCAACCCGTCCTTTAAAAAAAAAAAAAAAAAAAAAAACTGATGTGCAGATGCAGCAGCATCGCGCTCTCATCCTCTGCTGTGCTCATGGAGATCTTTGGCTTTGAAAAACTGAAGGGAGAAGAGATTTGGATTGCTGGGAAAAGAGAAGAAAGGTCGCGGCTTGGAGACTTGAACTTGCGGCGACTATCTTACTCGGAGATTTGGATTGCTTGGAAGAGACTTGCAGTGGCGGCGGAGGAGGACGAAGAGACTTGAAGGCTGGGTTCGAATGTTCGACTAAGGGATTGAATTTGAAATCTGAAAGGGGATTGAATCATTTGTATGGGATTGAAGGCTGGGTATGAGTGTTCGACTAAGGGATTGATTCGATTGAATTTGAAATCTGGAAATCTAGGGTTCTATTATTCGAAGCTAAAGTAGAGAGGATCGGGGACAATTGAGAAAATTAGCAAAAGTGAAAAACAATACTGTATATGAGGATTTTCCGATCTTGAATCCTGGGTTGCGGGTCGAGCTAGGGAGGTCGAGCTATGAGCTCATACGACTCGCCATCACAACAACCTCCGTCATCGTAGATTTCTCAGCGAAAAGTGAGCTCAGAGCAAAGCAAAATTGGGTTGGTGGGCATCATCGAGTTCGAGCTCCAAGTTGTACTCTGAGTTCTCCGGGTCGAGGTCGTTATGGCCGACATCACCGTTTGGGCCGAGAAGGAAACCGACATCATCCATTTTGCAGGTCAAATGGAGCGTTAGAATTGGATCCGGTTTGGGGGTTGGGATTTGTGGTTGGGATTCGGTGGAGCAGAAGAGGCAGATGAGGGTGAGAGATTGGGGGTTTAAGTGGTGGACTACTGGACTGGGAGTGGAGCTCGGTCCTGGTTGGAAATGGGATCGAAGCTGGAATTGGGGAGAGAGAGAGCAGAGAGAGAAGCAAAAAAAAAATTAAATTAAAAAATGATTAAAAGTAAAAAGAGAAAAAAGAGAAAAAGAAAAGAGAGAAATAATAAAAAAGAGGAAGTGAGGGGTATTATAGTCATTTTGGACCTTGTGTGGACCTGTTGTGTGAGAATTAGAGAGAATAATGACTATTCAGTTTAATTTAAAAGGTGAGAGACTAAACTGTTTTTCAGGAAAAAGTTTGAGGAGTAACAAATATTTAATCCTTAAATCAATTTTATAAGGAAAATCAAAAATCAAAAATAGAAGATGATCATCTTCTTCTTCTGGAAAATATGAGAGGTTTTACCACTTTCCTTTCAGCACCATCTTCTCTTTTTCCTTGACTTGAAAAATAAAATTTTCTTTTAAATTCTCCCTTATTGATTTCATTTCATTTAGGTTTCACACGATTTGCTACAAAAAGCTTCTCACCCAAATTATTCTGTCTTACTGCAGTTTGTGTTGCAAAAATCCATCCTCCCCTAGTCCCCTTCTTTTCTTCCATCAGGTTAGTATTAGTAATCGTACTACAAGTTTTTATATCTCTCTTTTCCTCGGGTGTTCAATCATTTTTATTATTACTCCTCTTGTTTCTTCTAGGCCAAAATCACAACCTATCATTCAATCTAGGTCTAGATGAAGAATTAGAGTTTTTTTTCTCCTCAATCTGTGCAATCTTATGGGATTCTGCGATCGAAATATTTTTAACAATTACAATAATTATTGTAATTGCAATCAACATGGAGGATATACAGTTGGCGGAAGAGTGAAGCTATGCCTCTTTTTTCTTTTTGCGTAGAGAAGAAGAAGATGACATTCGACCTCATACATCGTTGTTTCGATCTAATCCAAAACCCCTCTTGGAATCAGATTTTCTTGGAAATGACTACGCTCAGAAAATCTCTAATTTCTTGGAAGCGACTACGCTCAGAAATTTAATAGTTTTTCGTGGTGAGTAACCTGAACAAGTTGAACTTTGTTCCACTAGAGACAACTGGCGTTGGATACCATAGGTGGGTCCGAGATGTGCGCCAACATCTTAAGGCTGATGGACTTCTGGGAGCCATCCAAGAGCCTAGTCAGAACGTGCTCTCCGTTGAGCAAGCTACTGCTGTTGAAGCAAAACAAGCTAAAGCCATCATTCTCATGACAAGGCACATGAATGACCCGCTCCAAAGTGAATACCTCAATGAGGAGGACCTAAGAAAGCTATGGGTTGAACTTGAGCAGCGATTTGGCAACGTTCGTGACTCCCTGCTTCCTGATTTAGAAGTGCGATGGCATAGCCTCCGCTTTTGTGATTTCAAGTCTGTGCTTGATTATAACTCAGAAGCCCTTCGTATCAAGTCTCTGATGGAGTTTTGTGGCCAAGCCATAACTGATACGATGTTGATCGAGAAGACTCTCTCTACCTTCCCCGTCTCTGCCCAAATGATTTCAAAGAATTATCGGATTGATGTGAATGCAGGACGTATCACAAGGTTTCATGAGCTCATTGGCGCCATGAATGTAGCTGAAAAGCACGACAATATTCTTGTGAAGAACTATAATGCTAGACCCGTGGGAACTAAGTCTATTCTGGAGTCTAATTATAGTCGCGCCCCCAATGGAGGACGCAAGGAGCGAAACCCTAAGAGTAGGGACAATTCTGGATGTTCTGGTCCATATTCTGCCCTAAAGAGGAAGGAAATTGCCTAGAGTGGCGTGCACGGAACCGTGGAGGTCAACGTGTGAAGAGAGAGAGAGGCGGAGCCTCCGACCATGATGGTAACGCCACCAAGAGCAATGGTCGTCCAAATTGCGCCCCAAAGGCGCCTTGATCAAGGGAGCCTGACCATAATGATGTTTCTTTTCGATGTGGATCAACTGAACATTAGGCCAAAGCATGTAAAGCACCCCAGAATGTTGCAAACGCATACAAGACGTATCGTGAAGCAAGGGAAGCAAATTACATGGAACAAGAAGATCAAGATGGCGATCTCGATCTAAGGGTGGAAGACTACAAGGATCAAGACCCAGAAACTGGCGATTTTGATTAAGTCTTTTTAATTTCCAAGAGATGTAGGCAGTTGCCATATTATTTTGTAGTAGATGCCAATGGTATTAGTTTTTTTTCAAAGTAGGCGTACTCAATGTAAGTGTGATGTCTAGGAAGGTTTTGAGATAAGTGGTACTTAAGCGAGATTTGCTCCACCGACATCTCTCTACTAACCTGGTCACATTCCCATTGGAATTACCGAAAGGAGTTAGACGACTACCATTGTTTTGCATTAGCTAGTTTATTGGATTAGATTTACTTTGATCAAAGAAACAATGATGTAACTCTGTTGGCTTATGAATAAAATTTCGAGTTCTTTATGACTCCATTTTGATTCTGAGCATATGATTTTTGTGACTACGATGGCTGGGCCATCAGTATTAATTCAAGGACATGGAATAGCCCAAGTTCCACTTGCCAAATGGCACCTTAATTACTGTTACAGAAACTCTCTACGCTCCTAGGGCCAATTGCACCTATGAATAGCCAACGGATTCTCTGCGAAAACGCATGTAGAGAACGGAGATGAGTTCCTTTACAATACCTCTAACGATTGCAAACAGATGCGCATCTTAGAGAAGTTTATGTGTCTCTCTAGTGGACTCTATATCACTATTCGAGCTATAAAATCCAATAAAGTTATGAGAGAAGATCTCTTGGATTTAGACACATATTGGCTTTGTCACGACAGGATAGATCATCCTAATCATGACATAATGATCCTTCTACTGAAGACTTCACACGGACATCCATCTTTTTGAGCAAAACGAAGCAAGAATCTGATGACGCCATAAATGGCGCCAACCATGAGCATAACGCCATGGTTGTTCCTCCTAGTGGCCATGACGCCATACATGCTAATTTCCATGGCTCCAACGCCATGATGGGAGATGTAGTCACACATTTTTCTTCTGATAGCGCTACAGACGCTCAGGCCCAACCAAAATCCTCATTGGTTGCTTCTAAGGCCTCTCGCTCATTTTGCAAAGCCTGTTCCTTCGGGAAATTAGGACTGAGACCGTCCTACACAAAGGATATGAAAATACTCATTATGTTCTTACATCGAATCTATGGGGATTCTGTGGACTGATTCAACCAACTTGCGGACGTTTAAATATCTCATGATGTTGGTTGACACGCAAGCACGCTGGTCACATGTGATGCCATTGTCCACTTGTAAATGCTGCTTATACTACACTCCTAGCACATATCATATGATAACGGGCTCACTCCCCGGATCATCTTATACAGTCAATTAGATTTGACAATACTAGAAAGTTTACATCGAAGACTTTAAGTGGTTATTGCAATGGGACTGATGTTGGACATCACATTCCCATGTACACATCCAAATGGTCTCGCAGAAACGACTACGATGATAGTCCGGACATTGGTAATGCGCACCACTCTCCTTATATCCGCTTGAGGTGATGCAATATCGCATGCAGCTATGCTAATTCGTCTACGACCTACCGCCACTCAATGTATCTCTGCGTTACAGCTAGTGACTGGGTACAAGTATTTTGTACTTACGCACATTTGAGTGAGCCATTTATATGCCAATTGCGCCACCACAGCGCACTATGATAGGTCCTTACAAACGAATAGGCAACTCAGTTGGATTTGAGACTCCAACAATCGTCCGCCACTTAATGCCCTTGCCAGGCGATCTCCTTACCGCTAGATTTGCGAATGTCACTTTGATGAGACAGTCTTCCCGTCATTAGGAGGAGATAAGAACACGAATGTTCAGCAGGAATGCCAGGAATTGTCGTGGTCTGTCCCCACTATGTCTCATCTCGATCCTTATTAAAGTGACGAGATCACACAAATATGCTGCAAACATGCCTGCAAGGAAGGACGTCCTTACGAGAGGACGTAGCGCCACCCTACACGGAGGTAGGCATGGTTCCAACGCCAAAGAGAGTGGCACTCTGGCGTTACAGGCCATGGCCCCAGCTAGGATGCGTGGAAGGCCCGTGGGTTCGAAGGATACCTTGGCACAAACCAATCCTTGGATCATCGACACTCAAAATCTGTCTCATGAGTATCTTCTGGGTTATGGTTATTGTTGGGGAACACCTCAATGTCAGAACCTATTCCTGAGAATATAGAGCTCTATGAAACTTACACTAGTGTACATGAGACGTGGGATAGAAACTCCATCATAATTGATGATTTCGTTGCGCATGAGTTTGTTGAGTCAGATGATATCGAACCACGCTCCGTTGATGAATGAATGCCAACGTAGAGAGATTTGGCCTAAATGGAAAGATGTGATCCAGGTTAAGTTGGATTCTCTAACGAAGAGGAAGGTTTTTGAGCCAATGATGCCAACACCTCCTAACATAAAACCTATTGACTAATGGGTCTTCGTTAGAAAGCGTGATGAGAAAAAGATATGGCAATCTCGTTTTATGAAGCAAGGTTTCTCACAAAACGCCCTGGAATCGACTACGATGAGACATATTCTCTCGTAATGGATGTCATTGCACTCCACTACCTTGTCAGTTTGGTAGTTTCCAAATAACTGAACATGCAGCTTACAAATGTGGTCAACACGTATCTCTATGGGGATCTAGATACGGAATATATATGAAGGTTCATGGTGAACTTCATTTACCCAAGTCAAGTGGCTCTAGACCACGGAGCGCACTTACAATAAGGTTGAAACGCTCACTAAAGTGTCTACTTGATTGGGAAGGGATATGCCACTATGCCAAAAACATTATCAGACGACAGATGGAAACCGTTGTGGAATATGGAGAGCCACCGTTGTAGACCGAGCCGCTGTCTGATGAAAATTCAGACAACGGTGAAACACAGTTGTCTGAGAAACATACAGACAACGTGTATGTGTTAAACGTGTTGTGTGATACTCGACAGATGGCTCGGCAGGTGCCATGCGCAGCTGCGGTGCTATCTTCAGACAACAGAACTTGTTTAAGTCCGTTGTTTGTTAAGCTTTTCAGACAACGGAGCTCTAGTGTTTTCTGTTGTGTGAGAGTTAATTAGAAGACTTTACTTTTTCAAAGAACCATTGTCTGATGTATGAGAAATATGTTGTATGATCAATTAAACATCCATTTACCTAATGAACAATAGTGATCAAATGGAAATAAAATTTGATGCAAACCATCAAATGAACTAGCAGTACTTTCACCCATACTTTAAACTTCAAAATACATTGGATCCACCAAGATATATACATTCGTATTAGTCATTGTTCCACAAAGTCATGAATCAGTGACAATTTATTGTCTTACATTGCATCAGAGACAAAAACATAAGTGTGCTAGAAATGGATACAGTGATTATTGGACTATTTATGATTGCTTGCCCACTTCGCCCACTACTAATGCTTGCTCCTGCTGCCCCTCTTTTCTTTCTTCTACTTCTGCCACCACTGATGTAATATGCCTGCTCCTGCTGCTCCTCTCTTCTTTCTTCTACTTCTGCCACCACTGATGTAATGTTAGTTAACAAGCCAAGGGAAGGAAACCTTTAAAAAATTGACTTGAGAGAATAAATTAACTTCTTTGCGATTGAATAATCTACAACCACAAACAAAAAACAACAACTTATTTCAAGAGGCAGCATGCAATATTCCCACATCAAAAGCCACACTACACATGAGTTGCTACAAGCAAGAAGTTGCAGAAAAAGAAAAAAGAAAAAGACTTGCATCTACATCTCTTAATGCAAGCCCCACTTTGGAAGGCAGGTGATCTTTCAAAACACAAACTGTGGGAGAATCAGTTTAGTAGCTTTAACATTTGAATATTCACATTGCTGCACAATATTCCTGAAACAATAATTTAAAGAGGCTAAGAGTACATGACTACAATATTTGCAAAATAGTATGAAAGAAATTACAAGCTAATAACCAATGTAGAATATATTAGACTTCAAACTCTAAACAGACATATCAAGAAGGACGCAAGTACGCAACCAAACTCAGGAAATTTAAAAAGAGAAGTGAATTTCACGTGAACTAGAAGAGGAATAAAAATTTCTGTAAAATTCAGTTAGAAACTTGTTTACTAGAATAAGTTACGTAAACTGGGTTACATATAGCATCCAAAGTTTCCCATATGCTAGTAATAAGTCAGTAAAAAGAGGGGTAAAAAGTTCGTCAGGCTTAACCTGAAATGACAGAAATGCAAAGTCTTAAATTCGTTTGGGTAAAAACTACTCATCACATGATGATAAACATCTATATTTCAAAAATAACTTTATGTGTATTAATAGTAACCTCTGCAAATGTTCCACCAGCATGACTTCAAGAAGATCAACACATGCCATGCAGTCCTCAGTCAACAATTTTGAAGCCTGTGGTGTAAATGTTGCTGCTGGTGCTGGAAGAAGAAGAGGTGGAAGAAGAAGAGAGAAAATAAAAAAAATTGGCAGCTCTGAGTTTGATGGCAGCTCTGAGTTTGGCCTCTGAGTTTGGCATATCATATAACAAAACTCTTTTAAAAAAAGACATAAGAAAGAAGAAGCGGGGAAGGTTGCAGAGGAGATGGAGGGAGGTTTCTGGAGAAGAGATCCCCACAGACCTATGGCCATATTTATTCTTCGGCAATATGCCCCTTGATATATAAGCTTGGTACATGTATCACAGGATGAGAGCAAGTAAGCAGTGACGTCCTAGGACAAAAGGTTTATGGAAAAGTTTGGACAAAAACTAACATACACCCTAACAACTTCCTGTTTTCATAGATATGGGTTGTTCATCTCTATGACTAAAGTCAGGTAGCTCAATAAACATTCCACAAATGCTAAAAATTAAAAAGTAAGTGTCCAACCAATCTATTATTTGTAGTTATAAATTCATAATATGGGTTAATCAAGAGCTGTGGATCATGACAGTCAAAGTTTCTATTAGAATCAACATCCATATTGAGTCGTACATTAAACATAACAGATAAAGGGATTTAACCAAATTCCAACTTCTTCTTTATCTAAATAAAATTATCATTGTTGCCATCGAAGATTGAAGAACCAAAATCTGGAGGAAATGCTAATTGCTTATAATTGAGAATCACTAGGATTTGTAACTATAAATAGACATGAGAGAGAGTTCATTATTAAAGGATTAAGAATGGTACCCTTCCAATATCCACCATCAGTGCCCATCCTGGCTCCCTGAAGACTTGATTCCAATGCTAATCCCCAAAGTATTTTCTCTCCTATTGAACAAGGACACAGAATATAATCAGGACCATGAAAGATATATACAACTAAATGCAAAGAGTATTATTACTAATACCCTCATCATGTCTCAATAGGTAATGCATTAGAACTTGTATCTAGGCTTTCAAGTTTCAAATCCAATAGCAAAAAGGAGAAAACAGGAAGCAGATTATTTAACTAGATCACACAGAGCTTCAATTTCATTAAGTGAGACTACTAAAACATGACCATTATTCCCAATTTCATTTCATTTAGTCTTCATTACAAAAAATCCCTCATAATCAAGCATATGACCAAGTCAAAATCGTTATCCAGCAAAATACTCAAACCTATTCCTTCCTTTCATTATTATCAATTCCCAGTTGCAAACCAAACCAATCAAAACAGGGTCAAAAAGTCAAGACCTCCATAAAAAATTGACAAAAACAAACAAATAATTCCACAATATAACCAAATTTCACATACATCGTCAATAAAGATTCTCACGCTAACACCATACCGCCAGATCCGTAATCACATCCAAAAATTAAATACCATAATAATGCAGAACGCTAGAAGAGAAAACACTGTTTGGATTCCCAGAAAAATTCCAAAATGCAGCAAAAGAAAAAATAGGTGGATCAAACTAACGAAAGGTGCAAGCTTAACTCCAATATATACCAATTCAGCCAATTTCAATTCTTTCTTCACCAATATATACCGAGCTTCCCCTCTCATACTATTCACTAGCTTCTCCAAACGTTCCAACTCCCCACATTCATTCCGGGGAACATATAGGAAAATAAAACGTGAACATTCAGAACTAAGGCCAAATGGTTTCAGAGAACTATAAACGCAAAAAGATAACTCTCAATTGCTTAAACTAAGAAGCTCAAAAGACCTTTACCTCTCTCTGGTTTTGCTTTCGCTTTTCGTTTTGCTTCTCTTAGATTTCACTCTAGATTTGGGGATCAAATGGCGCTTCAGTTGTGCCCCATCTTTGATTCCGAGTTCGGTCAGCATTCAATCTTTTCCATCAGGTGACCTGCAGTTGACAAAAAAAAAAAAAAAACAGTAAAATTTAAGAAAGATCATGACAGATGTATCAAGTACGAGTCTGGACCAAACCTAAATCACATTGCTCAAGCATATACAGAACACCCATCAAAAATGTCTCTCTTCCCTCTGCTGGTAAAGCTTGTGTTTATACATAAGCCTCTGAAACCTTCACCAAAATTACCCAAACAAAAAATTACACCAATCGAAATCAACGCTTAAAAACCATAACAAAATTACACCAATCGAAATCAACGCTTAAAAACCATAACCCTAAGTGAAGAACAAGCAATTCCAACTTACAGAGTCTGAGCATCGGTGGTGAGGCCGGAGAGGCAGAGGAAGAGCCTATCGCTGACTCTGTAAATCTTCGAATTAAGGGACACAGTCAGAGCATTTGGCCTTCTTCTCTCCTTCAGCACCGCCGAACTCATCACTATCGCTTCTTCTTCCTAGTCTCGACTAGTGTGAATCGGAATCGAAAGTCCAGAAATTTCGGAACCGGCAACGTCGATTCAGGGTGCAACTGAGCCGTCATCATCGTGGTTGTGTTAGGTTAATCGACAAAGCTGGAAGCAGCGAACATAAGCTGGTTGATCTCCGTCGGAGGCGGCGAAAGGTGGAGAGGGAGCTCGAGTTTGTCGTCGAAAGGATTCAGAGCTTCATCAATTTCTTCAACTTTGTTGGGGTCTAGGTTTCTTCGGCTCTCTCGGAGCTTCAGATTCCGCCGGAGAATGGAGGAGGAAGGATTGTGATGGTGAAGAGGAGGAGGAGCGAGTTTGGGGAGGAGGAGGTCGATGGGTTAAGAATGAAAATTAGGGTTTGAGCACGCTTTCTCTCGGGATCGGGTCTAATTGTTTTTCGGAGTGTGAAAGTTTCGTTCCCCGCTCTTATCGAATCTTCTTGCTTGAGCGCCGCCGTCTTGGATGCACCAGCGACTAACTCGTGAGATCTATTAGAGGTTTCGAAGACCCAGCCTTCACATTCCTTGATGAGCTTCTTCTTCCCAGTATGCAGAATCAGCAGATCGAAGAACCTCCTAATTTTTTCAGTATGAAGAACCCTAATCTCAAGTCGAGATAGCAAAGAGAGGAGAATTACACGCCTCTTCAAATTCGAAAATCGGAAATCGAAGAAAAGAGGGGTTAGGGTTTGCGACTCAAAGAACCGCAGAGAGGGGAGTAAAATCAGAGAGAGAGGAAGTGTGGAAGTTTCTTTTGCTGAAATATATGTATCTAGAAGAAGATGGTTTTCAAGAAGAAGATGGGTTTGATTCTTTTAAGAGAAGAAGAGGGGTTCCGCTTTCAGAAGCTAGAAGAACATGGGTTTTACGGCTTTTCGCAAAGACTAGCTAAGTGGGAGACAGTGTGGGAGACATAAATGAATTTTGGTTTGTATAATCAAGTCAGACAACACATAAATGAATTTTGGTTGTCTGATGGTCTATACTTGAAACTTAGGGACGACCTAACAAGCAAATCTCCAGCCTAGTGCGAATCACATACAAACGCACTTCTCCCGCCTAGGATTGCCATCTCGCATTCACACAACAAAAATAGGTCATTCTGTTGTAGGAGCTTACATTCATGTACCAGCATTTCACCTAAAAATTAGTCTTTTTGGGGCTAATCACTCTCATTTTGGAGTACATATGATTTTCTTCCAAACTTGCACAACGGAAACAAAAAAATGCGTTGTATGTTATTTTGCAACTTACTCTCATACAACATATACAACAATACTGTTGTGCAAGGTGAGTCAAAATTTCGACCAAAATTTGAGCAAGGTGAGGGGGAATTTTTTTTTACATTCAGACAACAGACAAATCCTTAAAATTGTTGTACAATAATCTTGGACCCAAAAAAATTGATGTACGACCTCCTTATACAACGCCAATCTCATTAAACCTGTTGTGTGAAGCAGTTTCAGTTATCACACAACGGAAATTTTTTTTTCGTTGTCTAAAAAGTGGTAGTGTGATGCAGTTTTTGGCATAGTGTGCCCACGCGTTACCATAACAAGTTTCGGATTTTATCGCAGTTCATGTTGGACATGATCTTCATTGGAAGCCCTTAACGAGTTAAGGGAAAACCGCTGAACACTTGAAATCCGAGTTTGAGATGAAGGATTTTGGGAGAACACGATTATGTCTCAGTTTGGAACTTGAGCATCGTGTTGATAGATGCTTAGGCATTTTGACAAGGTCAAGCCTTCAAGCACCCCCATGATCGTCCGTAGTCTTGATCCTAAAAAGGATCCTCTTCGTTCAAAGGATGATGATTAAGATGCGCTAGGGGCAGAAATGTCCTAGTTAAGTACAATAGGCTCATTATTGTACTTAGCTCAATGCACAAGACCGGACATCTCATTTGCCATGAACTTGTTAGCTAGATATAGCTCTGCGCCAACGCAACGTCATTGGATTGGTGTAAAAGATTTCTTTCGGTACTTGAGATCTACGATTGATATGGGTTTGTTCTATCCCTATAGAGAGATGATGGATTCGGACCCATCACACACCAGGATCGCCGCCAACACTGGCCTACGTCCAATATCCCCATCCCAAAACGACATGTGTTTTGGAAGGTTTTGCTGATATTGGGTATCTCTCTGACCCATACAAAGGTCATTCCCAAACTGGTTAAGTGTTCACTATGGGTAAAGACCGTAATATCTTGGAGGTCTACAGAACAGACCCTAGTCGCTATATCTTCGAACAATGCAGAGATTATTGCTCTTCACGAAGTGATTCGTGAATGTATATGGATTGGATCCATAGTTACGCATGTTCGAACAATTGTGGTTTGAAGTCTACCACAGATGAGCCTACGAGCATATAGGATAATGCTGCTTGTTTTGAAGCAAGGCTACATCAAAAGCTACCACACCAAGTATAATCAACAACAACAAACTCTCCTCAAGATCAAAGTGAACTAGGTTCGATCTGAGGACAATATGACAGACTTGCTCACTAAGTCATTGCCTAAATTTCACTTTCGAGAAACATGTTGGTAGCATCGTTTGCGGAAGTTATCCAAACTCCAATGACCGTAGTCGTCAAGGGGAGATGCAGACATCAGGGGGAGGTGTCTATATGTATGGTCTCGAAACGTGAAGGGTGTGTTGTGCTCTTTTTCCCCTTCGACCGAAGTTATTTTTGTCCCACTGGGTTTTTGTTACTCGGCAAGGTTTTTAATGAGGCAACGAGAGAAGCACCGCGTTTGGGCAACACAAGGGGGAGTGTTTAAGGATATCTCTATTTGTGTTTAGCCCAAACTCTAGTTTACTTGACCTAGTGGTAATAGGGTTACATTAGAAGGATTTCGATTCCTATTCAATGTAGATTTACTTTCCTTGTACGATTCAGATTCTATGCATTGTAATCCTCTATATAAAGATGCCCCTATTATCAATGAGAATACACAGCGATTTTCTCTCAATTTCTGATTCCCTAAAACAAATATATAATTTTCAGATAGTTAACTACCTATATGTTTGCAATAATCACACACAATTTCATATAACTTCCCACTTTTTTTTTTTCAAATAACTTCTATTTTTTTCTCAATATAATTTTTTTAATAAAGATGCATTTTGTAAATGTTAACGTTAGTGATCCGTGGGATCTCTAGTTAGCTTTAGAGAGAGAGGGAGAGAGTGACACAAGATGTATAGTGGTTCGCCTCCGCATGAGCGGGAGACTACGTCCACTTGAAAGCTATACTAATGTGTCGAGCCTTGCGGCCTAACAAGATTACAAAGTATGTAATGGAATCATCTTTCTAAGTGGGAGGAGCAATCCTTATATAGGTGAAGGATTGCTCTCCCTTTACATTGTTTCCGATGTGGGAGCCAAAACCAACTATTCCTTAGTCTAATTAACATGCAGAAAGCTATGTTATGGAGGCATGTTGGCAAGGGCGGGAACACGACTTCCCGGTGGCGGATTTGCGACTCCCGGATACCGCCGCGTAGCCTGAACATAGGGCTACACGATGTATGTCTCGGTTGGGCCTTGCCATGTCTTGTGGATGTCCCAAAGTGGGCGTTACTTATGCTTGGTGAGATAGCAAATACTCCATATTATTGGAGGTATGTACAGTAAATGTCTTAATTATCCTTATGATTTAATTAATTCTCAAAGTTTATTAATTTTTTAGGGTCAATTCTGTCAAAATTTTAGATTTTGGCTAACAAATTAAGCCTCTTAATAATAGTATATAGATACACAATTGCATGATTTTCTCTGCAATCATTGTACGTAGCTAGATGCATGATCAAGTCGGATCGGGCTTTCCTTTTCCCAGTACTAACTACAAGTCGATCTGCAGTCTGCACCAGACTGACCAACGATGAATGATAAAGGATCGAAGCTAGCTAGAAGACGGTATCTGTGTAACTGTGTTAATATCATACAGCAACTCTCTCCGGCAGGTTCTGCATTGATTAACTCGCTGACAAATCGTTCTGTTCACAGACGCAGTTTCATGGAAACTAGCCCTGATCACATGACTCTGTCTGTACGGCGTCGAGTCCCTTGTCTGATAAAACAAACGCCGAGAGAGAGAGAGAGAGAGAGAGAGAGAGAGAGAGATTTACCAACTGTGATTAATAAGTTAATATCATACCAATTTAATTGATTCATGTATGCAAAGCTAATTGTAATTATGTGTGATCAGATGATCGATCGATGGAGACTTTTCAAAAGATTATGCTAACTGTAAGGCTTTACTCTCCACCATAGCCAATAGTTCTTACATGTGATGGCCTAGGTTACATAGTTATGGAAGCAAGGCTAGCTAGCTATATCGTGAGGGCTCTTTGTTCCATTTTTCATTTCGTGAGATCCGCAGTGCACTATCATTTCGGTATTTTAACCTTTTTACCATTCAACTGTAGAAATCTGTACGTATATATATATATATAATTGTTGTGGTGATGGATCTCCATCTCCATGGATGATGTTTTATTCTCTTTTCTTTTTCTTCTTTTATAGATTAGTATCCGACCGACTGCGACGTCCCCAACTGAACCCAACAATGAGGTTGCTTCCAGGAAACTCAATCGTACCTCGCCACATAAAGGTATGCCCTAAAAATATGGGACCCCTAATTTGTACTAACAAAACGATCAATGTGATATTTGAGGGCAAAAAGAAACCCCATGAATGATGTTATTTTGGTCCCTAGCTAACTGCTGGAAACCTCTATTTATATTGTTGTGCTATGGCAAAAGCTTGTATGTGCTTTATGTGAACAATGCATGAGCTTCCAAGAGCGTCGCGAACTCGCGATATTCAGCTAGAATCACATTCTAGTCCCGATTGAGATCCCTTTACATTTTGTGTTTATGGGATTACACCGTCCCCAACAAACTTTAAGGAATATGCTTGAAAGACATCCTTGAAGATCCATCAATAAAGGATTTACCCTCGATTTCACATATATCAGTTGGTGTTCTACGATAATCCATGCCATGAGTTAAATATATTATCAAATTGTCAGCACAGTTAATATATCTTACTAAGTTCAAAATGAATGAACTAAGAGTACAATGAAAAGATGTTTTATGATATTTTGGAGTGTAACATTTTTTTTTGAGAGCAATAGTCAACCACTTTATTAATAATAACAATAATAAAGATTACAACTTATAGATGTAGATACTACATCAAATTGAAAAATAACAAAAACAATACTAGATGCAATAAGATATCGGAAATAAAACCTAGCGAGGATAGTAAGGGATGCTAAAAAGCATTTGATGAGGCACCGGGCAGACCCCGGGCTATGTAAAACGGTACCAATAGTATGGTTGACCATACTTCCACGCAAATATTTGTGTTGAATAGAGGGTAACCTTCTATCAAGGTAACCGGCGGTAGTGTGATCGACCTTGCCCACCCCACGCAAAATAATACGTCGAGTAGAGAGCAATCTTCTACCTAAGTTGACGCAATTCCAATTCCAAAGTGTAGCAGAAAACAGAGTCCTGAAAAAGTCTCCTGGATCCCAAATGCGGATCCAAACAGAATACAAGGCCCAAACAAAGGCCCATAATGAATGGCCCAAACAAAAAGAAGCCCAGATCCACAGTTGGGCACCCAAACCTGCCCTGGCCTCCCCTGTTCCACCATCCCTCGCTGGAGAAATCCGGACCCAGTTCTGACCACTCGATGCAATGCGCCGCCACCTTCCCCACCAGACTTGGGGCGGTTTCCATGAAGAACCAGAGGTAGGTTGTTTCTCAGCTCGACCCAAACCCCTCTGATCAAAGCTGCAAGGTAGAGAACACCAAAGCCAAGCCCAGATTCTGGCCGTCGATCTGCCATCCTCCCACCACCTGTAATCATGATCAAGCAACGGCCCGACGTAAGCCTCTCACCTAGCTGCATCGCCACCAGACCCGATATGTCTAGCAAATCCAATTTTAGCCTTGCCCGGCACCATGACGCCTGCAGAAGCCCTGGATCCCAAACCCTCCAGTCACCCGCAGCCACTGATCCAATAGAGCAGCGAACCGAGGACAAGCTCAATCCCCTGCGCGTGGCAATCAAAGGAAGAGAGTGGGCCGCCGGCTCAACCCGATTGGTGAATATTGATGTCTTGGAGATAAAAGGAAAAAAGGAGGGTATGGCCTCAACCGTACACGCCGACTGCGACACTATGGCCGGAAATTTGCTCCATCGGAGATGGAGGGAGGTATAGAAACGCCAACCCATGGGCGGCCTCTCACATACCCTAGCAGAGCTCTGCTAGGTCTTTTTGACGCTAACAATAAATCATTATCGGTTAGAACTTAGAAGGATTTTGGAGTGTAACATAGTATTTCTTTCATTTTTTTGGTTGAATTCTTACAAAAATACTAAATTTAAGTTACTAAAAACTGAAACATAAAATATGGATTATAAATTGAAATATTCTTCTATGCACCGACAGTGCAAATGAACTAGTAGATCTAGCAGATCTCAGCCGTTCATATTTATAGACAACTTTTTTTTTTATAACAAAAAAATATACTTGATGTTATCAGTCGTTCAATTCTATTGGTGTACATCCACTTTCCCCCTTATTTTCCCTTCATTCCGGAAAGTTTTTCATTTCCTTTTGCATCCCAAACGCAAGAACTGATCAAGTTTCCTTTCTTGATGCTTACTTTTCAAGAACCAAATGAGGCCTAAGTATAGGTCTTAAATATTTATAAAAATTTCTTGAAACTTTCCATTTTGCCATATTTAATAATGATATTGAAATTTAATCGATCAATATTCGCATAGTTTGGTCATTCGCGCAATCATATTTGAACAATTCTTAGGTTCATCAATTGGGTGAATAAGCATATTCACATTCTTTTGCGATTAACGCATAATGACTTTCCAACCATTCATGTTGTATAACATAATACAAAGATTAGCTCTGTAAAAAATCAATCAAATTGAAGACCTTTTAGTTATTTGTTTCTATGAAATACATAGACAGTTCATCATAATAGTAATAAGTGTTGTTAGAACCATCAATTTGTTTGATTTAATTAGATAATTAAACGATTTCCGATTCAATTGATTCTTTACATAGATGATCTTTAAAGGCTAATTTAAGATATGGATTGTTAGATTATAAATTTATTAAGTAAAAGTATGTTAATCGACAATGGGGTGAATATGTTCATTCATCTAGGGGTGAACCTAAGAATTGTCAATCATAGTTACTCACCTTTAAGTTAACCTTATTACCAAGAGTTTATCACAATGAAGTTCACGTAATGTCCCCATATTTTTTACTAATTTGTAATCATTATGCAATTCACTTTGACCTTGATCGATCGTATATCATATTTTCTTTTATCAATAGAGAATAGCGGGTGAGAATAAGAAGATGATTATCGAAGTGCCTAAAAGTTTTTGATTATCAAAATGCCTATTTAGGTACTCAGATCGATCATGACGTAAGCCGGCTAAGCGAAAGGTAAGACACACCAATCGATCCTATGTGGTACGCATTCTTAAGCTTTTTCATCGTGGATGGCTGCAAGTACGAGCTAAATTCCTGTCTGCATCGCTCACTTGCCGTCTCCATCTCCATTGTTTTCAGAAACCAGTACTCCTATAACTGCCCAACACTGCTTAGCTAACTTGTAACATCCTAATCATTGCTTGAAATAACATGTGTATATTACAAACCGGATTTTCAGTTGCTGCATACTTTTTATCTGCTCTAGCTAGATTGGCAGAAATCAGAGAATTAGGATTCCATATACATCGATCGTCATTAAGGGGGAGACGGACCACCAAGTCACGAACCATCCTATATTGTTTGCATGCATGCAGCTATTGTACGTGTAGGGTTTGGCTTATGATGAGTATATGTTTATCCGTATCTATAATTAGCTCTGTGTACCTTATTTGTATGTATCCGGAGTTAGCTACGTAGCTAGCTTTGCTTTGGCTATATATGTTTAATTGTAGTTTCTTCCACACTTTCTTTGTAAATGGTATGTGGTCCAATTAAGAATTTAAGATGCTGCGTGGGTGGGGCGTTCATGATTTTGGAGTCATCGATCATGTAGCTAGATAGGTAGGTTACTAGTCGCACGACGGAGTCAAGAATTTGTCTCTCTGAATGCGTGATGATTTCTCTCAAAAAAAAGAAAAAAAAAGAATGCGTGATTATTAAGGAAATTTTGTCTGAGTTTGAAAGAAAATATGGGCCTTTCATTAAGAGATTTTTTTTTTAACGCAATTTAAAGAAATTTTTTGTGAGACCTACTTTTTAATCACATGTCGGTATATTGATCATTCAATTTTTAAGTCTCTATGAGTATATCATTTGTATAAATTTTCAGTCAAATTGATGACCCTGAAAGTGTTCATAATCGTGATTTACCATTATAAACATGAACGGTTAAAGTTGAACATATTTAATTCATCCATTAATTTAATCTAATTCAATACATTAACGGTCATATTATATTTACAGAAGGTTAGTAAAGCAATCGCCTCATCTCTTCAGTTCTCTAACATTTTGTCAATGATATAATTAATTTAAAAAATATTCAAAACATAACAAAGCTATCAGTAGGTTGTGTTCTTTCTATAAAAAGGTGGTTGGAGGTTTGAAGCTAGCTTCTTAGTTTTACTAATTGTTATATTCTCTTTACATTGAGAGATACTTCTTCAGTTTACCTCAGGCCTCAAAATCTCATTACATCTCTCATAAACTACTAGAATATATTTGGTATCTAAAATTCAAGACCATTTGTTTGAGTTTACCTTTTTTTGTCCCCTCATTATGTAGGGCAAACTATAATAACTTGTTTTCATGAAAACACCACAGAAGGTGGGATGTACGCTTATGGTACTTTAAATTTGCATATATTGGATCTACACGAAATGGACCACGATCTAATCATCCCAAGAACATAAGCAGTACATGTACATCATATATCCATGGACCGTTATGGATTGTCAAACAAGAAAATAATTCAAGTTCGGACCAATGATCTCAAAAAGGCCAATAATACATCTTTCGTCCTTGATTTGTTTATTAAATGTTCTGCATATTTGTCATATGAAGAAAATCTTTTCTTCATGTTTGAAAAAGACTTCACCGCCCATGAATCTCTTTCAATATCCTAATAACCTAATTGTATCTTTCTCATCCCTAACACTATACCAAACCAAATTGCTTCAAATCAAGGCTTGTTCAACCTCTTTTCCTTCTCAATTATTTTGAATGAAGTTCAGAATTTAGTTATATGGCAATGGTCATTTTTCTGGTAAAATGTAGATTTGGTAGCTTTCATCTTTAATAGGGCTCTAGATCAATTATAGTGTTATAGTACACTAGTGTATTCAAACTCTAGAGATGTGAATTAGTGAATACTTGCGTTGGTCATTATTTGCTGCATCCTAACGCATTGAACTAATCGAACGACTATCATATTCAAAATTTCAGTGTCCCAAATCTCACTATAGAACACCTTAAAAAAAAAAATAATAATAATAATAATCAGAGTGACATCAGAGCACATCCTACAACAAAACCACCAAACGCTCCTTTTCTTTCTTATCAGAAAAAGCTCTTTTTCTTTCTTATAAAAAAAAGCTCCTTTTCTTTCTTATAAAAAAAAAACTCCTTTTCTTTTCCCATAAAGTGTGAATATGAGTAGCTTCAATACATCATGGAGACATTTTTACCTCTTCTTCGCAAAAATAATCTTTAAACCAAAATGGGAACGTAAAAAAGCAAAAGAAATGGGAAAGCATTTTAGCATTGTGAGACTTAAAATAAAAGGTTTTTTTCGACAAAGCTTAAAATAAGAGAAAAGTTCAGTCACCGTCCCCAAACTATGCTGCCAAGGCCAATTTGATACCCGAACTCTCAAAAGTATCAATGTGATACCCAAACACGTATTTTGACATCAACGTAATACTTCCGTCAAAATTCTCTAACTGCTCCGTTTGTTTGCTGACGTGGCAAGCACGTGGGTCCCATGTGATATTTTTATCAAGGGCAGAATGGTCTTTCACTAGAACTAATTAAAAAAAAAAAAAAAAACTGGATCGGTGCAAGGTGCAACTACACACTCTCTCGACTCTCATTTTCCCCAAATCACCTGTGAGAGAGAGAGAGAGGCAATTCAATGTCGGACTTCATCCCTGATGAGATGATCCTCCAAATTCGCTCAATCCCACTTCGAATCGGCCTATATGAACCAAACCCTAACCTGCTCACTCCTCCTTTCAATCTCCACCGAAACTGATCTGGGGTTTCTTGAATTCTCACTCCTCCTTTCAATCTCCACCGAAACCGATCTGGGGTTTCTTGAATTCGATCTGGGGAGGGTGATGTTAGGTAGATGTAACGCTCACCCATGGCTCGGAGATGGCGGTCCGGCGGCGGTCTGCAGATACCAGCGGGGCAGAACACTTGGCGGTCAAGCGGCGGTGGCCATGGTGGGGATGGGCCAGGCTTGGCTGGAGGCTTATGGTCTTCCTCTTTCCTTGCAGCTCGCATCCCTAGAACTGGATCTGCTACCCTTCGGAGACCGTACTTCCGCCGTAAAGCTCGCCTCCCCTTTAACCCGACCCGACTGCGACGTCTTGCTATTGGGCTCCTGCAATGGGCTTTGTTTCTCCCAAAAAGAAGATCGGTGAAAGAACGTGGGCAAGAGGTGTTGTTCTGCACTGATGCTACGCTGGGGGATTTGAGGAGTTGGTGTTGTAGTTGTTGTTATTTTTTTTTTTTTTGCAATCTGAAATTGGTGCTCGCCGGATTGGAGTGCGTTGATGTCCGGATTGGGTGATTGAGGTATCAAGGTGTTATTGTAAACGAGAAGCTGCATTGGGTAATTGAGGACTACAATCCCGAGTTTGATGACGAGGAGGATCCTATTGTTGTCTATGATTTGGAGATGGAGGAGTTTCGGAGACTGCGGCTTCCGTTTCCTAAGGTTGAAGGAGATGACAGTGTGAATTTCAGTGTTGCGGTTTTTTTGCAGTGAAGGGTGTCTGTGTCTATGGCTTTATGGAAGTCTTGCTGCCTCTGGTTATGTTGATTTTTGGGTCATGGAAAGGTATGGAGACAATGACTCGTGAGATGTTCTGCTGCAGAGTTGGAGTTGGTAAGGATTCGTGGACAAGAAGAGGAGGAGCGTGGTACCTATATGAATGAAGCCGAGCAAATGTTATGGACATGAATGTATGATGATTTTATATGACCACAGTCTACTTTCGCGTGGGATGGGGAGAGAGATTGAAAGTCTGGAAAATGAAAGCAATAATGAAAGCAATATTGAAAAAAAAAATTAATTAATAAAAGAAAAGGGTAAATTGGTCATTTAACCTTTTTTTGGGATCTATGTGCTTGCCACGTCAGCAAACAAACGGAGCCGTTAGAGATTTTTGACGGAAGTATCACGTTGATGTCAAAATACATGTTTGGGTATCACATTGATACTTTTGAGAGTTCGGGTATCAAATTGGCTTTGGCAGCATAGTTTGGGGATGGTGACTGAATATTTCTCTTAAAATAAATAGTTGAAAACTCCATTTTCACTGGCAAAAGAAATTTTGATTAACAAAATGCTTCGTGGGTAGCACCAATATTTTTGCCAGCTCCTCTACTCATTTTTCTATTGTCTAGTGAGATTTACACCAAACCAAAGCAAGTAGTTTTTGGAAATGCAAAAAAAATGAGAGAGCAAAATCATAGACACAATTCCCACCCAAGATTCCTAAAACCTTCATACACATTACTTTATTACAATTTGCCAGCTCCCAGATTGCCAACCTTCTTCGTTCACACTATGAAATAATGAAAACTAATGAAGACAAATATTGTACTATAAATTATTTGGTAGTAGTTGCCCAATTGTAATTATGTAATAGCATAATGCCATAATGTATACGATCACAGACAACATTTCCAACTCACTACAATTTTATGGCTTGTTAAACAAGCAATTTATCCAGTGCAATCTAAGAAATGAGCCAGAATAGTATGTGGCATTTTGGGGCTAACCTACCTGGCCTTGGCTTAAGAACAAGGTTCTAGGGGTCTCTCAAAAGTCACAATTGCTATCATTCTATGGCCAATGGGTATAGCTATTATTGTTATTAGGGTTTATAATGCAGCCAGGTCCAATCATACACATGTGCGGTTTCCAATTCAAAAATTCAGTAAGATATTGAAACCATGCATATAGAGATACAATTATTGCATTGATGATTCTATATTTCTTTAAACCATCAATTTTTTTCAGTATGGCCAAAGGCAATATGTGATCACTCAAAGGTCTCAACCCTGTTCGTCGAAAAATCTGTTTTCTTATTTTTTAAAATCTTTTATTGATGATTTGTTTGTGACAAATCGTGTGTTCTTTTTTATTTATTTATTTTTGTGGAGTCTTGTTCGTTGATAAAAGTGTGTCTACTATGTACTGAACTCATTTCTTAAATTTTTGCTCAAAAGCTGTCAATCTCAGACATTTTTAACTTCTTTAAACAAGTTTTACCTTTGAAGAACTGTATCGGGTCGAGCTCATCAAAATTAGGCTGAAGATCAAACCGGTTAGAGTGGACCGGTCCAGGAACAACATTGGTTGCATAATAAAGCGACAACCAGTTGGCGGTTGGGCCCGTCTAAGCCTAAAACGCTTGTAGACCAAAGTTTTTTTTTTTTTTTTTTTTTTTTTTCCAACATTTGAATAACACCTTATAATGGCTAATCATGTGGCTTGTTGCAGAACATGTATTCTGATGAAATCTCTTAAAATACCTAATTTCATCAGTCCATGATACTAGAAGAAAAGAGTGAAACGATATTCAAACTTGAAATCTCAAATATAAGCTCTTAAAAAACTATTTTTTTCATCCCACCTAAGCTCTTAAACCTCACGCTCGGTTCCATTTATTATATTAAAATTATGTCTCGGAGGGGGGGACATAAAACCTGAACCTCGAGTGACAGAAAAACACTTACAATAATCCTCGTAGAGTACATCCTGAATAATAGCAGGAGTCTCATCAAACCAAACATCATCAACAAAAAATAAACTAGCTAGGTGAGCAATTCTATCTGCTACACCATTTGCTTCACAGAAAATATGACTAGTTCTAACTGATTGAAAAGCAGACATAAAATCTTTACAATCATCTAAAACTCGACTTACCTCTGAGAAATTTTTCTCTTCACTCTGGAGGGCAGCAATTAGAAGGGTTGAATCACTTTCAATATCTATTTCTGTCCAACCTTGGTGTATGCCAAGAAGAAGACCATCTCTACACGCCTCCGCTTCTATGTTTAGAGCCGAGTGTGCGTGTACAAAAGGCCTGGCTCATACCCGCATCATTTCTGACTACCACGCCAATCCCATCATTTCTGACTACCCACCAAATTACTTAGTAAAAAACAAAAGACCATAAAGCACCACCAAAAAAGCAATCATAAAACGAAGTCAACTTAGTCATATGTTAGATTTCCCATAATCACTGCTAAATCCACTTAATTAAGGCGTGAGATTCCGGTACAATTATTTAATTTCCTATTATATATTGTTGTTGAATTTTACAGTAACAGTATCCCTCCAAAATTAACCCCAGACATGTGTAATTCACCTACCAAAAACCGAACAGGACGCACAGCATTCTTCTCGCCATGGACCCCCCGTGTGGGGCTGGTAGTGTTCAACTGCGCCAGCCTGACATCAAATTTCCATTTCCCTCTGGAATTATTTACCTAATTTAAACAATATCAATTTCCATAGTTCCTATCTTTTTCAGAAAATTAATTAGAAACAAAATAAAAATGGAGCTGGGAAAACGAAAGGGAAATTATATAAACCAGGAAAAACGCGTTTGACCTGTCCTCGCCTTTCGTTGCAGAACTCGTCCACTTAAACTTAATAGTCTGAGAAAGACTAAAAAAGCCTGAGCAAAGCTTCTTCCTCTTCCTCTTCCTTGTGTGTCATATAACTTCTCAGACCTGACGCACATTATTTTATCACTTTTGCAATTTATCTAAGGTTCAGAAATCCAGACCAAACCCAAATCACCCATCTGTTTGGTTTTGACCTTGGTCTATTGATCTACAGTCAAAGCCGGCATATATCAGATTTTGGTCCGCCGTGCCGGCCATGGCGGACATAGTGAAGCAAATCCTGGCGAGGCCGATCCAGCTGGCGGACCAAGTGACCAAGGCGGCAGACGAGGCCAGCTCGTCCAAGCAGGACTGCGCGGAGCTGAAATCGAAGACGGAGAAGCTGGCGGGTCTGCTACGGCAGGCCGCCCGGGCCAGCTCCGACCTCTACGAGCGGCCGACTCGGCGGATCATCGACGAGACTGAGCAGGTGCTCGAGAAGGCTCTGTCTTTAGTCCTGAAATGCCGCGCCAACGGGATAATGAAGCGGGTCTTCACCATAATCCCGGCGGCGCAGTTCCGGAAAATGTCGTCGCAGCTCGAGAATTCGATCGGCGACGTGTCGTGGCTGCTCAGAGTCTCGGCTCCCGCGGATATCCGGGAAGATGGGTACTTGGGCCTGCCGCCAATCGCGGCCAACGAGCCCATTCTCGGCCTCATTTGGGAGCAGATCGCTATTCTCCACACCGGTTCGCTCGAAGACCGATCCGACGCGGCGGCGTCGCTGGTTTCTTTAGCCAAGGATAACGATAGGTATGGAAAGCTGATTATTGAAGAAGGAGGAGTTGGGCCCTTGTTAAAATTGATCAAAGAGGGAAAGGTTGAAGGCCAAGAGAACGCTGCTGAGGCTCTCGGGTTACTGGGCCGGGACCCCGAAAGCGTGGAGCACATGATCATTGCCGGAGTGTGCTCGGTGTTTTCCAAGATTCTGAAAGAAGGGCCGATGAAAGTTCAGGCGATGGTGGCGAAGGCGGTCGCGGAGCTAGCAGGGCATTACCCGAAATGCCAGGATCTGTTTGCGCAGCACAACATTATTCGATTGCTTGTGAGTCATCTTGCTTTCGAGACAGTCCAGGAGCATAGTAAGTACAGTGTGACTTTTAACAAGGCCACATCGATTCATGCTCTTGTTGTGGCTACTAATAATTCTAATGCAAATAATATTCCGACGAAGGCGATTGAGGATGAGGAGAAGCAGAGTTATATGCAGATTCCTCATCCTTTGGGGAATCGGCAGCCGAGTCAGCTGCACACTGTGGTTACTACTACTATGGCAATGCAGGGAGGAGGAGGAGGGACTAAGGCTCCTCTACAACCGGTTAATGGCGCTAATGGGGCGACCCAAATCAATCATACCAAGAGCAATAGCAGCAGCAATTTATCCCATCATAATTCAGGAACAAGCGTTAAGGGAAGGGAATCGGAGGACCCTGCAACCAAGGCCAGTATGAAAGCGATGGCAGCACGAGCACTTGGGCACCTAGCCAAGGGGAATTCCACCATTTGTCGTAGCATTACGGAATCAAGAGCGCTCTTGTGTTTTGCAGTGCTATTGGAAAAGGGCCTTGAAGATGTGCAGAAGTATTCTGCCATGGCGTTGATGGAGATAACAGGAGTGGCAGAGAAAGATGCCGAGTTGAGAAGATCAGCATTCAAGCCTAATTCCCCTGCCTGCAAGTCTGTCATTGATCAATTGCTAAAGATCATTGACAAGGCAGATTCGGACTCAGACCTCCTGATCCCCTGCATCAAAGCAGTTGGGAATTTGGCCAGGACATTTCGGGCAACGGAGACAAGGATCATTGGCCCATTGGTGCGCCTTCTGGATGAACGAGAAGCCGAGGTTACCAGGGAAGCCTCCATTGCCCTCACAAAGTTCGCCTGTACAGATAACTATCTTCACCTCGACCACTGCAAGGCAATAATAGATGCTGGAGGCGCCAAGCACTTAATCCAGCTCGTGTATTTTGGGGAACAAATGGTGCAGATTTCGGCTCTGGTTCTCATGTGCTACATTGCACTCCATGTACCGGACAGCGAAGAACTTGCCCAGGCTGAGGTGCTCACTGTGCTTGAATGGGCATCCAAGCAATCTTACATGACCCAAGATGAGACTCTTGACACATTGTTACAAGAGGCTAAGAGTAGATTGGATCTTTACCAGTCCAGGGGCTCAAGGGGATACCATGGATTCAATCACAAAGCATAGTGATTCCATTCTTCAGTTTCTGTTTTTACCTTCTCATGGAGTGTAAATACTTATGTAACTTAGAGCATTCTCAGTCAAATGAAAAACCCTCCTCTTTTTTCTGTTTTTTTGTTCCTATTATTTGGATGGTTGGTGTTCAGTACCAGAAAGTGGGGTTACTTTCTCCATCTCTTTTTCTGTTCCAGTATTTTCTACCCAAAAGACAATATAAAACAAATTTGTTCTGATTTTAGCATTGTCTGTATCCCATCAATGCTAGTAGCCTGTTAAATTTTCTGAAAATTTACTCGCTTATATCGTTTAGCTTGGAGATAAAGTGAGAAAAAAGATGCCTAAAGGGTCCTTGTCCGAATGAGTAACCAATCAATCCCAAGACGTATTAACAATAAGTGGACTAAAATGGTATTGACGGATCATGGGAGAAAATTTCAGCCTTCTGACTTTGAAATTTTCAACCACAAACCCCAAAAACTGCATCTATTTCAGAGTACCCCAAGAGAAGAAGGCAAATATGAGTGGAAGAAATCTGCAAATATAAAAGGATTCAAAACAAAACCAATCAGAATCAAATTCTTATTTGTTTAAACAGCAAGAGCAACAACTAATCAGTTTTAACAGCAAATATAAAACAATTTGAACTCATAATGTTCAAATCACTTTGGGAGAAAGTCATGTCAATCATCATGGCCCATGGTCCAATTATTCAGTAGCGTAGCTATCAGTAAAGACAATCATCAACAGGAATCTTATATAAGCAGTAGCTCTTCTCTGGGAAATAATATAAGTACTAGCTGACGACTATTTCCTCTCAACATTGCAGATCTACCAGAACCAAAGAGTGGTAAGAAACGAAACTACAATGTTTTCACGCCAAATTCTACCTATAATAATGTAACTACAAAGTTAGTAGAGCAGCCACATCTGAGCATATTGACATTTCAGTCAGAATCATTTAGAAAAAGATAGTAATGTATCCAGGCCTTGAATCAGTCTATCAAACGCCATAGTGCATGTTGAAAAGTTCTTGAAGAGATTTCAAAATACCATTTGATTGATTTTCCAACAGGGCAACAAAGAAATGTAGGCCTAGTTGTTTTCAAAACTTTCCAACCAGTGTGTGAACATTTAATGTAGTTATTAATATATAGCAGCCCAAAGGCAATTTATGGACCCCAAGAGTGCTTATCAGTCTCACATAAAAAGTCGTCTAACTTGTGCTTCATCTAAGAAGTTGAACAAGAATTGTCATTGAAAAGGAAAAAAAAAATTGAAGTCAATGTTTAAGAACTCACCACTTTAGTGAATAGGTAAGAGGAAACCTACGTCCACTTGACCATGTTGGAGACAATGAAGAATCAATCTCCTTGTAAACCACTATGCAGCTATTTAATGCACAATTACAAAGAAGAAAATTACAACAAAATAAAGTTCACAGACTAAGGCTCAAAAAATCTCAAAATTTTTTAGAGAGCAGAATGAGTTGAGCACATCAGATTGGACAGTAGAAACTGCATAGTGTGAATTCATATTCTCGATCCCATGCATTTCTGTCATATTCTAATATGATAGAAGTTTAAAACATACTAAGGAAAGCTGATTTCCAATTGACTAATAATCATAATAGTCAAACACTGGAATTCAATGTTTCTTCCAACATCTGCTTTCTTTTTTCTGATAGGATCTTCTGTCATCTATTACATATATGACTTCTGGAGGTTGTTCTGTTCAGGGTTTCTACTCTAAGACTCAACCCCAGAAAACATAATTATATGACTTCCCGATCAGAAGCACACATTTAAACACTTTTTAGGGATAACTACAGCAGGTACAGACCCAGCAAATATCTTGCGAACTTCCAATCGAAGGGCAAAGACCATGTTGATGCAGTATCAATCCCTGAATTTGAAATCATATTATTACACTACTTTCAGGACCATGGAAACATGGTTAAGCATTCCCATCACATCACCCCGCAGATATTTGTTTCCAGCACCACAAGTACAGACCACATTCGATAATCTTATTTTGTGGACTTTATTAGTGTTCAAACACCAAAATCAGTGTTCATCTAAATCTAAATGATTTGGGACATTTATTATACAGATACATCTAGAATGGCCCAGGGATTTATGGACTTTGCTCCTGTCCATTAGTAATAATTCACCCTAGTACAGAGAGGCCCACGCCTTGGTTGGTCCGATATCAAGAACCAGCTCACTCCATTTCAAGTACAACACAAAGATGAGTTTTTTCAGCAATCTTAGACTGAAGTCTTAACTATATGTGGCTAAAGTGAAACACTCTAACCATGGAGGTAAAAATGTGTATTCCTGACTGTATACACAAACTGAGAAAACCTCTAATCAACAGTCATATAAATAATCATGTGGCTGTTCCCATTTAACCACAGATTAAAACGAAGATTGAAATGGTGCTCTGCAGTAACAGATTAAGCATAACTACCGGCAAAAGGGCAATACTAAAATAACCGAAAAGGGAAACCTTGTTTGTCATACTCATACTCATATCTAGCAAGCACCACAAACTGTTGAAAACCAATTGGATACCCGAGAACTTAATTCCGCTGCTATTGAGAATGCGGTTCGATTTCAAACAAGCAGAGAATCAATCCGTTATAGCTAAATCAACACGAAAACTACTAGATGAACATGAAAGAAATCAACACACACTCGCAAGGCCACAATGTAGAACACATATCAATTTCGAAAATCCATCACCATGCAAAAGGAAAACATCGTTTGATCCAATTTTGGAAATGTAGCCGATGGAAAAATCAAACCATATAGAAATATGTAATATTGTACTGATCAATTTAGTTCCTGAACCCTAATCCTAGATAGAAAATCCCCAGAGGCCAAACAATGGGAGCAAGATTTGAGCTGAGAATCGCATGCAAAACAAGAGCCAATTACATGCATGATCTGATTGGATTTCGGAAATTTCAGATTGGAAACTTACCCAGTGAATCTGCCAATTCGATCAAACTTGAAGAATTTAGGGATTTGATTCCAGTTGGGAATGAGAGACAGAGAGAAGGAATTCAAACGCGCCTGGTTGTGCTTTGGCTCGCGGACCCGCGAATAAAGCTAAACCGTTTTGATTGTCGGTTTAACGCCTTCGGCCGGTTTCGTCCCGCTTTAATGTAATCGATGGATCACGCTCAGAGTGAATGTACCCGACCCGAGTCCAGCAGGCTCAAAACAATGTTACTTACGGCCCATGCAAAAGGGATATAGGTTCATATTAGAGTGTAGTGTAGGAAGCCCAGCCTCACTCACTCCCATGACACCATGAGTATGATAAAAGCTGACCACTGTCATTATGTCTCAGTTTACCCTCTTTTTTTTTTTTTTTACATTTAAAAAGTCCTAAATCTTAAGGGTTCAAGTAATTAAATTTTTATGTCATCCCCTACCATTTGGTTTAGTTGTAGAAGTCTTCACTTTATAAGTAGAAGGTCTTGAATTCAAGTATCGTATATGGAATGATGTAGTCAATGTCATGTCATTAACATGGGCGTGTAGGTTGGAAATTTTCACTCATAATTTTCTTATGGAGACATCATTAGTTCTTTGTGACATTTTTTGCATAAGTTTATGCGTGTGATTGCAGGAAGATGAACATTTTGTGCTGAAATTTTATACACACATTGAAGGGGTGTATCAAGTCAAAAGCTACTTATTATATAGTTGAAGATCTATAATTGTAACATACACCTCCCATTTTAGTATTTTTATACAACTTTCTCAATGAACTAAAAATATTGAAATGGGTGCGTATGCTGCAACTATAATCTCTATTCTCTGTCATCGATCTCTTCCTACGTATATTAACACCAAACACCAACCCTATCAATTTCTGCTGCTGTTAGAACTTCTTTCGTAATCCATGCTTCATTTGTACGTCCTAACAATTTTTTTTTTTTTTTTTTTTCTATAACATACTTGGCAAGTTCTACATCAGTTGCTGCAAAGTACGTAGTTGCTCAATGGGTTCTTCGTTTCATATCAGTTGATAAATGATTGGGCATTCTGATTTAAACGCGTAGCACTTCAGCCTTGGCAAGCCTGCTCTATAGGTAGTTCTACATCACTCAAACTCCTGCTCATCCTTGGATTGCATCAATGCCTTGAACTCCAAAACCTTTGTGACTAGTCCACCCAGTTGGATCGACTTGGCCAAGACTAAACACCATATTCGAAATCAAACCAATCCTCTATCCATTGCCTATAGGATTCCAAATTGTTCGCCATCCATCATGACAGTTTAACTGAATAGGTCTGGCATGCATGCATGGTCTGCAATCACCAAATAAGTTCATTCATTTCTGACTCATTAGTGATTAGTACTCAGGAGGGCTTGAATCCAATATATAAGAGATTCTGAAACCTATTTGTTTCAATTGACAATGTGTTTGGTTTTTAATTTCAGCACTGGAACAGAAACAAATCCCTTGTTTATTTAACCAAATGAGTAACTACTACATATATGTATATATATTAGTATATATATCAACATGAAGCGGCAAAGCAATGTAAAGAGTTTCTGCAATCACATGAACAATTGATTAAATTGTAAAAAATGATCATTCTTGAAGCTGATTATCAAACCATAGTCTTCAAAAACCAAAAAAGAAAAGAAATTTCAGGTAAAAAAAAATAAATAATCAAGGGCAACACAACCAACTGACTTTAACACTGGAATCACAATAAGGATCATAGAAACAGGAGCGAAATGGAAGATTATACATCACAGAATTTAGATTTGGGAACTCATTGGCATGAGCTCAGCGCGTTCGGAAAATTTTACAGAGTTTGGGATCCATAGTCGTCCCGGTTATAAATTCAAACGTGTCTCTTGTACTTCGCCGGAATTCCATCAACAAAATCTGACCGCTTCGTCGTCCCGCGTTAATATACTTATGGGTTGCGGGGGTTGGGTTATTCGACCCGCTTCGTCCCGGATATCTTGGCCCAAAAACATGCTTTTCTATTTATTTATTTCCTATTAAATCCGATGGAGGTTTTTTTTTTTTTTTTTGAATAAATATCCGATGGAGGTTTGTTGGACATGGACCTGTAAAATTTTGGTGAGTAATGGAGGGTCAAGTAGTAGCTTTTTCAGTACAGTTATTTCTCGTCAAATATAAATATGTTTTTGTTGTTCAAATCTCATGTCTGAATTGAGATAAACTTACTTGGTTATTCGATATATAATATTTTGTATCGTATAAATTTGGCTATTAATATTGTATAAAAAAAAATTTTGTACAGAACATACTACGAAATGATGACACGAGAAAAGCTAAAAGAAGATTTGTAAATCTTAGCTTCTGTTTGCAATCACCATAGTGAAATGATTTTTCTTTTGGAATAATTGGAAATGAATTAGAAGCAGATTTTTACATAGAAGGAAAGAAAATTGTAATTTTAATTTGCAATTTACATTTTTGACCAACAAAAAAAAAATCTGCATTTTGCATTGACTAGTTGTTTTTTATGTGTATATGCAGTCACTCTCATCTTTCTAGGGGTCTCTGTCTATAGTCCATTCTACAAACTTTTGTGTATTGCACATTTTGCACTGTTGTGAATCAAAAATCAAAACCAAGGTGGGGTGAGACTGTGAGAGTCATACATTACAAAAAGACTTATCCTCACATCTGCCACTGCATTGGCCTCAAATCTCTACCACCAATCTATGATCCAGTACCCACCAAAAAAAGATCCCAATTTTTTTTTCTCATACTAACACCATTCACAACCCCATAAAACATCACACATTGCTTCTCTTTATCTCTTCTTGTTGTTCTTCTTCTTCTTCCCCTCTAACACAAAACCATGGCTGCAGCTGTAACTGCTGCTGTTTCATTCCCCTCCTCCAAGTCCTCAACTCTCCCCACCAGAACCTCCCTTATCTGTCCTGAAAGAATCACCCTCAAGAAGGTAACAAAGATTCAATCTTGGCTTTACATTAGCACTTTTCTCAGTGATTTATGGGTTATTATGATGTCATGGCTTATGGCCCAAAAAGATTGACATGGATTTTGGATATATATTTTTTTAAAGGTTTATAGAGAAGCTTCTGCTGGTGGGAGAGTGGTTTCTGTCAGAGCCCAAGTCACCACCACTGAGGCTGCTCCACCTGCCAAGGCTGTGAAGCATTCCAAGAAGCAAGAGGAAGGTGTGGTTGTGAACAAGTTCAAGCCCAAGAACCCTTACGTTGGCAGAGTCCTCCTCAACACTAAGATCACTGCTGATGATGCACCTGGTGAGACCTGGCACATGGTCTTCAGCACTGATGGTATGTGTGATCAAAAATTCAAAAGTCTTGTTCCTGTTTGAGCTAATTGGTTGATGATAAATAGATTAACTGTTTGTTGAAATGCTTAGGAGAGATGCCCTACAGAGAAGGACAGTCTATTGGAGTGATTCCAGATGGTATTGACCCTAGGAATGGCAAGCCTCACAAGCTCAGGCTGTACTCAATTGCCAGTAGTGCCCTTGGTGACTTTGGTGACTCCAAAACCGTGAGCATTTCTCTTTTCCCTCCAAATTTTTCACTGTACGAATTACATTTGGATCTTGCTGTTATGCTATGTTGAATTGCTGTCCATATTTCTTTGGTTAAACTTGTAGTTTGGGTGTGATTGCCTCCATTCAGGTTTCTCTCTGTGTGAAAAGGCTTGTGTACACCAATGACGCAGGCGAAACCGTTAAAGGGGTGTGCTCAAACTTTTTGTGTAAGGACACAGATCTTTCTGAAACTGTAAAATATGTCATTTGCACTTGAGTTAATATGTTGCTTTCATAGTCATACTGTTATAGGTAGGCTAGTGCATCTTGGTTTAAATTTGTCTCGATTTCAGGTGACTTGAAGCCAGGGAGTGAAGTGACCATGACAGGACCAGTTGGCAAAGAAATGCTTATGCCAAAAGATCCTAATGCAACCGTCATCATGGTATAAATACTGCCATATTATTTAATCAGAAAACTAAGCTACTTAAATGCGTTACAGTCGTGATTGATTACTGATTTCTTTATCAATGCAGCTTGCAACTGGTACTGGAATTGCTCCTTTCAGATCATTCTTGTGGAAAATGTTCTTTGAGAAGCATGAAGACTACAAGGTAAAACATTGATACTCTTGTATGTTTTCCTCATAAACTTTTCTGACATGGGGTAGTTATACAAAGGCTAATATGAACAAGACACTCAAAAACAATCTCCTCAAATGCATATCTGAGTGATGAACAATATAATCTAGTGAATGATCTATAGACCTGTCCTTGCCCCACTATAGGCCAACCACCACAATCTGAGAGGCAACTTCCCACTTTGGCAAAACCAGAATATATTATTAATGAATTATCTCATCCTCTAATATTCTAATGAATGATCAAACTTTTGACATGGTTTTTGCACATGGCATGCAGTTTGAAGGTTTGGCTTGGCTCTTCTTGGGTGTTCCCACCAGTAGCTCACTGCTTTACAAGGAGGTGAGATATATTATGAGTTACTTATTCTCATCAATCACTCCTCTTGTCTAGAAACATATGATATAATGATCAGAAATGATTTCTCAAAACAGGAATTTGAGAAGATGAAAGAGAAGACCCCCGATAACTTCAGGCTTGACTTCGCTGTCAGCAGAGAGCAAACCAACGAGAAGGGCGAGAAAATGTACATTCAAACCAGAATGGCTCAGTATGCAGAAGAGCTATGGGAGTTACTCAAGAAGGACAACACCTACGTCTACATGTGCGGTCTCAAGGGAATGGAGAAGGGAATTGATGACATCATGGTGTCATTGGCTGCCAAAGACGGTAAGAGATCAATACGACATTGTTCAGGAACCATTTGAATTGTATCATGGAAGAGCTTACGGTTCTGATTCACAATTTCATAACAAAACATACTAAATCATTGACAAAACATCGTCGTATCATGCCCTCTAAGAACCATTTTCGTGTTTCATGTATCTTGCAGGCATTGACTGGCTAGATTACAAAAAGCAGTTGAAGAAAGCAGAGCAATGGAATGTGGAAGTCTACTAATTTCTGGTCACACTGTACAAATATCTCTCCCTTTTTTACTATAAACAAGTCATTCTTGAATGATTCCCACTGCAGTATGTAGATAGGTAACGTAATCGCAATTTTTCTGCTATATTTTTTTTTCCCTTTTGATGAAGCAGCTGTATTATCATGCCTCAACATGAATTTTATTTCTGCGGGTCACGAATCATACACTAATAGAAGCTTGTTTCGACTTTTTCATACGTTTTTTGTTCAAGGGTTGCTTCAACAGGTAAGTGATCATATGATTGCTGTGGCATTTGATAACAGCTAGAAAGACTCATGCCAATGGCCTTGTATGTACTTGCGTCTTGTTCTATCATTTGGCAGCAGAAAATTAAAAAACTATGAGGGATTGAATTATCAATTAATTATAATCCTTTGCCCAAAGAGAAAGTTAGGGTTAACCTACTTTATCTTTTTGGTTGTTACCCAAACTTAAAGCTCTTTATCTCTTTGGGTTACCCAAACTTTTCGTTTTTTGATAAATTCTTTTGTGGAGGTTCATCAAAAAAAAAAAAAAAAAAAAGGATTAACCAGAGAGATAAAGTAAAAGCTTCAATTTCCTGTCTTTAACTTTATACTAATGATTGAATTGAGTGAGAAATTTTAAAAAAGTGTTTAATTTGACAACATATTCTAAAGTTCTAAACGATTTGGTATTCACAAAAAACATGTCAATAGAATGCTAACGACATGTTGTGAGCTACCTTTAAAGTTTGGCATTTAATTTCGTAAATTTTGCGCTCTAACCAGACATTCAAGCCCACAAAATTCCATTTGAAGTTGACATTCACTTTTCATTAGTGCAATGTAACACACTAAATACCAATCTCCTATTTTCAAATGCTTCTTTTCTAGCTAATAGAACAGGGGACGATCTCCGCCAATATTGAATTCGTAACCAATTCGAAAATGTGGAATCTAAGTTGCATTCAGCGTCACTATCAAACTAGTGTAGAGATGTTGGTGTAAACCCAAAAGATTAAACACTAAAGGATGCAGGAGCAGGGTTTTTAGATGCATGTCGTAGTAGCAGACCCAAACCCCTAATTTAAATAAAAGTGGGATTCAAGCTTAAAGCCCAAAACAAAGAAGTAGGTGAATAAAGTAATTAGAAGTGGGCCGAACAACGGATTAGGGTTGTGTTAGGGTTCTGCTTAAAATTATTAATCTAATTAGATTTACTAGTAACACACTATATAAACCACACTCTCCCTCGGAGTCTAACCCTCGCATAAATCAAAATAAAAAAGAATCTCATTCCTCTCTGAAAGTTTAGGGTTAGGGTTTCAAGAATGGCGGAGGAGAGGTCGACTGGGGTAGTGAAGTGGTTCAATGACACCAAGGGTTTCGGCTTCATCACCCCTGACAACAACACCGAAGATCTGTTCGTCCACCAATCCTCGATCAAATCCGACGGCTTCCGCACCGTCGCCGAGGGTGACGCCGTTGAGTTTCTGATCGCCGTCGGCGAGGACGGCAAGACCAAGGCCGTCGATGTCACTGGTCCGAACGGCGCGCCTCTGCCGGGGAAGGAGAGTTTTGCTCGCTCCGGCGGCCGTGGCGGTGGCGGTAGAGACGCTGCGGGATTCGGCGGTGCGTGGAGAGGTGGAGATCGCCGTAACGGTGGTGGCGGCGGCGGTGGCGGGTGTTATACTTGCGGCGATACTGGTCACATGGCTAGGGATTGTAATCGCGGTGGGAATGGAGGCGGTGGAGGCCGCGGTGGTGGTGATGGATGCTTTACTTGCGGAGGGTATGGACACATGGCAAGGAATTGTCCTAATGGGAACAGCGGCGGTGGTGGCGGTGGCCGTGGTGGTGAGGGTTGCTACAAGTGTGGCGATTTTGGCCATTTGGCTAGGGACTGTTTCAATGGAGCCTCCGGTGGCGGAGGCGGTGGTGCATGTTATACCTGTGGGGAGGTTGGTCACATGGCAAGGGATTGCACCAGGGGAGGGGGTGGCGGTGGACGCAGTGGCGGTCGGTATGGCTACAGTTCTGGATCTGGTGGCGGCAATGGCTGTTACAACTGTGGGCAGGCTGGGCATTTTGCCAAGGAGTGTCCAAACCAGGCTTGAAGGACAATAAGAAAGTGAGAGTGCTAGTAAATACTCTTAAGATCTTTGATCTTTTTTTCTTTTTTTTTGTTAAATCCTTGGTATTTAGTTTTGGTGCTCTTTTCTGGCGCATTGTGGGATACATATGGTGTTTTGGCAAGGGGTTTTTGATTTTCTGATGATGGGCCACTGTTTGGCAAACAAATTTTCCCTTTTACAGACATATATGCGGTTATTCGGCTATAGAATTAGGTGGTTTTAATCTCATCTTGTTATGGGTGACTCCAGGATAAGTTTTTTAATTGATCAGTGTTTATTTGAAAGTTTGGATGATGATATGAGTCTCAATTTTATCAATGTGCTGGGTTGATTCTCTTTTTCTTCATCTGTTGTGGCACTAAATCCATCTGCATTGGGACTACAAGCGCTGAATTTTCATTGTCAAGTGTGATTGTTGGATTATGTTATCTCTCATTCTCTCTAGGGAATTCTGAGTTATGTCTTCATCTGTTGTGGTACTCAACTACTGGCCTTTTGAGTTAAATTCCTGTTTAGGATTAGTCTTGCTGTTGTTGATATGGATTTGGAGGCTATGCCTCATCCAATTTGCAGGTGTTTCCATCGGTATGGTGAAACTTCAATGATTTTTGAATGGTTTTAGATGCTATATGCTTCATAATCAAATGCTGGTGTGGTGTTTTAAGGTCTAAGATTAGGTTAGATGGCTTGCAATTGCTTCATTGAGTAGCAAAAACTTGTCAAACCTCATGTTCATGAGGATACTTGAATGATTTGTGTGTAACTTTTAGGTATTGATGAACTCATGCAGCAACCTTTTCCTAATCGATGTCGTTTGGATGTTGATACTCTTACTTTTTTGGTGCCAGTTTCGGTAGGAGATATTATTTCCACAAAGTTATACTCTAGCTTGGTTGAGTGTTAAGTTTTGATCTTGTTGCTTTCAATGGTGCTACATTCCTTCAGAGGCATTCTATACCAGATTACCAGTTGCTCTGCATGAGCTTGATTTCTTTGTGTTTAGATAATGTGATGGAGTAAGCTTGGGTGTTCCTGAACTACCCTTATTTTCGTTGGAAATACTTTATTGTGTTTGCTAGTTTGTTAAAAGTGTTGATGCTCGAGTTGCCCTGGCAAGACAGCTTTCAGCGCCTGAGTCATGAAACGTGTTTGGCAGACAGACATAAGTTCTGAGCAAGTCATACTTGTTTGGGGTGGTATTTGCAGTCCTTTGATGTTGTTTGTGGTTTTGTTTGTTTGTTGATGGGTCGATCAGAGGAGTTGGTGCTAAAATTGGTTGCCTTAAGACTGTTTTCTCAAGCGGTTTCCTTCCTCATCAGCGCCCAGTAGCTTTGTGTAGAAGTCTGGATATGTGTCTATGAATGGTTTTGTGTAGAAGTCTGGATATGTGTTGAAAATGTGAATGGTCTTTCTTCTTATCTTTTGGGCTGACCTATGATGTAATATGGGTTTTCTTTTGTTGGCTTGTGATGTAATGTGGGTTTGTCACAGTTATCATCTTGGGACAGCGGTTGGACCAATGTCTGAAAACGGTCTTGACCTTTGTTTATTTGGGTTTTAATATCCGATGGAGACTGCTATTGTAATGTTAGTGGATTCTTTGGGTTGACCTGGTTTTAGCCTGAGCTGCATTTACAAATCCACAGTCTTGGCCGCTAGAGGTTTTGAGGAGACATTACCCCCATCTTGAATCGTCAAGTTGTCAGTCAAGCACTCTTAGGAGTTTGGTTTTTCAGAATTAATTACTGCTTCTGTATAAACAAATCAACCTCGCAAACACATGTTGTCTAATTGGGTCAAGTAGATAGTGGGGGGCAATATATAATGGGCCGGTAAAGTACAATAATGGGTCCTTGTCAATGTGAAAACTAGAGTGTGAGGTCTTAAAAATAAGATAGTTTCCGACTCTAGTGGTGTATACTCAAGATTACAAGTTATAATTTCAAATTCAGAATGATGATCAACCTAGATATGACTGATCAAATTGCTTGATTTGCGTGATGTTTGTATGAACTATAAGTGGTTAAGAGAATTTTGACAAGTTCTAATTTCAAATTCAGAATGATGATCAACCTAGATATGACCGATCAAATTGCTTGATTTGCGTGATGTTTGTATGAACTATAAGTTGTTAAGCAAAAATTCTAATATGGACCAGGGTCCAGGTGGACCACGGTTAAATCCGGCGCGTGAACAGCACGCGCGGGTATTAGTAGGGGTGGGCGCGGGTCGGGTCGGACCGGTTTTGGGCCAAAACCGCATCCGACCCGTATTCTTCGGTGGGCTGAATATTAGGACCGGCAACTGAATGTTAATGGACTGGGCCGAAAATTCGGGTGACCCGAACTTTCAAGTCGGCCCGGTTCGGTTTCGGTTGATCGGCGTCGTCGCTCATCGTCGTTGGAGAGTCGGGATCGTCGTTGCAGATCGAAGGTTGAAGAGTCGGGCTTGGCGTTGTGCAGATCGAAGGCGTCGGCAGGCGGCGTTGGTAGGCTGAGGATCGAGCTCGACGTTGTGCAGATCAATGGCGTTGGTAGGTGGCGCGGCGTGGTAGTTGTTGGTCGGCGGCTGTGAGAGACAGAGAGAGTGTTGGTCGAGAGAGATGAGAGAGAGAGAGAGAACGGCTAGCCTCGAATAGGTTAGGGTTTTCTTTATGATCAGGTAAGGTCAAGTTCACATGAAACCCAATCAGAAGCCAATCAGAAGTTAACACGTATTAAAAATAATAAAAATTAATATTTTATATAAATTCGGCCGGTTCGGTTTATTCCGGTCGGTTCAGAGTAAGAACCCGGTTCAAGCCCGGTTCTATCCGGTCCGGTCCGGTTTGATGCATTTTCCTTAACTGTTTCTTCCGGTTCGGTAACCGGAACCCATTTTCCGGGCCGGTTCGGCCGGTTTTCTGCTCCCGGTTCGGTTTCTGCCCACCCCTAGGTATTAGGCGAGTGAGGAAGAAAGCCGAAGAAAGCTGACGCGACATGGGACCCGCTGATCTGCAAATGTTGGGTTTTTTCACTGTTCCCCGACTTCGTCCTCGTCGGGGTCGAATTCCTTCCGTCCTCCGTTAAACCACCTGCACAGCGGAGAACACCGACGCGTAGAAGATCACATCCACATCTCAACCGGACAACCGATCCACCACCCAACCGGAGCCCCATTACGGCGAACCCTTCATCGATTCCATGGTCGGCGATTTCAACAAGGCAACGCCGAAACCCCCGATGGGCTTCAACGACAACTGCTCCGCCACCCTGAAGCTCATCTGCGACGGCGGCGCTCCCCAAAACCATAGCCTGAAACATCGACGTTGGCGGTGGTGCTGTTGTACACGGCGACGTTCCGGGCCGATTACGGCGACGTCGAGAGAGAGAGAGAGAGAGAGAGATATATATATATATATATATATATATATATATATATATATATATATATATATATATATCAACGGTGCAGATCAAAAGATGCAGAGCATACGGTCCAGATCGTATCTCTGAAAAATTGTTTTCTAATAAATAATTAATATGTTTTTAAGAATATAAGACATAAATAATTTTTAAAATTCTAAAACTTCTAAAAATTGTAAAAAATAGCACTAAGGTCGGAAAAAATTCATGAAAATTATCAGAAACTTGACGTGACGTGTACTTTAATATTGTGTCAAAAAAAATTTATTCATTAACGATCTAGCCATTTAAAGTGCGAGTTAATAGAAATACGAAAAAAACCATTAGTCGGTTGACAGAGTGGATCGACGTCATAACTAATGCAAAATTTTTTGAATTTTTTACCTAAATCCTAAAATAATGTACTTGCCTCATCTAACGGAAAGTTTCTCAAGTGTACAATCCGATGACGCCTTTGCCCTTTGAAGGTTGTAATGAACAAAAATAGGGTTATTAAACCTTAATCCTTTGACCAAGCCGATCGAAATTCTAACGATGACGGATTTTTTCTAATTTTGGACTGGAAGCCTAAAATGATGTACTTGACACATCTGACGGAAGGTTTCTCAAGTGTAAGATTCGATGATGCTCTTGCACTTTGAAGCTTGTAGCAAAAAAAATTAGGGTTATTAAGCCTTATCCATTTGACCGAGCCGATCAACATCCTAACGATGACGTATTTTTTCCAATTTTGGACTCGAAGACTAAAATAATGTACTTGACACATCTGACGGAAGGTTTCTCAAGTGTACGATCCGATGACTCCCTTGCCCTTTGAAGCTTGTAGTGAACAAAAATTAGGGTTATTAAGCCTTAGTCGTTTGACCTAGCCGATCGACATCCTATCGATGATGGATTTTGTTGACTTTTGGACTGGAATCCTAAAATATTGTACTTAGGACATCTGACGGAAGGATTCTCAATTGGACAATCCGGTGATGATCTTGCCCTTTGAAGGTTGTATAGATAAAAATAGGGTTATCAAGTCTTAGTCGTTTGACCGAGCCGATCGACATCCTATTGAAGACGGATTTTTCTGAATTTTGAAACCAGACTCTAAAATAATGTACGTGCCACATCTGACGGAAGGATTCTCAAGTGGACGATCCGATGACGACCTTGCCCTTTGAAGGTTGTATAGGGAAAAAATTGGGTTATTAACCCGTAGTCGTTTGACCTATCCGATCAACATCCTATCGATGACGGATTTTGCCGAATTTTTGATTGGAATCCTAAAATATTGTACTTGGGACATCTGACGGAAGGATTCTAAAATTCACGATCCGATCAAATCCTTGCCCTTGGAAGGTTGCATAGGGGAAAATAGGGTTATTAAACCCTAGTCGCTTGACCGACTCGATCGACATCCTATCGTTGATGAATTTTTCTAAATTTTTGATTGGAATTCTAAAATAATGCACTTGGGACATATGACGGAAGGATTCTCAAGTGGACGATCCGATTACGACATTGCCCTTGAAAGGTTGTGTAGCAAAATTTAGGGTTATTAAGCCTTAGTCGTTTGACCTAGCTGATAGAGTAACTATCGATGACGGATTTTGCCAAATTTTGTACTGGAATCCTAAAATATTGTACCTGGAACATCTGACGGAAGGATTCTCAAGTGGACAATCTGGTGACGACCTTGCCCTTTGAAGGTTGTATAGAAAAAAATAGGGTTATTAAGTCTTAGTAATTTGACCTAGCCGATCGACATTCTATCGATGATGGATTTTGCCTATTTTTGGACTGGAATCCAAAAAAATTGTTCTTGGAACATCTAACGGAAGGATTCTCAGGTACACGATCCAATGACGACCTTACCCTTTGAAGGGGAAAAATTGGGTTATTAACCCCTAGTCGTTTGACCTAGACCATCGACATCCTATTGATGATGGATTTTGCCGAATTTTTGACTGGAATACTAAAATATTGTACTTGAGACATCTGACCGAAAGATTCTCAAGTGTACAATCCGATGATGGCCTTGCCCTTGGAATGTTGTACAGAGAAAATAGGGTTATTAAGTCTTAGTCGTTTGACGACCCGATGGACATCCTATTGATGACGGATTTTTTTGAATTTTGAAAGCGAAGTCTAAAATAATGTACGTGCCACATCTGACAGAATGATTCTGAAGTGTATGATCTAATGACGCCCTTGCCCTTTGAAGCTTGTAGTGAAAAAAAAAATAGGGTTATTAATCCCTAATCTTTTGACCAGGCCGATCGACATGCTATGGATGAAGGATATTATCGAATTTTTGACTTGAAGCTTAAAAGAATGTACTTGCCACATCTGATGAAAGGATTCTCATGTGGACGATCCGATTACGACCTTGCCCTTGAAAGGTTGTGTAGCATTAGGGTTATTAAGCCCTAGTCATTTGACATAGCCGATAGACCAACTATCGACGAAATTTTGCCAAATTTTTTACTGGAATCATAAAATATTGTACTTGGGACATCTGACGGAAGGATTCTCAAGTGGAAAAACCGGTGATGACATTTCCCTTTGAAAGTTGTATAGAGAAAAAAGAGGGTTATTTAGCCCTAATCGTTTGACCTAGCCGATCAACACTCTATCGATGATGGATTTTTCTGAATTTTGTACTAGAATACTAAAATATTGTACTTGGGACATCTGACGAAAGGATTCTCAGGTGGACAATCCAGTGATGACCTTGCCCTTTGAAGGTTGTATAGATAAAAAATAGGGTTATTAAGTCTTAGTCGTTTGACGTACCCGATCGAAATCCTATTGATGACGGATTTTTTTGAATTATGAAAGCGAAGTCTAAAATAATGTACGTACCACATCTGACGGAAGGATTCTCAAGTGTATTATCCAATGACGCCCTTGCCCTTTGAAGCTTGTAGTGAAAAAAAATAGGGTTATTAATCCCTAATCTTTTGACCAGGCCGATCGACATGCTATGGATGAAGGATATTGCCGAATTTTAGACTTGAAGCTTAAAAGAATGTACTTGCCACATCTGACGAAAGGATTCTCATGTGGACGATCCGATTATGACCTTGCCCTTGAAAGGTTGTGTAGCAAAATTTAGGGTTATTAAGCCTTAGTCATTTGACCTAGCCAATGGACCAACTATCGATGATGGAGTTTTCCAAATATTTTACTAGAATCCTAGAATATTGTACTTGGGACATATGACGGTAGGATTCTCAATTTGACAAACCGGTGACGACATTTCCCTTTGAAGGTTGTATAGAGAAAAAAGAGGGTTATTAAGCCTTAGTCGTTTGACCCAACCGATCGACATCCTATCGGTGCCGGATTTTGCCGAATTTTCGACTGGAATCCTAAAATATTGTACTTGGGACGTCTGACGGAAGGATTCTCAAGTGCACGATCCGATCAAATCCTTGCCCTTGGAAGGTTGTATAGGGAAACAATAGGGCTACTAACCCGTAGTCGTTTGACCCAGCCAATCGACACACTATCGTTGACGGATTTTGCTGAATTTTTTTACTGGAATCCTAAAATACTGTACTTGGGACATCTGACGGAAGGATTCTCAAATTCACTATCCGATCAAATTCTTGCCCTTGGAAGGATGCATAGGGAGAAAATAGGGTTATTAAACCCTAGTCGCTTGACCGACTCGATCGACACCCTATCGATGACTGATTTTGCCGAATTTTTGACTGGAATCCTATAATAATGCACTTGGGACATATGACGGAAGGATTCTCAAGTCCACGATCCGATCACGACCTTGCCCTTGGAAGGTTGTGTAGCAAAAAATAGGGTTATTAAACCGTAGTCGCTTGACCTAGCCGATCGACGCCCTATCGATGACTGATTTTGCCGAATTTTTGACTGGAATCCTATAATAATGCACTTGGGACATATGACGGAAGAATTCTCAAGTGAACGATCCGATCACGACCTTGCCCTTGGAATGTTGGGTAGCATAAAATTGGGTTATTAAACCGTAGTCGTTTGACCCAGCCGATCGACGCCCTATAGATGACGGATTTTGCCAAATTTTTGACTGGAATCCTAAAATACTGTACTAGGGACATCTGACGGAAAAATTCTCAAGTGCACGATCCGATCACGACCTTGCCCTTGGAAGGTTGCATAGGGAAAAAATAGGGTTATTAAACCCTAGTTCTTTGACCTACTCGATCGACATCTTATCGATGACGAATTTTTCTAAATTTTTGACTGGAATCCTAAAATAATGTACTTGGGACATATGACGGAAGGATTCTGAAGTGGACGATCCGATGACGACCTTGCCCTTGGAAGGTTGTGTAGGAAAAAATTGGGTTATTAACCCCTAGTTGTTTGACCTAGCCTATCGACATCCTATCGATGATGGATTTTTCCAAATTTTTAACTTGAAGCCTCTGACGGAAGGATTCTCAAGTGTACGATCCGATGACGGATTTATTCAAGATTGAGAATCCTTCCGTCAGATGTCCCAAGTACAATATTTTAGGATTCCGATAAAAAAATTGGCAAAATCCGTCATCTATAGTTGGTCCATCAGTTCGGTCAAACGACTAGGGCTTAATAACCCCAAATTTTGCTACACAACCTTTCAAGGGCGAGGTCGTAATCGAATTGTCCACTTAAGAATCCTTTCGTCAGATGTGGCAAGTACATTCTTTTAAGTTTAAAGTCAAAAATTCGGCAATATCCTTCATCAATAGCATGTCGATCAACCTGGTCAAAGGATTAGGGTTTAATAACCTTTTTTTTTTTTTTTTTTTTTCACTACAAGCTTCAAAGGGCAAGGGCATCATTTTATCATACACTTGAGAATCCTTCCGTCAGATGTGGCACGCACATTATTTTATACTTTGGTTTCAAAATTCAGAAAAATCTGTCATCAATAGGATGTCGATCGGCTCGGTCAAACGACTAATGCTTAATAACCCTATTTTCTCTATACAACATTCCATGGGCATGGTCGTCATCAGATCGTACACTTGAGAATCCTTCCGTCAGAGGCTTCAGGTTAAAAATTCGGAAAAATCCATCATCGATAGGATGTCGATGGGCTAGGTCAAACAACTAGGGGTTAAAAACCCAAATTTTTCCTTACACAACCTTCCAAGGGCAAGGTCGTCATCAGATCGTCCACTTGAGAATCCTTCCGTCAGATGTCCCAAGTGCATTATTTTAGGATTCCAGTCAAAAATTCGGCAAAATCAGTCATCGATAGGGTGTCGATCGGTTGGGTCAAGCGACTACGGTTTAATAACCCTATTTTTTGCTACACAACATTCCAAGGGCAAGGTCGTGATCGGATCGTGCACTTGAGAATCCTTCCGTCATATGTCCCAAGTGCATTATTTTAGGATTCAAGTCAAAAATTTAGAAAAATTCGTCATCGATAGGATGTCGATCGAGTAGATCAAACGACTAGGGTTTAATAACCATATTTTTTCCCTATGCAACCTTCCAAGGGAAAGGATTTGATCGAATCATGCACTTGAGAATCCTTCCGTCATATGTCCCAAGTACAATCTTTTAGGATTCTAGTCAAAAATTCGGCAAAATCCGTCATCGATAGGGTGTCGATCGGCCCGGTCAAGCGACTACGGTTTAATAGCCCTATTGTTTCCCTATACAACCTTCCAAGGGCAAGTATTTGATCGGATCGTGCACTTGAGAATCATTCCGTCAGATGTGGCACGTACATTATTTTAGACTTCGTTTTGAAAATTCATAAAAATCTGTCATCAATAGTGTGTCAATCCGGTGCGTCAAACGACTAAGACTTAATAACCCTATTTTTTACCTATACAACCTTCAAAGGGCAAGGTCATAACTGGATTATCCACCTGAAAATCCTTCCGTCACATGTCCCAAGTACAATATTTTAGGATTCTAGTACAAAATTCGGCAAAATCCATCATCGATAGGGTGTTGATCGGCTAGGTCAAACGATTAGGGCTAAATAACCCTCTTTTTTCTCTATACAACTTTCAAAGGGAAATGTCATCACCGGTTCGTCCACTTGAGAATCCTTCCGTCAGATGTCCCAAGTACAATATTTTATGATTCTAGTAAAAATTTTTGCAAAATCCGTCGTCGATAGTTGGTCTATTGGCTATGTCAAACGATTAGGGCTTAATAACCCTAAATTTTGCTACACAACCTTTCAAGGGCAAGGTCGTAGTCGGATCGTCCACATGAGAATCCTTTCGTCAGATGTGGTAAGTAAATTCTTTTAAGCTTCAAGTCAAAAATTCGGTAATATCCTTCATCCTTAGCATGTCGATCGGCCTGGTCAAAAGATTAGCGATTAATGACCCTAATTTTTTTCACTACAAGTTTCAAAGGGCAAGGGCGTCATTGGATCATACACTTGAGAATACTTCCGTCAGATGTGGCACGTACATTATTTTAGACTTCGCTTTCAAAATTCAGAAAAATCCGTCATCAATAGGATGTCGATCGGGTACGTCAAACGACTAAGACTTAATAACCCTATTTTTTATCTATACAACCTTCAAAGGGCAAGGTCATCAATGGATTGTCCACCTGAGAATCCTTCCGTCAGATGTCTCAAGTACAATATTTTAGTATTCTAGTACAAAATTCAGAAAAATCCATCATTGATAGGGTGTTGATCGGCTAGGTCAAACGATTAAGGCTAAATAACCCTCTTTTTTCTCTATACAACTTTCAAAGGGAAATGTCATCACCGGTTCGTCCACTTGAGAATCCTTCCGTTAGATGTCCCAAGTACAATATTTTATGATTCGAGTAAAAAATTTGGTAAAATCCGTCGTCGATAGTTGGTCTATCGGCTATGTCAAACGACTAGGGCTTAATAACCCTAAATTTTGCTACACAACCTTTCAAGGGCAAGGTCGTAGTCGGATCGTCCACATGAGAATCCTTTCGTCAGATGTGGCAAGTACATTCTTTTAAGCTTCAAGTCAAAACTTCGGCAATATCCTTCATCCATAGCATGTCGATCGGCCTGGTCAAAAGAACAGGGATTAATGACCTTATTTTTTTTCACTACAAGCTTCAAAGGGAAAGGGCGTCATTGGATCATACACTTGAGAATCCTTCCGTCAGATGTGGCCCGTACATTATTTTAGACTTCGCTTTCAAAATTCAGAAAAATCCGTCATCAATAGGATATCGATCGGGTACGTCAAACGACTAAGACTTAATAACCCTATTTGTTATCTATACAACCTTCAAAGGGCAAGGTCATCACTGGATTGTCCACCTGGGAATCCTTCAGTCAGATGTCCCAAGTACACTATTTTATGATTCTTGTACAAAATTCGGAAAAATCCATCATCGATAGGGTGTTGATCGGCTAGGTCAAACGATTTGGGTTAAATAACCCTCTTTTTTCTCTATACAACTTTCAAATGGAAATGTCATCACCGGTTCGTCCACTTGAGAATCCTTCCGTCAGATGTCTCAAGTACAATATTTTATGATTCCAGTAAAAAATTTGGCAAAATCCGTCGTCGATAGTTGGTCTATCGGCTATGTCAAACGACTAGGGCTTAATAACCCTAAATTTTGCTACACAACCTTTCAAGGGCAAGTTCGTTATTAAATTACACGTCACGCCGAGTTTGTGAGAATTTTTGCCCACTCCAAAGCTATTTATTACAATTTTTAAAAGTTTTAGAATTTTAAAGGTTATAATACAAATATTCTCAAAAACATATCAATTATTTATTATAAAATAATTTTGAAGAGGTGCGATCTGGATTGTATACTTTGCATATTTTGATCTGAACCGTTTATAATAATATGTGAGCTCCGAAAAAATGTATTGAGCTTAATGGAGATCGTACGCTAAATTATTCAACGATATCGATAAATATCATGATGCTTGAGGAAATTTTTAGAAATTTTCATAAATTGAAATCCTCAATCTAGGAGTTGGATAATAAAGTACACGACCTGACGAGTTCGTGAAAATTTTCGGGGAATTTTTCAGATACCCGACCTAATTGTTATGATTTTCCGAAGTTTTGAGATTTTGGAAATTAATTAAGGAAATAGAAAATGGGTGGAGCGATCCTAGCCATCCACCGTCTCCAACTCTTGATCACAGCCGTTCAAAAACAATTGAAAGAGCCTATCAATAGGCCTGGGATTAGATGGACGATCTAGAACACCCGAGAGGCTCTCTGACTCGAACTGCAACCCCGCGACCCGACGACGTGACCCGACCGGAAATCTCTCCTCCGGCCATCTCTCCGATGCGGACCACCGGAAAAAGCTTCGTCTCGCCGTCGCCTACGTCCCTGCGATCTCCGATTGTCCCTGCGATCGCTGTCTTCAACAGCACCACCGCTTACGTCGTTGTTTCCGGAGGCAAAGTCGGCTTCGGCTTGGCCGCAATCGGGCTGAGAAGAACACCCCTGCAGCTGCTCAATCTCTGCCCCAGCAGACGGAAGTGTAGGCCAGAATGGGATCGAGGCCACCCTCGACGGGTTGGGCCATGGAGGAGAGGTCGGTGAGGGCCTGCGAGTCGTCCCCGGCAGTGCAGATGTGGCAAGAGCTGTCCATGAACAGGGAAGCTGATGAACAGGGAAGCTGATGTCGAGGACGATGGTGGCCATGTACCTGGAGTCCTGCTTGCTCCATTGCAGTTTGTCTCTATTTTGCAGGTGGTCCAGACTCCAGAGGCTTCGAAGATGGAAAGGAACTGTACCCTCTCCATAACCAGCCGCGGTTAGGTAACCGCGCGTGTCCTTCAAACGCCCCCTAATGGCTTGGTGCAGGTGGACCTTGGTCCATAGAAGTCTATTCGGTGGTTAAGCAAAAGAGTTCTAATTTCAAATTCAGAATGATGATCAACCTAGATATGACCAATCAAATTGCTTGATTTGCCTGATGTTTGTATGAACTATAAGAGCAAGTTCACCCGTTGGGTCACCGGGTCACTTACTATTCACTGCTTTTTAGTGTATATTTTCATTCTCTGGGTCACGAAATACACTGTGCTCGTGACCCAGGGCACGAAATACACTGTGCTCGTGACCCAGGGCACGAAATTAACACTAAAAAGTAGTGAATAGTGGGTGACCTGGTAACCCAACGGGTGAACTTGCCCTAAGTGTATCGATATCGTGTCTTACATTTTGATCTATGTACTTATCAATAGAATCACACACTCATCAACAATTCCCAATTAAAAACTAATAATACAATTCGAAAACTTTAATCTTTGGACTGCTGTCGGAAGAACTAAACACGTGGCAGTTCCCTATTCCTAATCTATGACTCACGAATCAAGATATTTCCCCATCACACCCTAGTTTCTCCACGTGTAAGGCTGATCTCTGCTCCCCCTCTGATATTTTATCACACGCTCAGGCTCAGAGATCCCTACCTGATCCTATCCTCCCAAGCAAGTGAAAATTTCGTTGCCGACTAGCCGTATACTTTCCGAGCTCCGAAGTAAGACGACATTAACTCCAAGCCTCTGTGGATCCCTATGAATAATTAATCTACGAACACCCTATCCCTTGCTTGCCTCCAAAAGCCCTTCGATATATGCCATTTCTTATACACATTATAGCTTATGTCACGAGAACTCTTCTGCCCCAATAAAAAAAAAAAAAAAAAATTGATCTACTGTAGCCGACCTTAACCGCCTCCATGTGGACAACATGGGCCTAGGATCCACCCTCCGTGCTGCTCTATAGTCTATATATAAGTATCATCTTCCACATGCACTACAAAAACAAGGTTTATTTGCGACGTTAGAAAAATGTCGTAAAAAGTAAAAAAAGCGTCATAAAAAGATATTTGCGACGGACATGCGACGGGAAAGAAAACGTTGTTAAAAAACGCGTCGCAATTACTTAGGTTCTTTTTGCGACACGTAGATACCGTCGCCAAAGACTATTTGCGACGGAGTTGCGACGCTTGGCTTTGCGTCATTAAAAAGTGTGTCGAGTTTATTAATCTTTTGCGACACTTTTTTGCCACGCGATTACTCGTCGCAAAAGATATTTTGTGACGCTTACGTACCGTCGTTAAAAGTCTAAATATTTTGCGACAATTTTTTGTGACGAGTACATTATGTCTCATTTAGGTTGGGTGATATTTTTTGCGACGCTCTTGACTATAATTTTACCGTTGCAAGAAGTTTGTGTCAAATATTTTATAAATGATTTATAATAGATTTGTTTATGAATTTTAATTGATTGTTTATAACCAAAATAAACTTCAATTTCACTGCAGTTCAATTAGTGTGAAAGAGTAAATATATATAATAATTGTATAACAAATATCTAGTCATACAAAGTCAAATACTGTGCGAAAACAATAGCTAGTACATATGTAGTTGAAATACCAAATAAAATGATCGAGTTTAGAGTAGCATGCTAATTGTAAAATTTAGAGTAGCATCTTGTACTTTCACCATAATAACCTAGATATTTCGCCAACCTGAAAATAAAAAGAAGAGAACTCATCAATAAACTCAATGAAATAATCAGATTATTTTTGTTGTAGCGATGTATTCGTTTATTTCCAACCTTACGGTTCATAATGAATTTGTGTTTGTAGACGAAGCTAATTACTGCTGACCTTCCAAATCCAATTGATGATGGCCATCTATAGTACGCCTTAATTGCTGTGGACATGAGGAATCATGTATTTATGAAAGTCAACAGAGATGAAATACTTTAAACTTAAGTAAAAGACAAAAAATAACAAAAGCTATACACTAGGTATCCCCAAGAAGATAAACAAATACTTGTAATAGTAAAAACACAACAAAGATGTTATACCTGTTCACTTGTACTTCCACTTTGGTTTACTTGGATACCAACATGTGCCATCAAAAGATTGAGACGATTCGACACATCTTCGTACTTTAATTTCATGTCTCCCAATTGAGATTCATGGCTTTCTTTGAGATCATCTAGCTTTGTTTGGTATTTCTTTTCCATTTCCTCAATTGTCTTCTTTTCAGTAGTCTCAGAAGTTTTTGAGTTACCAAACACTTGAGATGGAGTTACACATGTTCCATACATGCGAACACGCCCATGTGTATCTTCTCCCATCACTGCAGTAAATACCTCTTCACGAAAAATATCATCTTGTTCATCTTCTGGCATGTCCCTCAAATATTCATTGAATTGACTCTATAAAATATATTATATAATTTGATTAAATACTATAATCACTGAGATCAAAGCTTAATTAAAAACAACACAACAAACTGACCAACAAAACAACCAAGCCAAAATTCTCGACACAAAAAATATCAGTAATATACAACTATATATAATTCAACCCATCATATAGCACGTAACTTAAAAACAAAGAATTACAAAAACAAAAAATAAAAATAAAAAATTTGATAAAGAATGGAAGAAGGTGGTTGTAGATTGAACCAATTAACCGTCAAACGACATATATACAACCAAAACATAGTTCATAGACCTCTAATACTATGCATGATATAATTATGAAAATTAAATATATTTTACTCACAATGACGGCAGTAGCCTCCTCATCATGTACTTCAATTGGTTGACCATCATCATTCCTTGTTTTCATAGCTCTTGTTTTGACAAACATGCTCACATGATCTGTTTTCTCTCCATTCTCCATCATCTTAGCAACAAAAGAAATTTATTCATCAAATGTGTAACAGAGAAAGCTAACATCTAGATTCACAAGTGACACAAATAAGTAAAAAGAAGCAATAACGTTTCTTACTTGCACATTACTATATGGAAGAGAAATTAAACAAATTCAAATATTGCGAATGATAGCGTATGTTGATCATATGTGCCATTATTGAAATGCTATACATACCTCTTTTCGTAGTCTAGCAAACGATTTTCGACCAGTCCTATGAGGGACACCTCTTCCTTGTGCACGGCTAGATTTATTCGTCTCACACATTTCCTACAAAAGCAATGATACACCATAAACTTAACTCTTGTATTTCATGATCTTCAATAATACTAAATAATTTCAGTTGATCACTTTACTTGTACATGCGGAAGACCCCAATACTTTACTAATATTTTTCATTGGTCTGCAACAACCTGATTAGGAGTGAATGCTAATCGTTGCTCATCAGTTTCATATTTATCATACCATTGTGTCTTGACTCGACACTTCCAATCCCTCCATCTATTACCAACAACCTTTAAGCAATGATGTTTATATTCATTTGGAACATCTGTGTTATCCTAATAAAAATTATGTATTAATCATGAATCAAAATAAAATATAAAAATTATTTCAAAACAGTTATTAGGAGTTTCTTTGTACCTTGACATCTTTCCAAATGTCATCCAAAACATCATCTGGCATGACAGTCCACGAAGTTAAGGTTAGAGGAACCTTCTGTCCATCTCGGGCCAGGATTCCAAGTTGTGAACTAAACCCCTTCCCATTTTCACTGATAGGCATCCAATTAGCATCAAATTCAATATGCGCTATTTTTCCAGTTCCCCATTCAGGCATACCACAAGCAGCACCCCTACCTTTCTTAGCTCCTTCATTAATTTGACCTGATCCATAATTATAGGAAACAAACACATTAATTTAGGAAGTTCAATCATGACATCTAAAGCATTCTAGTAACAATCTGATATATAAACCAAAATCAGCATAACCAGTAAGTTCACATGTGAATATTTAGTCAATCCCATAGAGATCAGTACAAGTACAAGATTCTATACTTATTAGAATGGAATCATAGATTAGTAGGGTATAAGCATTATAAGTGAAATCCAAGGTGAGGGAATCAGAATTCAATGAAGCAATTAGAAAAATATAGTCCAAACACCAAACTGCAGGTAATCAGCAAAATATTTAATAGCTAGTTCTAATGTAAAGAAAAAGAAAAACACATCAAAAAAAAAAAAGTTGAAGCAACCTGACTCGTGTAATTGGGTTGTAACAGGCTCCTCTGGACTAGCTTCAGCCACATGATGCTGATGTGTCTCTAATTGATGCAAATCTGTAGCCAAAAACAAATGGTAGCACCATGTTTGGAAATGACAGAAAGGCAATCACCACAACAAAAGCATTATTTTATCTTGCCATCCATTGTTTTTATTATAGGAAAATGCTAACTCCTTTACCTGGTATATGCTTTATTACAACCACAATAACACAGCAATTTGACACATTCATTGTCAATATCTATCATAGCTCCTCTAAGTTGAATTATATAGACAATCATAAAGGTAAATGCACATATATTTATGTATAAACAGAATCCAGAATTTTAACCAAAATATTGAGCAATAAAGAGAAGTATGATGGAAGACGAAAAACAATGTTTCCATATCATTACAAAAGGACAATAGGCACCTCTTCAATATTGAATGTCTATCCAAGACCAATCCCAGGCATTATTATCAATGATAATAGTGCATCCAACTTGTAACTTTTCTCCTTGACCTAAAAGACAAAAAAAAGAAAAAGAAAAAAAAGGCAACTATTAGCAATTTGGTAATATCAGAAAAACGCAGGTTCAATCATCAACCCAGAAATTCAAAATTAACAAGTGAGATAAAAAAAATTAGTTTATCTTTCCTACTATGCAAGGACACGTAACTGAGATATGCAATTCAATTAGGGATCTTATATTTGTTTTTCCTTCTTTTCCATCAAACCAGAAGTAAAGAACATTCATTGTGTTTCTAGACCCAGAAATGCAATAATTTTATTTTCTTTCTATACCTACAGTTCTTATTTTACCACTTCTTGTTCTAAACAGAAAGAATTGCATTAAGAAAGAAAAGAGAATGTCTTTGCAAGATGTGTACTTATAACTATCCTCATCTGCAAAAGCAATTAAGATTTGCACTAACACTATATAAAGAAGCTTTAATTAAGGCAAATAAAGAGGAGGAGGAGGAGTGGTGGGGGGTTATATTATATACTATGTATATATACCATATATGGTTAAATGACACCCGGAACAAGAATATGGGCTAAACTGGGTAGTAATCAAAGTGTGTGTATATACACTATGTATATATACCAAAGTGTAAATGCTTATTCTATCTTTGCATATGTATAAGATCTCATCTCTATAAACATAATGACTCATCAGAACAAGAATATGGGCTAAACTGGGTAGTAATCAAAATGGTTTTGTTCTTCACAAACCCAACTGGATGACCTTGTTTTTTCACTAAAAGATTGGCACCATTGTTGACACCCAAGAAATTTGAATAATCAAATCAAAACAATACAAAGCAAAAAAATGACGGAGACGTGTATACCAAACCAGAGGTCCAAACAAGTGACATAAATTTATCAAAGATTGGCAATGCAATTAACTATCAAACTACACAAAGAAACCCCAAGAAAGAGCGAATCTTGAAGTAGGAATGAGCAAATCTTTAAGTCACCGAATTAGCCCGCAAATCTCACCCAAATTCCAAGAAATTGAAACTGAAGACCAACAGTATGCAATACAACAATAGTTCGTCAAATTTCGATAGAAAACAAAAAAAATGCTTCTATATCCATACCTGGATCGAGAGGGAAGGATATTGATCTCGATTTGGAACAAGGATTCGGTACCTGAATGAAGGGGGAAAATTCCAGATTAGAGAGCCAATGCAAAACCTTAAATCAAAACAATTTCAACCATAAACAATACTGACAAACGTACATTACCTAAACCACAATTGTGATTTTGAGAAAGTAGAGATTACTAGACTGCCGGATAGGAATTGTGAGATAGTAGACTAGACTGCAGTCCTGTACAGTTGGGAGACACGATCGAGCTATAGACGAGGAGCAGATAGAATTAAGTTTAAATTGTATTATTTACGACGTGTTTTATTTCCGTGTCGCAAGTCGTTCTATATTTTTGATATATACGACGTGTTATGCGACGATTCTTCAAGAGTGTCGTAACAATATTGGCGCTAAATTTCAGCGGGCAAAGCCGCCCAAAATTTAGTAGAAATTGCGACGGCCGCATAACGATGTTGCAAATAAGTGTCGCAATTAAACATTTTTTTTGTAGTGATGACCAAAGAAAACCTTTAGATCCACGTACAACAATGGCTTTCAGTCGATTTTCAAAGCTCGTACTCTCTCTCTGTCTCATTCACTTCATTTCAGGTACTTATCACACAAAAGTTTGAACTTCTTTTTCATTTCACTAGACTTGTAATCTTAATGATTTTGTGAAAAACACAGGTGGTTACTCGGCGACGTTTACGATTACAAACAAGTGCAGCAACACAATTTGGCCGGGCATTTTGTCAAACTCCGGGACGGCGCAGCTTTCTACTACCGGGTTTGCTTTACAATCCGGGGAGTCTAGCTCGATAGCCGTTCCGGCTTCGTGGTCGGGTAGGCTATGGGGGCGGACTCTGTGCTCTCAGGACCCGACCACGGGAAAGTTCAGTTGCGTTACGGGAGATTGTGGCTCGGGTACTGTCGATTGTGCCGGAAGTGGAGCTGCGCCTCCGGCAAGTCTGGCGGAGTTTACCCTGAACGGAGCGGACGGGCTGGACTTCTACGACGTCAGCCTCGTGGACGGATACAACCTCCCCATGTTGGTCGTGCCCCAGGGCGGGACCGGAGGCAACTGCACCACCACGGGCTGCGTCGTGGACCTCAACGCCGGGTGTCCGTCGGAGCTGAAGGTGACCACGGCGAGTAACAGTGGCGTGGCGTGTAAAAGCGCGTGCGAGGCGTTTGGGGATCCCATGTACTGCTGCAGTGGGGCGTACGCGACCCCTGACACCTGCAAACCGAGCTCGTACTCTCAGTTCTTTAAAAATGCGTGCCCCAAAGCGTACAGCTACGCCTATGACGACGGCACCAGCACCTTCACTTGTGCCGCCGCCGACTACCTCATCACTTTCTGCCCAGCCCCCGCCACCAGGTACCGCCATTTACAATTTTGAACATTGTATTTTTAATTTCTACAAGAGTTTTAAAGTCTATCATTTTAATGTTATCTCGTCTAAATTTATTTACTAAATGATATATTAGTTCATAAATAAATTATTTTGCAGTCATCAAAAATTATTTTAAGCTAGAGACTTCGCAAAACTATGCTTAAATGCAGCTTTTAATAATTTCTGGTACCATAATGGTATTTTTAGGTAACAATAAAAAGAAAAACACTTCATTTTTCTTCTTTTAATTTCTACAAAGTCGGCCGTTGTTTTTGTTTGGTCAACCCAATAAGATATGGTTGTCACGTTTCTCTTTAATAATTGCACTACGAGTTGCACCGTCCATACTTTTGTGATCGATCTACAAGCAAAACAGTCAGAAGAGGGCTTCAATTTTTATATGTCATTATTATTCACACTTAATTATTGCAATTTTTTTTTTTAATCGAGTTAAATGGCGGTGTTTGCAGTGTGAAGTCGGCGAATGGCCAAATCCCTGTTGCGGCCGGCGTCTCAGCCGGTTCACGTCGTTCGATACCGAACGTCATCGTTTTCGCCACCTTGTTGGCGGCAGTTTGGCGGTTGCTGCCGCTATTCTGATTCCTCTTCGCGGGTTTCATACTATTCAATCATTTACGAACGAGTCTCAGACTCCAAGATCGACCTAGTTTTAGACTGTGGTGGGCCCACGCAAATTTTGACAAGAAGCGGGAGCCAATTATTCTTCTGACGTGGCTAGACTCGAGAGCATTGTCCTGTCTTTTGCCCTAGATTCAAATTGTTAGGGCAAAAGCTTTAATGATAGAAACAAACACATGCAGCAAATTGTACACACGGTGATCCACGTCCTTGGAGTTGAAAGAACAAATCAGGAGCGTTGCTTTTTGCGGCCATGATGGGATTTCATTTTTTTAATTGTTGTTATTTATGTTTTTTAGATCAGAATCTGTGAAATAAATAATAGGAAGAAGCTAGCTAAGCTAGAATGTCATTAGCTGGAAATACAATTCTTTTTGCAACTAATGCCAAAGAGATGGAGCTAATGTGATGTATTCTCCTTTTTAGTGTATATAATTTGGGAGCTAGTATTTAATTCATCATTTTTCTTTTGTCACTTGGTGTGATACTATTATTTATAGACTATGAGTCTTAATTTGTTGTCAATAGTACTTGTCATATCTCAAGTTATTAACAATGTTAAGAGTAAGCATCATGCCTATTTTTGCTAATTGGCTGCTACTGAGGACCTCACTAAGCTCAAAGAGTATGATCCATGCTGCCAAAATGAAGGAAAACTAAATTAATGAAGGTGTATGCATACATTTTTTTTTAATTATAATTCGAAATGCTAAAAATTGGTTTCGTTTATTTGGTCAGTATAGTGGTGGAGTTGGAAATTCCAATTGACCGGCTGTAAGATTACAAAGCGTTAAGCGATCTAAATTTTGTTGCAGTCTAGTTTCTTTACACTAGTTTTAAAGAAACAAATAAGGGACAAATAAACTGAATGGAAGAGTTGGATGTCATAGCTCAAATCTCATGCTATGCTAAACTACAGGGGCCTGGGATGGGAATAATTCTAGGTTTCTTAGAACTAATTTTGGGCCAAGTTAACTTCTGGAGGTGAAGTTTTTAGCTGCCCTAGCTACTTGATATAGTGTACATACATTTGTTTGGGAAAATGGTCCGTACGGTACCCGAACTTTTCATCCTTATAACTTTTGGTACCTGAACTTAAAAAAATATCAATACGGTACTTGAGGTTCTTAGCCCAACCGAAGATTGGTACCTAGAGCCGTTAGGTCTGTTACGGAGATTGCTTGGTGGCAATTTTTGAAGGGTATTTTCGTCCTTTCATGCCTCTTTTTTATTTTATTTTATTTTCTCTCTCTCTAATCATCTCTCTCTCTCTCTCTCTCTCTCTCTATATATATATATATATATATATATATATATATCTCTCTCTCTCTCTCTCTCTCTCTCATGTCGCCTTCTTCTTCTTCTTATGCACATTTGGTCAAACACATACCAAAAATCGCAACAGCAAGGTGTGTGATTGCATTGGGATTGGGATTTGGGGTTATTGATCCCAGCCCTCGTTTTAGACCCAAATCTGAAGCCTGAGGGGAAGCAGATCCGTTACAGATAGCCTTCGTCCGCCGAACTCCTCCTCAGACCAATTCTTCGCCCTCCGATCTCGCTCAAATGCTCAAACGTCCCGCCAGAGGGAGCTCCGACAAGCTCTACAAGTACAGCAACCTCCTCCTCCTCCTCCTCTCTCTCCCTCTTCTCCTCTTGACCTCACCCCCTCCTCCTCTCACATTCAGCTTCACACCCCCGCTTCCACCTCCTACGCCGTCATCTTTGACGCCAGCAGCTCCAGCAGCCGTGTCCATGTCTTCCCTTTCGATCAAAACCTCAATCTCTTCCCCATCGGCAATGATCTCGATCTTTTTTGTTTGGAATTTTTGGAGTTAGTTTGTACAAATAACCAACACTGGAGAAGAGAAAGAAGCTTTGACTACGTGACTCTGGCAATTACCCACGAATTCAAAGCATGTGTAATTTAATTAGGTTGTGAAACAGAGAAGAACGAACCCTAGAGATCCCAGGTTACCCATTTCAGCTTCCTGTGGAAATCTGATCCCTTTTGCCTCTCTTCAATTTGGGTTTTGTCAGATCTGGAAAATTCAAGAAAACTAATTTGGGGTGTGGTTTGGGATTGAGAATTTGAGGGCTTAGATTAATCTGAGAATCTTTTTAGTGATTTGTGATAAGATGCAATTGGACGGGTCTGAATCCGTGAGCATGAGTCCAACAACCCAAAGGTTACAGTCTCTGTCAGCCTCGGATACTAGAGGGAAGCATCGAATGTTGGCTGAGTTGAAAAGGTTCGAGCAAGAAGCTAGATTCTTAGAGGAAGAGCTGGTAATTTAAAGTTGAAGTGGGGCAAGATAGAGAGGTTCAATCCTTGTTGTTGCTGCTGCCTCTCAAGGATGATTGAAAGTAAGAAAGAAGAACTGATAAGCAAGGACGAAGTGACGATGAACATTCGTCTTTTGCATTCATGTAAAAAAAAAAAACTTTTATCATATAAAAAATAATAAATAAGAAAAAAAAAAGAGTAAAGGGTAAATTGGTCATTTTAAGTTTAAAATTGCCACATGGCAATCTCCGTAACGGAGCTAACGGCTCTAGGTATCAATCTTCGGTCGGGCAAAGAACCTCAGGTACCGATTTGATATTTTTTTAAGTTCAGGTACCAAAAGTTATAAAGAGGAAAAGTTCGGGTACCGTACGGACCATTTTCCCCTGAAGTTTAGATATTTATTGGAGCAATTTTTGTATTGACGTCTTATCCATCATAAGTTGTGTGAATTGACTTCTTCTTCTCTTTTTGCCAGAAAAAAAAAAAAAAAATTGACAAAAAAGAAGAAGAAGAGTTTATTATTTAAACAATAAACATTATAGTACATTGATAAGCATAAATGACCATCCGCAACCGCAACCCATTTGCTATATGCAAGATAAAAACAAACAAAAAAACACATGTTTAGTTTATACGTATGCTGCATGATTACATTTGTGAGTCATATTGTAATGATACCAGTATTCATAACCAAAACCCGTATGTTGAGGATCTATCGATGCTTAGGTAATAGGTATGCCACTATGCTTCATTAGAAAAGTTTTCGGTATACAAGCGCGATTTATTCAAGTTTAATTTCTTTCTCTAACTGTAATATACTTCTTAGCGATATTTTATACTAGAAAAAGAAAATGAAATGGGTTATAGAGAGATTGCGGAATGTCGCTCAAAGATGCTGATTTGACCCCTAGTTAACCATAATCCTTCTCTTGAATCAGCACCACAGGCAGCCAACCCCACTGAAAGAAACAAAGACAAACTGAGGAGATAGAAATTGCTTTTTTATTTCTGGTGGATAAAAAGGTTAGTTAACTAGCTTTAACACATAGACATTGCTACATGGATCAAAAGCTACACGCCCAACTTGGTTATATATGCCCTTTCCCTCCCTCATCAGTTTATCTGTAGATCGACTTTATTTAGTAGTAATATATAAGCTGTAAAGTTGAGACAAAACTTTTTCGTGCACAAAGTTTCATTAAATGCGATAGCTAGACGATTATTAGAGGAGCGTGATACACATTCAGTGATGAACTAAATGCCCCAATACATCAGCAACAAAATGACATTTTCGATATATGTATGAATATAAGCACGTACTTCTTCGATCCAAACTTCTCAAGAACTTTGCGACAAGGATGTGAAGGAACAACAATCTACATGTTAAATAAGTTACAAAGATTCTTTACTTGTAATCACACATATTGCTTGAGCATAAATCTTAATCGGTTAGGCAAATTAGGCAAACACCGTATATAGAAGCCAAGATTTTCACATTGACTTCATCGATGAGCTGATAATACGGTCGAACTTGTCCGGACCGTCCACTGACACCGCAGACCATATCTAAGCAAGAAAAACGTGGAAGATTTCATGCCATAGTTGGGGATCAACTTTTCATCTGAAGCAAATGTTTCATCTAGCTCATGGGTTTTGGAGAACATTTCAATGGGCTTAACCAGCTAGAAAAACTAGATGCCACACCTTCCCTTGGGCTCTACCAAAAACTCTTACACAATCCACAATTTTTATTTTTTGTTTTATTTTAGGGGGAAAAATGTAAACCGTACCCGACGTTCGTTTCATTAGTAAATTCGGTACCTCAATTTTTAAAAATGTCACATTGGTACTTGATGTTCACACCCTGACCCAAAATAAGTACTTCGAGCCGTTAACTCCATTACGGCTTTAGTCAACTGACATAACTTGAAGGGCATATGAGTAATTTCAATCTCTAATGTTATCTGTTATTATGGGTTCTTGACTCAAAGCACCAAAATAGACCAAATTTATCTCACTTACCCCAGCAACAAATTTTTGTTCCCACTAACCCAATTTAAATTGAAATGACAATTTTACCCTCAATTTAATTAATATATTACATCATGCCACTATCTCTCATCCTGTACACAGGTACACTGACCTCTCTCTCTCTCTCTCTGCGCCATGGCGGCTCCGAAATCAGAAGCCCACCACCGCCGGACCTTCACTGACCGCCGACCCCGATTGGATCAGAAGACGATCCCAGCTTTGCTGCGTTCAGAGCTCATCGGCGGAAGCATGGCGACCGGATCTTCCAGCCGGAACTCGAACTCTCCTCCAGAAAGCTCCGAATCTGGACCTTCCGTTGATTCTTTACCAGAGACGAAGACGTAGCTCCTGAAGATTGATTCCCTCTGCAATTTTTTTTTTCCGTCGGAGATCGACCACTTCTTCCTTTTATTTTTTTTTTGGACGACGTCCTTTTTTTTTTTGGACAACGTTTTTATTTTTATTTTTTTAATAGATAACATGGGGCAAAACGCCCATAATCAAAGAAAAAAAAAGGTTTTATTTGGGGGCAATAGACGTCTATTGGGGGGTAATAGACGTTTTGAATTGATGTAATCTTTTTTTTTTCTTTAATCAAAGTTTTGTTTGTCTAAATTTAGGAAGATTAGTTCTCATTCTGGTGACCGAAAGTTCTATTGGGGGGCAAGAGACGTCTATTGGGGGGCAATATACGTCTATTAGGGGGCAATAGACGTTTATTGCTCCCCAATAGACGTCTATTGCCCCTCTATTGGGGGGCAATAAATGTCTATTGGGGGTAATAAACATTTCCGGTGAGGTTTTCATAAAAATCCGGTGGGCGGCGGCAGGTGACCGGAATCCGGTGGTCGGCGGCCGGGCTCCGCGCGAAGTTCCTTATGGTTTTTTTATCTCTCTCTCTCTAAGTAACAAAGGTGAGGGTAAAATGGTATTAAAAAAAAAAAATCTTAATTGGGTATTAGGGAAGACCTCCTTAAAGTGTTTTGGATAAGAGGGAATTAAAAAAACTTAATGGGATAAGTGAGAAAAAAATCTCTAGAAATGAGGTAAATGGATAAAAACCCTATTTTATTTTCCCCTTCACCCACTCTCTCCGTTCGCATAATCAAGACCAACTACTTGATCTGGATAGGGATGAGTTCATTCTTCAATTGCAGAGGTTATATGACGTTATATATGCAAAATCACAAACCAGATAGCAAATCTAATTACATATATAGTCATAATCAAATCTAATTGCAGAGCCTCCGTGAACTTTGCCTTCTTCTTGATCATGAAGATCTCTTTCCCCTAAACTGTTCTTGACACCCAGTCAACAAGTTGCTTATGCCCGAATTGATTGCCTGATAGTCTGATACGGGCAATCACTCCAGAAGAAACCACGCTCACTTTTAGGAACAAATTTACTTCATCATTACCAGTCTCTGCCTGCAAGAACAACAACCGTAAACTGTTTAAACCCCAAAAACAAACAAACCCAGAAAACCAAATCCCAAAATTCCCAACAAAGGCCCAAACTTTAAGCATTACGGAGACTCTTCCAGAAGCGTGAACGACCTTGATGTAACCAAGACAAGGTTGCAGTTAGATTCGTAGTAATACGTTGGCCGGAGCAAGAAAGAGGGAAAAAAAAAATCTCCAAGTGACAACTATAACTTTGTTCATTCTGAACCTGTGTCATCCAAGGAGGAAAAATCTACACAGCTTAATGCTTGGGCAGAATCATCGAGGGGCAGACAAGTTGTGAGCCCCGAAAAAATTTATCAAGCTTAATTGAGATAGTTTGACAAATTACTTATCGATTTAAGTAATTAGTAAATGTGCTCGAGAATAATTTCAGAAATTTTCACAATGTAAAATCCTCAATTTAAGAGTTAGATAATAAAATACATGACAGGACAAGTTCGTGAAAATTTTTTGATCAAGAAGAACTTCATTAATAATGAACTGGTTATAACGAGTTTGGGCAACATCTCATACATAGAAATGACCACTAGACTTCACACTGGAACTCTATAATGACTAACTGAATGAGCCAAAAAGGCTCCGACTCCAAACAAAGCCATTTTTGCTAAACGGTGAGCAATCTTGGTGCCATCACGTTTCACAAAATGGCAACTACAGACTTAAAATACACTAAAAGAAAACTTGCACAACAACTAAATGGCAAAGACAATATGCGTAGGAGCAGTGAATCCTTGACAACTCAACGAGTTCGTGAAAATTTTCGGGGAATTTTTCGAATACCGATTTAATTTTTACAAATTTTGGAAGTTTGGGAAACATTGAAATATTTATGGAAAAAGAAAAGAAAATCAACGGTGCGATCGTGGCCTTCTATTCCACCACCTCTTCATCCTAGCCATTGAAGTAAATTGGAACTTAGGGTATAAATACCCCATGATCTGATGAAGACTCCAAATTACTCTAGAGCACCTCGCAGTCTCGACTCGCGAAAGGGAGACCGCGACCCGATCTATTGGCCTGATCGGTGCTCCTCCGTCTGGTCACCTCCGGCCGGCGCAAGTATACTAATCTCTTCGTCTCGCCGTTGTCGACAGCCCTGTGGACATGGATCATCTATGCATCGAACGAGGAAGGACAATCGAGGATCGGAAGCTTGAAAGTTTTCCGGTAGGTTTCTGCAGATTCCGGCAACTCCATCCACTGTTTAGGCTGCATGTGGTATGAAAATTTTTCCTCTCAACACGCTTTACCTACTAGTACAATTAGATTTTCAATTCTATCAAGTTTTGATAAATTGGTTTTTGGGTTTGTTTCTGGTTCGCCGTCGATGTTGCCATTGGCGACCTTCTAGCCTCTTCTGGTTCGCCTTCCACCTTGTCACCGTCTGTTGACGTGGGTTGGCTTATACTAGAGCTAAATTCCAGAGGTACCAGTTTGGAGTACAATGAATCCTCAATTTGTTGTTCGTCGAAGTTTGGGCATGTACGTGAGGATAGTGTTAGCCAAATAGTCACCCTCAAGTATAAGAGGTACAAGTAATAGTATAAGGATTTAAGAAAGGTTGTCGAACCCACGAGGATTGGATTACTTTCACTAGCTAGGGTGTTAATCTAAGGAGAGCTAGAATATGCAAATGCACAATCACAAACCTAAATTCACAAGGAAATCTAAGCTCATGGTGAGTATGCACATTGTGGTGGTAGTGAGTTTGTTGGATAGTGTGGTGAACCAAATTAAAATAAATGCTCAAATGTAAGCTAAACTACTCTAAACTAAACTAGTAATATAATGGATGAAGTTAGGGGTTGGATTGTCTACCACTAGCCTCCCTTGCAAGTATTGAAGTTTAAATACATGCAAGTGATGTTATTCTAAGTTCCCAATTACCTTATTTGCCTCCGGATAACACTACAAAGGCTTAAACTCCTTTAATGTTATCAATTCCAACCGGATAAGTCTAGAATTAACTACCTAAGAACAAATTCTATTACCGGTTATGTCTCAATTCATTGTTCCTAGATGCATAAAGCTTTGAGTTTAGATAATCATGCAAGCAAACCAATCCTAGATCTCACAACCTTTATATGCGCGTAGAGGATGCTATCATGCTATCAATGCTTAAAGTTAACTACTCCCTAAACATTTTTGCAAGAGATGACAAACACAACACATTCAAAGTAGTTAAGTTTGAATGAATGCATTCACTTTTTGAATTAGCATATGAAGATGAAAATCACAAATAACATCAAATGTAAATTAAAACAACAATTCGTACAAGTTTGGCTAGGGCTTTCAACCCTAGCCCCAACAAAGTAACTATTCACTCATAATCATACAAATTAGCATCAAATCTATAAAGTACATCAAGGTAATTAAAGAGTTAAGGAAAGAATGAACTGATTGAAGCTTGACAAATCAATGGCTAGCTCCTTCTTTGTTTTCCTCCTTCAATGCTTCTTGAATCCTCCTTGATGATGGAATGGGTGGATGATGAACTTCTTGTTGATGATTAATGAAATGGTGATGAAGATATGATGCTTCTTTAGCTAACTTTAAGTGGTAGTGATGGTGTAGTGGAGGTGGTAATGGAGTTTTTGGTAGTGGAAGATGATAATTGTGGTGGTGGTGAGGAGATGGAGTGGTAAGGGGAGTATGAGTTTTATGGATTTAGATTTTGGAAGGTAGATATGGAGGTTTTGGGGAGGAGATGAAGAGAGAAAGAAGATGCAATGGGGTGGTATATATGGGTGATGTCTCTTCCTTATGAAGAATGGGTGCTTAAATAGATGGAGTGAGATTTGAAAATGGTGTTGTGAAGTCAAGATAGCAGCTAGGTTTTTGAATTGAGCAAAGAGATGGAGTATAAGAGTAGTAATAGATCCCAAAAACAAGGGAAAAGAGTATGAGAGTGATGACGTAGGTTAGAATAGGAAATGATTAGCGAGGGATGGTGATTAAGCCTAAAACATGATAGATATTGAAGTGATGATGATGGTGGACTTTTGGGTAATATGGAGTGTTTGGTTGAATTGGAACCAAAAGCTTTGGAATTTGGTTAAGATAGAATGATGGTGAATGAATTAATGGAATAAATGCTATGGTACTTATTCTCCTTACTCCTCCATGAATATGGCCGGAAAATACATGGCACCACCATGAGTGGTGGTTCGCTGGAATTTAGGATTTAACATTTTGCTCCACATTTGACTGTCATTCTTCCTGGCTCCAATTCTCCACTTCAAAGGCCAAAATTGATGTTTCCTTCACTCTTGCAATATTCCTAGATAAATAAGAAAATGATGTAGTGAAAGCTAAAATAGACTCAAAAAAGAGTTAAGTTCAATATTTAAGGGAATGCATATCTATGTAAATTATGGTCTAACAGATAGCAGCTGATCGTTAAGTTGACAGTTTAATAATCATACGCTCAAGGGTAAATTCTTACTCTTAGATTGAAATATTGCTCTTTGCATGGTACTTGTTGATAGTTGGGATGAATTGTGGTGTTGTGGTTGAAATCGAAATGGACTGGTTATGAGTTTGATTTTGTTAAAGTTGTCTTATTCTTGGTGTTTGGATTTTATGCTTGAATTAGGGAATTAGTTTGGATGAATTAATATATCTGCATGTTGGTGATATTGCAATGGTGGACAGGGATTGGTTGCCATGTTTGTATGTATACTGTGAATAGGAATTTTGTTAAGGATGGTGAATTGGACTGTCATAGTTTGCAGTGAAATTGGTTATTGAATGAAAGGTTGTAATGAGGGCATTTGATTTAGTCTACCTGCTCTCTTAAGTGAGAGTTTGAATGTAATACCGAATTGAGAAAGATTTGGAATTGTTGATGGAATTAGTATTGGTTGTGTGATGTCCCGGAAATTCGTATTTATTTTCCGAGGATTTTCTGGAATCTAATTTGTGGTTATTGGACGGTTTCGTGGCTCGTGGATGGAGCGGAAGTGTTTCGGATGAATTTTTATTCAGAAAGTATGACTTTAAGGGGGTTGCAAAGGTTGACTTTTGAAGCGTTGAGATTCTCCTAAAAATTCCTTCACGAAAGTTGTAGAGCGCGTCGATACGAGTTCGTGGACATGTGGAACGCGGAAATCGGAGTTCGTATGAGAAAATTATGAGCGTTTGAAAATTAGGAAAGTTACTATTTTCATTTTGGTAAGTTTCCATTTTCGGAAACTCTCTTTTCTCTCCGTTCTCTCTCCTGATTTTCGACTGACCCGACCCAGACCCGGTGGATCCGACCCGGATTTTCCGGTGAGCTCCGGCGACGGTAGACCACCAGACGAGCCCAGATCAGTTCGCCTCCTCCGTGCGCTCCACCCTGTGGTGTTGGTTTGCACGGTGGTTCACCGGAAGGTGGAGATCGGAGTAGCTACAGTCGACGCCATCGGGACCCGACTGGAAATCCACTTTTCCGGCGACGTCTCGGCCGATCCTTCTCTGTTTTGGAATCACCTCCTCCTTCTGATCATCCTCATACCTACCTTGAAGGACGATTTTGCGTGTGGAGTGGAAGATCAAGGGTTGAAGATCAGCGGTGTACAGTGAATCTGAAGCTTGATCAGACGGCAGCGATTGGTCGATCTTGTGAGCTTGATCTAGGACGATCTAGACCGATCTAGGTTTAGCTCCAGGTATGAAAGTTGCTCTACTCTTCATGATGATCGTGTTTGTTGGCCTTGATTTTCCGGTGGTCGAGTTTGACCCGGCGGCGGTACCACCTCCTGTGGCGGCGTTCCGGCCATGAAAGGGATAGTTTCAGGTGTTATATATGTTCTACTCGTCGATACGAGCGTTTTGATATATAATACGCATATTTTGGAGTTCGTATGAAATTGTTATGATTTTTACGATTTCATACCGGTTGATTTATTCGATCCTTGAGGATTCGAGCGTCCGATCAACTTGTGGTTTGGTCATATCGATCGTGGACGTATTCCTGAGGCTTTGGGAGGTCTCGGATGTGGTTTTGCCTCGATTGGCGCCACTTTGGGAATTTTGGTTCGATTTAGGGTTTCGAACGTTATTCCTTGTGATTCGTTGACTGAATCAGAGCTGTGCTTCCTTAGGTACTTGGCGAAGTATTTGGACGGTTATTTGGTGGATCGGCTGCTTTGTTCTGTATTGAAGACGCAGCAGGAGTTTCGAGGTGAGTAATCTCACAAGGTTCATTTACGAATGGAATACCTTTTTGTTTTCAGAGTTATTGATTTAACTGCAAACTATAGTTGGTATTAGTAGGCATTCCTGAGCAGATGACTACATAGATATATATTTAAGTGAAATATATATGTTTTGGTGGTTTGTGGATTTATGAAAACAATAGGCATGAATGATGCGTTTTATTGTTTTGGGTTGTGGCTTTTGGAAAACAAATGATTGTGGAAATGTTGATTTCGATTTGTTTTGAAAAGTGTTGAGATTTGTGTATGAATACAATATGCATGAATTGATGCTATTTATTGTTTTGTGTTATGGCTTTTTGGAAAACAATGATTATGGAAATGTTGATTTCGATTGTTTTGAAAAGCGTTGCGATTTGTGTAATGTTTTTGAGTCCTGTGCGACTGCTTTAATGTTTTGCTCCAAGGGACTGTGCGGCCCGAGGAACGAAGGTCTATGACCTTGGGCAGAATATCAGGTAATCACGTCTTTGGCCGGACGAGTGGTTACGTTTTCAGTTAGAGCTCTAATCTATCTGCCATATAGGTAATTCATGGGGTAACGGGAATTGGTTATTGATAACTCATGACATTACGTGTTTTTAGGGAACAAGTGTGAGTTGCTTCCTTATTAACGGTTTTTAGGGAGACAAGGTGCAAGTTGTTTTCCTTATTAACGAATTGATAGAATTCAAGTGTGCGTTGTTTTCTATGGTACGATTTTGGTACAATTGATAGAAATCAAGTGTGAGTTGCTTTCTATGTTATATTGATAGAATTCAAGTGTGCGTTGTTTTCTATGGTACAATTGATAGAATTCAAGTGTGAGTTGTTTTCTATGCTATATTTGATAGAAATCAAGGAGTGTGTTGCTTTCTATGTTTCGTTTTAAAAGAAACCAAGGTTTAAGTTGCTTTCTTTTATTTCGATTTGAATGGAAATTAAAGTGTGAGTTGTTCTCCTTTATTTCGTGTTTTTAAGGGATCAAAGCGTGATTTGGGTTCTCGATTGAAACGTGCGGGCTTTTATCCCGTGATTTTGGTGTGAGTTGTTTTGAGTTACTCATACGGGCTTGCAAAAGCTTACCGGGTTTGTTGTGTGACAACCCGGTGCACTATTCAAACGGTGTAGGGGTTAATCCTACAGGTTAGGATAATCGGGGCTGAAGCTGAGGTAGCTTGTTGGCAGCAGAACAGGTAGGAAGCAAATTTGGTTGGCTTTGCCATTGTTATGACTTCCGCTATGTAGTGAAACTCTGAGGAGCTTTTACGTTTTATCTTGTTGTTGACAATTTAATTCGTAAGCTTATGTAATATATGACTCTGTGGGCGGGTCAATATTGTTATAGTGGGTTCAGGGCATCAATATGTATGTTGTATAAGGGAAAAAGTTTTCCAGGTATTTGGTATTGATGGTTGAATGATCACGCATATGTAATTATGAGATTATATATCGATTTTTCTTTGTGTTAAAAATCAGGGGCGTGACAGGTTGTGAATGTTTGAAAAGAGATCAAGTTATGATTCTGGGTGTCCTTAGTAGTTTGGGCAGACCTTGTGTGAAATAGGAATTATGTTGGGTATCCATAGTAATTCTGTCAAGTTACTGTGCAACGAAATTTGAAATGGAAAGTGGTCCAATATTAATCCGACATAGTCGTAATTGGTCGATATTTTAATTCCAAATAAAATGTTTGGTAATCGGGATAATTATCGTACTTATCGCGATTGGTCTAATTTGGTCAATCTTGGTCAAACAAGGAAACGTTAGTCAAACCTTGGTCAACTCATGGTCAAACCAGGAAAAGTTGGTTGGGCGATTTCTTAATTGTCGAGATTTTAAGAATTGTTCAATAAATTATTAACGATCGAAATGTCGGAACTTAGGACTCCATTACTCGAGGAACGGAAGGTTCGCGACACTCGGAGTATGTGAGAGAAAGCATCGGAATCCAGGTAGAGGATTCGGGACTCTCTTCGATGTGTGATTTTATTTCGTTAAGTTGTTTTAATATGATGCATGTTAAGTTGTGTGGCTTGGTTCAGTTAAAATGCGAAGCATACTAACCAAATCGTATGAGAAATGTTGATGGCTTGAGAGCGAAGGGTAACACTGACTTCCTTGGGTTCGATCCCCTTAACCTCCGGAGGGTTTGCTACATCGGTCGAACAGTGAGCGATCGCCATGACGACCTGATTCCATGTATGTAGCTAGGTAGCAGACATTCTCACTACGCTTACCTGGATTACAAACTAATTGAGGTAAGGTCGTGTAGTGGGTCCATGGGACCGGCCATTAGGTAAGATTCAGCATGCATGTTTATTTGAGTAACTTGCATCAATTTTCACGTCAAAATGCAGTTTTAAAAAGTTTGTCGTTCCATGAAATATTTGGTTTAAGCAAGTTTTCATACTGGGCAGCTCAAAAATTTACTTATTTAGTGGTTTTAAATCTAGTCGGGGTAGAGTTCCTGTTGAGCAGCAATGATGAAAGCTCACCCCTACAACAGTGTGGATGCAGGTACTGTGCACTAGTGACAGGACAATAGTGGACGGAGCTGGGTGTGCGGAACAAGTTCGGTAAACCAACTTCCGGACTTTATTTTATATTCTATTTCTCAAATTTCGTGTTCTGGAACTGTTGGAAACTAGCCTGGTGTCGAATCTAGTTGAACTCTTGTTCCTTGAAGTTCGTTATCTTCGGGTGAACATCCATCTCAAGTTGTAGACGAACAAATTGATTTAGTGAATTAAAGAATTTCACCTCAAAATTATTTTCAAGCTCCGTTGTGAGTTTACAAAAAGTTTACTAAACAAAATGCCTAGCGGATTTTTAGGACGTAAATCCAGTGTTCAGTTTATGTTTTAAAGACTTGCGGCACTGTTATGTGCTTAACCTGGTGAGGTGCAGCTTGGGGCATTACACATGTCATGCAATTGCGATATCGAAATTGCTACTCTTCATCCTCCTGAATCTGAAGTTGACCCATCTCACTATAATCCTCCACTACCCACATCCCAAGAACAATCTTTATCTCCAAAAGAGTTCCCGGAAGTTGCAGAATGAGCGATCTTGGGCTCATCGTCGTCACTGTCGGAGCTAGAAATCCCAATCGAATGGCCCCCCGACAGCAAGCTTAGCCTGGACTGGGTCCAGAACCTCATTTCCGTCTTCGATTGGTCTAAAGAAATCTAACACCAACCCAATTCCCAGAGGTTCTTCCAGTCTGGGTTTTTGATTCCTTGGTTCTTTGCACCTCTAAGATTCTTCACAAAGAACCCAATTGCGTCAAGATCGACGGCTGCCGAATTTCACATGATCAGCAGTGTGATCGAGAAGAGAGAGAGAGAGAGACACTACCTACTACTAGGAGTAGTAACCAAGGAACAGGGCGGAGGGGCTCTCTGTCAAGAACAAATGCTAATTAAGAAAAGGGAGAGATTAAGGTAATTTATATAAAATCTGGGCTGGGATTCTGAGCAGAGCCTTGCTACAGCTTTTGGGTTCTCAAAATCGACTCAATTGAGAATTGAGAGTTGGAGAAACTGAAATTTGAAGCATGAGTGCTTGAGAAGTGAAGATGAGTTTGAACTTTGAAGATGAGAAACAGGGAGAGTTGGAAGGAAGAAGAAGAAGAACGAGAGTGAGGAAGAAGAAGAGATTGAGTGAAGGGACAAAATTACCCTTTAAAATATGTCGACTGACAGCCACCGTAACGGAGTTAACGGCTCCAGGTACTTATGTTAGGTCGGGGTGTGAACATCAGGTACCAATGTGACATTTTTTAAAATTGAGGTACCGAAGTTATTAATGAAACGAATGTCGAGTACTGTTCGCATTTTTTTTTCCTTTATTTTATTGGAAGAAGGAGATCCGGATTCGTGATTTGTATAAATATTTTGTTGAAGAAAAATATATTATAAATAATATGTCAGTTGGCAACAATGTCTACAAGTTGTCAATATAATATTCTTATATTCTGCCATATTTAGTATGTTTACGACAACAAAGTTAGGATATCATAGAACATATAGATCAAGGAGTGAAATCTACACTCTATATTTTATAATCCACATTTCATATATCTTTTTTTAGTGTTTTAAGTTTTGTCATTTTGTAGTGTGAATTGTAAACGCGTGATACTTATATATTATAAAAAGAAACATAGAGTGTCGATTATAAAATAAAGAGTATGAATTTCACTTCCTAATATATAATAATGTTGTGCATAACCTACCTTTTTAACAGGATTAATGATTGTGAAAGGAAGAATGTACTCAGTATAATAAAATTGTCTTAATAAAACTTCCTTCCTGAACATATTTTTGGGTTAAGCACTTAATGGAGTTGTACCATAATCCTCTAATTAAAACTTAAAACTATTGTGCGTCTGCGGTGCAGTGATTAGTCTGGCTATGCTGGGATACACTGCATGGGTGTGTGTGTTGGTTCTATTGACGTCTTCCACTCAAAAAAAAAAAAAAAAAAAACTATTGTGAAAAAGATTTGTTCATGCATGGTTAATTGGATCGTCAAAATTGTAATTACATGCTTGATATATTGTTTAGCTTTGGAAAAGCTTATCATATGCATCTTAATGCACGCAACTTGTGCCATGCATGAAAACTAAATGGTCCTCTTTTTGCACATATACATTTTATGGATCCATCCGTTGATTGACCAAAGTATATTGATCGTGTTATCAATATTGTTCTCTTTTACTCTTCTTATTTTCAACAATTCCTTAATCAAGAAATTAACCTTTGATACTTTTGCGGACTGAGAACGTACTGTGTCAATGATAGTCGATTGACATCGGCAAAGCTCGAAAACCAGACATGAAAGCACTTAATTTGAATATAGAACCATATCTTGATAAGCCAAACTAGAGCTATCTAACTCTCTAGCATCTTATAATTGCGTCCTCACTGTTTACTTCTCCTTCACATTTCCTTGAGATCCTGTGACCCTAACAATTATATATGACTTTCCTTGTATCAAAAGGCATCTCATTCCTCTCAACATCGTTATCGTGTCTGTCTAGCTAAATATGCCGACTTTATTGTGAGCTAGAGACCCTTTTCAATTCCCTTTTCATCATATTAATGATATTTTTTCCTTTGGAAAAACCATTGTGAGCCTACAAGGATATAAAGGCTGAGAAAAACAAAGGGATTCCCTATTACATAAACCTTTTTCGGAAAGAATGTTTTAGAAATGGTGGGATGGAATGACGTACTTCACTTTTGCTAAAGAACGACAATGGAATACTGGAAAAAACAAAAGAAGGGGATGTTTGCTGATGAAAAAGAAGAAAAGTCGAAAATCTTATCCAGAGAGGTATACTTTACACGGCATATAACCTATCACTTGAACCCTAAAAATAGGATTTAGATTTGCTCACCACCAATACTTTGGTGGTAATACCACCACTCAATATAAAACTGTCATGTGTTATAAAACATAATCATAGTTAATCATGATGTTTTATTAAAAAAATCAATTTTAAGTATATATTAAATTAATTTAACATGACGTGACAAGTTTTAGTTTTTTAATTTTTTTTTAGGGGAATGGAAGACTGATCCATTGATATGAAAATCATACGACTTCACTCGGTCAAGCTTGAGAGGTCCAAAGACCACCTCATATTACAAATCAATGCTCGAATAAAACGACTAAAATCCAAAATGAACCTCCAAAAAAACTAAAATCCTAAAGGAACTGCAAAAATAAAATGCAGAAATTAAAAACTCCCTATCCCTACACTGCCCTAAAATGGAACCACTGGATTGAACATCTTGACGCCTAAGACCTTCATGGTGTACGTCGCAACACTCAACACAGTCACAGCAACATTCGAGGAACAGTACAGGGTAAAGAGCAGGATAGGCCACCTTCCAGAAATCCCAAAACCCAGCCCAACCCAAGTGTAGGAGGAAAGGGGAACTGAACCAACTAGCTAGGCCCAGTTCACCAGCCTGCATTGCAGCCCAGATCGGTAGAGGCCCAAAAGCCCACTACCCAAACCCTTCGCCTCCCACCCCCAGATCGACCGGTTCTGACCTTCCAGAAAAGGCGGCCTCCGCCCATCACCCCTCCGGCGGCCTTCCACGGCCTTCCCCCCATCAAGAGAGCTGGAAGGAAAGCTGCTTTAGCTCTAGCTTGGAGGCACCTGCAAACGAAGGAAAAGGAGATCCCAATACGAAGCTTAGTTCGCCTCTGGCAAAGCACCGACCAGCGCTTCTCCCCTCCACCAACCCAAGTCGACGCCGCTCACATCGGCTACACACCGTATGCTAACGATCAAACAAAACCGCCTCAGGTGCGGCTGAAATCCCAAAGCTCGATAGCTCTGATCACAAGTCGAAACTGATCCACCACCAGACTGCACCGCCTCCGCTGCGAAAGAGCGATGCTTGCGATGCCCGAGTCACCCAAAGCAAACGGAGATCCGGATCGAGATCGCTGCCGCCCTGCTACCGAAGCCTCTAGGGTTTGGTATGCTCAGCTCCGAGATCTCCGGAGCGACTTTTTTTATAAGTTACTCAAACTTATTTGACAAGTTTTAATTGAGTGGTGATATCACCACAAAATAAAAATGGTGAATAAATTTGAATCCCTAAAAATATTTCAATGAAATGGAAGATAAATGTCATCATAAGTACCTTCAAAGAAACTTCGTTTTCGTTTCAGTAAATGTCACTATAAGAGTTCGAAACCAACAGTGGCCTAGTCGATTATAACAGGAAGAGAATAGGGTGATCGAGTTGTGAAATCTTGTGTAACAGTCTTAAGCGACAAACCGAGTAGTTAAAGCTTTCCTCGTTGATGTCGTTGAAACTAGATCCAACGTACTTTTCTTCGTTCCATTGAACAAATTGGTGGATTTATAAATAAAAGTCCAAACTCAAATTGGAACATTATAACAGAATGTTGATTACTTTAACCTTAATTTTATCAAGGAAAGGACAACTACGTAGTTGATGATAAGTCTTTAGTCTTTACCATAGTGCATGGCTGATGAAAATTGATGCTACTTTCATTTTCACATATTTCATTTTCTTACTTTTTGACCGTCGTCATCTTTGACGTTTTGCATAATACAACCATTATTTCAGAGTCAGATAAGCAACTCGGGGAGACAACTTGCTCTATTTTTTCAAAGCAATACATACACTATATTTCATTAATTCTATAGGATTTAGGTTTGAAAAGCTTTGCATGCATGTGAGTTGAGTCGAGTCCGATCACTTAATTAAACCAGAGGATTAACTATCCTTTTCCAGATATATATAACATCGCATTGTCACTTGCAAATTAAGCTAAGCTAGCCAGAAATGTTGTCCCACATCGAAAAGCTGAAGAATAGTCAAGTATAAAGATACAGTAGCTACGTACGTGTAATCCTTTTCATAAGGTTCTGCACTTCTGCAATTTCGTGGGCACAGATCAGCCATGTGGATTTGTTGGACACTTTGGTGGGTATGCCAGTTTGCTACTTTGCTTCTTCTTCTTCTTCTTCTTTAATGAGGTATTCATATCAGATGTTACGGAAAAAGTTAGAGATTGATAGACATGCAAATCTGGGTAAAAGGTGTTGGGTCATCGATCAATCATGAAATAGGAAGTGAAGGCCCCCGGGCGGCTCTCATCAGTCATTGTAGACGTACTCCATTGTTTTCCTTGTCTGTCTTCTCAGATATATTTATATATGACTCGAGTACTAGAGCATTATATATTGTGCATCTACGTACCGACTCCACTATGATCTATCATTGGCATTTTCAGACTCCTTTTCCAACTGAAAAAGAGTCCGTTGTAAGATTAAGACCGAGAGACTCATTCTTACATAGTTAATTGGATGCAACCATATATAGTTTGTTCAAGGCATTTCTTTAATGCTGCCCTTGGCGACAACCTTACAGTAATGCAAATTAAACTCCTTCTTGGTGTGTGAGCGGTTCTCCATGCTTACTTTCATTTGAACCTTTCCCTAAAACTGTCATTATCTCATTACCAATTTAATGTCATGTATACATAGTTGAAATCAAATTAATACGAAACTTATACGATTCAGCTAGAAGAATGAAAAAATTTCGTATTCATGTATCTTAGCCGGTTCTTTAAATAGTTTCATACTCACATGTGGTTCATCTAGAATAAAAATGATTTGCATTCGTCAGCTTTAGTGAAAATCTACTAAAACTCACCATAACATAACGTTATGCTTTGAAATCTTCAACATATTTCGTCCCATGATAGTTTCCTTATGATGCAATCTTTCGGTCGAACTAGATTTTGGCTTCGTACATGAAACCAACCATGGCACTTGGCTAGCTAAATATAAAGCACATCTACCACATTGTATAGCATGTGATTTGCCTCCCATTTGGAGGCAACCTTGGCTTTGGAGGTCATGCAATAACGGTATACCAAGACCAACCACCCTCTCTAGCTCTCTCCTTTAGACAAAGTCATTGTGCGATTCAGATTTTGCAATATTTGCTGCATGTGATCTTAGATTACTGAGGAGAATCTTTTAAGCAAAATGAAACCGCACTAAATATGAATGAGTGGAGGACACGTGGGTGCCTCGTAATGGCCTTTGACTCGAATAATTTGCTCCCACCTGGCTCCCCCACCCTTTTGCATGGTCTTCAACTAGAGTATTCCTTGCATATTACTTTAGGTCTTTTTTGTTTACACTTTTCTTTTTTAACTAAATCTTATTATACATATTGTACAGAAGGATTAGGAGGTGTTATGAGTTCTTCTCTAAATTATCTCAAGGCATTTTGAGACAAAACTTCACACTTGTTATGATTAAGACGAGTAAGTTTCGATATACCACATGACATTTCAATGAGTACTATCAAGTTTGTAATAATATGTTAATTATAGATTAGCTTTCTGTGATCATACTACATATGAGTAATGAGTGCTTTATGTGATCGTAAACAACTTCGTGAGTGTTTCATATGATCATAAACAACTTCATACGAGTGTGTTTCTTCCTCACTTTCCCTCCTTTCTTCCGTTAATGAGGTTTCTTTCAGTTTCTTAGTAACAATGGGTGACTGTATTCTGCTGAAATAGTAGACACAGGTAATAAATAAGAGAATACTAATTATTCGAGCCATAGAATTTCTCAATTCTGACACAAGGTACTTATTTGATCAAAAGTCACTTGTCTTGAGTAGGGGGCAGCCCAAAAAAAGATAGTTGCTTCAGGAACTCGTCCTCGTCCAAAACCCTAGTCGGTGGCAGGTATTCCAACTGACAGATCGCCCTCGTCCGGTGGCGGCCCTGGCATAGGCCCGCCTATGTCGCTCGGTCTGCTGCCGGACGGGGATTGATGCTAACATTCCGGGGGATCTAGAGGGGTTGCTCGGAGTTCCTGCAGGCTGATTTTTGGTTTCAGATTTCGAGTGGAAATCTCCGGGATGCAAGGCCATGCAGTGCAGGATCGATGGTCCTCGTTTGATGCTCCTGAGTCGTCGACGATGCAGGGGGACAAGGATCGGAGGGTGCTAGATCGGTGCAGGTTCGGGGCGATGCGGGTTGTGGCGGCTGGTTCGTGGGTTTTGGTTGTGACGTTTTGGTGCGTGGCAGCAAGGATCCTGGTGGAGTAGTCGTGGCGGCGACGTGGGTCGGTGGAACTGCAACTGCAGTGTTGGTTCAGCGTCTGCTGGAGGTGGAGGCTGGGTCTGGGCCAAGCCAGACCTAATGGGCTTGGGTGGGCCTTTTCTTGATGTTGCTATGGACTGGCTATGTTTGGGTTAGGTTTTTGCCCTAGGCCCAATCCCTATGTTTTTAGTTTTGTCTAATTACAATAAATTCCTTGTATTAGGAACACTCTATGTCTTTCTAGCGTCTCTGGAGTAGTACCGAAGGAGGATATCCGCTATTTCTTTGCTTTTGAGTGTATAATGAGTAGGACTATATGTATGTACCACTTGTGGGTACTACCACTAGCTTCTTGTCTGTCTCTGAATGAACAGCGGATGGTATGTAACGACCTATTCTGACTTCAGATGAATATATTGGCGCCCAGCTTGGGTGAATTCAAAAAAAAAAAAAAAAAAAAAAGGTACTTATTTGATCTAATAAGTACATTAGATTTAATAGAATTATTTTGTTGTATCCAGCCTAATACCAATCCAACCCATTTCATGAATAAAATGTGACCAATTAACTAACCAACAAAACTACTTGTAGTGTGGATAAATTCACAAAAACTTCAATTAAATCATAATGTGGTTTTTATTTTTATTTTTTTTATTTTAAAGAAAAGATGTAAGTAGATCGAGCTCAATCCACTATCATATTATTATTTATTTAAAAATAATACATTGAAGACGGCATAATACCAAAATTTTGTATTGCATAATAGTTATAGACATGTAATCCCTAACATAATCTACGAACCAATGTTTTGGGGAAGTCATTTATCCATACATAGTTCTAAGAAAATCCATGGTATTTGAATTGAGATCTCATCTATTCTTCTGAATAGAAGTATTACCAGACTAATTTGATCACAAACTCTACACACTTATTTCTTTATTAGAGAGCATAATGATTTGTTTGTTAACTCTGTTTGTCATTTTCCAAGTAATATATTGAAGACCTTAGTAAAGGTATACAACTCACATTAACTGAATTCGCAAGGAAAGACAACTGTCACAAAAAAAAAAAAAGCGGGCCAATCATAAGCTGCCACCGAAGCAAGTTCCAACTAATTTCCAGAGCAAAAGACTTCTTTACCCAACAAAAAGTGATCTTTCAGTCATTTCACAACACTAACCTGAAATCTAATTGGTAGGTAGTAGAGGCCGGAACACTAGCAAAGAAAAAAAACAAAAACAGCTCCTGCCATTCCCTATGTCCATAATAGCGGGGAGTCGGTGACACTCCCATTGCCATCTCCCTCTTTGTTTATGCATTCTTTTACTTATAAATAGACACTCCCAGCTGATGATTAAGATTCTCCCACTACTTCCTTAGGCCTCAGCCTCCTCCTCCTTTTCTCCCACTTCCTTTTTTTGTTCGGAGAAGAATCTCAAAGAGATTGTGCCAGTAAAACCCAGACACAATGCTCATGGGAACTCCATTTTCCTATTACCTCAGCCTCATTTTTCTTATCACCACCAAAGGTAAAAACACAAGACTTCAACATTTCCATCAATTTTCACCGGGTGTCTTGTAAATTTTCATAATGAATCCAAATTATTTATGATATTAAATATGTTGCTCTGTTTTTGTTTTTGGTTTGCAGGAGTATCAGGAGCTACATTCACCTTCGTAAACAAATGTGACTTCACGGTATGGCCAGGAATTCTAGCCAGCGCCGGTAGTCCTAAGCTGGACAGCACCGGCTTTGAGCTCACCAAAGGCGACTCCCGCACCTTCCAAGCTCCAACTGGCTGGTCGGGCCGCTTCTGGGCCCGAACCCGCTGCAGCTTCGACGCATCCGGCCTTGGCTCGTGTGCCACTGCCGATTGCGGCTCGGGGCTGGAGTGCAACGGAGCGGGAGCTGCTCCACCTGCCACCCTAGCCGAGTTCACGCTCGGCTCCGGCTCGGGTGGCACGCCGGATTTTTATGACGTCAGCCTGGTTGATGGTTATAACTTGCCTATGATCGTGGAGGGGAGTGGGGGATCAGGTACGTGCGCCACCACCGGGTGTGCGTCGGACCTCAACCGGAGTTGTCCGAATGAGCTCAAGGTCGTCAACGGCGACGCCTGTAAGAGCGCGTGCGACGCGTTTGGGACGCCGGAGTATTGTTGTAACGGCGCGTATGCTTCACCTGACACATGCAAGCCGTCCATCTACTCGCAGGTGTTTAAGTCGGCTTGTCCCAAGTCGTATAGCTACGCGTATGATGATGCCTCGAGTACGTTTACATGTACCGGAGCGGATTATACAATCACATTTTGTGCTTCACTTCTTCCTAGGTAAGTAAAGACTCTGAAAATTTCTAAGTCATATTACGTTGTCAAACTGTTAATAATATACATGCAATATATTAATGTGTGTTGGCTTGTGCAGTGTAAAGTCCGCAACAAATTCTTCTCCACAAATATCAGGTACCGGGTCAGGGTCGGAATCGGAAGGCGGCACGTCATTGCTAGCAAGTTTGGCAACCGGAGACTCAACTAAAACCCATTCTTCAATTGCTTTCCACAGTGTGTTGATTTTGGTTGTCTCCTTGGCTCTCTCATTTTTACGATTGTAGTAGGCTAGTAGCCACTCATGTACCAACTGATCCACTAAGTGGCATAGTTGAGAGACCTAGAGAAAGCGAAGCACCAACACCAACAATTCAACTTCATGATGATGATCTGGGGATTGCCTAGTGGCCCTATTATTACTCATTGAGGAAAATACACAGAATCTAGGATTGTGATTTTGCACACCACCCGCTTCTACATTCCGCATACTTCAATTTATTGTCAAGTACATACCTCTATAATTAATGTATAAGAGCATTTGTTTAGAAATAAAATTTGCTTTTCTTCCCACTTGTTACAGTTTTACGGTCGCGGTTGAACATATTTTACCAAATTTACTCGTAAAGAATGTCATTAGAAGAATGACTTGAACTAAAAATACAAATGACTTTGACACTTTGATTCATGAGATACGAGTCTGGAACCTCCTCCAATAAAACGAAGAGAAAATCTCTCCTCTATCCGAATCAAATTCAACTGAGCGAGAGATTTTTTTCATAAAGCGAAGATATATGGTAGATTTTTTCACCCAAACACAGGAAATTAGGGTTTTGTCAATGATGTGTTTGACATGATGACAAGCAAAAAGGTAATCCACAAAATGCAACCCAATTACGCAATCACTTTTGAAATGTTGAATGTGTGGCACAAACTAGTAGAATGGCTGGATAGGACAGATATCAGAAATGCGTGTAAAGGTCTCCAAGTTAATCATCTCACCCCGGCCTGGGGCCTAAACTGAAGAGAAATACATTGCAGTTCTGAAGGGTTCTTTCTTGGCCGTAAGAAGATCGATCCTGAAACATCGTTATAGTAAGTAAGATAAGCAACGAGTATGACCCGAATTGCCGCCCCATGACTTGGAACCTATGAGTTTGACAGAATCCATGGATATAGTATGTATGTATATGCATATAGAGGTGATTCTTCACCAACTTGTAAGGAGGAACCACAAAAGCAAGCATCACGAAGACAGAAACAAACCAACTTTTTCTTTGAAGATAAGATGATGATTGATTATGACTACTACCGTCCATTTTCAATGGTACCTCCTCCTAACCCATCTTTTCAATATGTCACCAAGCTAATCACAAAGTTGAGTGAACATTAGTTCACCATCATTTCTCAGTTGGTAAAGAAGCAGTAGAAAGTGGAAATGTGCACATAACATGATTACCTCAAGAAAAGGAAAAAGAAACATAAAAAACCATTTGGTCGAACTCACATCGTGGTTGTGAAGATCAGTGCTTGTAGATGTGAACACAAGTGTTCTAGGACTGAAGATAGAAGCCTCACAATCGATAGCTTAGAAATAAATCGTTTCGAAAATTATAGGCATAATGCTCAGTTGACAAAATTTACATCTCTTTGCAGTTACCTATATTTTCATACGATTTTCCTTGATAAAAACCTGAACGTGCACAGAATTAAGCATGAGAAGAGGCAAGTCCAGTTTATACAGACAAGCCATGATTGTACAAGAAGTTAAAGACATAGTGAACTCAGATATGTATTATTTCTCAGCCAAATTGAAAACAACATATTATGAATTTAAAATCACCATCTTATTTATAAGACACCCTTGTTTGTCATATACCTATACCAGTCGAAAACAATCAAATACCACCATGAAATATATAATCAGTTCTTGCATCTTTTTTTCTTAATGAGTTCTGCACTGACCAAAAAAATTATAAATGACAAATAAAACAAAACAAAACAAAAAAGGGAGTGAAATCCACACTCCCCATTTTACAATCCACACTCCATGTTTTCTTTTTTGGTAAAGCTATGCATTGCATCAGGTTAATGAGCCAAAATTTCATTTAAACAAGTACAATTATAACCAACCACAATATAGCAAGAGTGCAAGGAGACAGACTCATCTTTATAAAAGCTATGAGCACGAGCCAGGACATGTATTTCTTTTTCATTCTGCAGAAAAGGCTTGTTCAGTCCTGTAAACCTGCAGTGAAATAAAACCTCAAAGCAAACAAGATATGTCCACTCCCGGTATGTGTTAGTTTAATTGATCAAAAGAGAAGATTATTCAAGGACGGTTCTATTTTAAAGAAAAATGTTTGACTAGATGCTCAGATAAAGATAAGGATTCTTCAGGCATAAGTTTCAAACTTTTAATCTCTTTGATCATGTTAAAAAGGAAATCACCAATAAATTATATCAAACAAAAGCAGGACCTCATTCTTTCATTATAATTGGCAAATCATAAATCTGTCAAAACCTATAGCTTGATTAGCTTAAAAAGGAAACAACCATATCTTAAATCAACCAATAAAGAAGATTTCATTCTTTCATTTCCAATTGGTAGACTACAAAGATAGGGAGGATCTACTTAACGAGATGTATCCACCAATTGAGGGCAACAATACCAGTTTAGTCTGTACATTGCAATTCCTATATCCCTAAATGAATTAGTACATTCAATACAAGCTACAACACAGGTCAGCCAACAAAATTTGATCCCACAGAGCCGAAATATATATTGCCTGAAGTATGTGCAGCTGATGAAGGAATAAGAATCAGATTTATAGTGCAATCCTGACCAATAAGGGATAGCAGTGATCTTTTTCGTAGCTGGGCCAGGAACCATCACCATTCATAAGCTGGTTATGGCGCTTCCAAATTTCTGTATCATAATTTTCTGTTATGCTGAAGCACAAATTACTTTCTTTGATTTTCTCTAGGAACTTGTCTAAGGAGTCTCCTCTTTTAGGACTGAAGAATATAGCTTCAGCGGGCCGCACTTTTTCCAACAAGAATTTGACAATTTGAGCAAGTCCATTGTGGAATTCCTTAAAAAAGGTGCTGTCCATATGGCATATCACGTCAATAAAAAGAAGAGGAAGATAACTCATAAAGACCTAAACGCATGTTTAATATGCAATTATGTGTGTCATGCATTATGTAGGTACTTAGTACAAGTGAAGCTTGATAGTTAATGAAGAAAACAAAGAGATTAGATGTTGCCAGGTCAATAAAATTGCAATGCACAAACAAGTTTCCATCAGCCAATCACCTCCTAATCTCAATGAAAGTATTAATTGAATATATATATATATAGAAAGGAATCACCAGATAAATTTGACGATGTAAAGTTTATGTGCTAAAGCAGCTAAACAGCTAAAGTTGGACCCATCTTGACAACCATCATAGCCTCCAAACCAAAATTTCATGTCTTCCAGATAGAAAAAAAAAAAGATCATTGTGCTGTGAAAAGTACTTTTTTTTTATGTAGAAAATAAACTACAACGAGAAAGAAAAACCCGCACATATTTGTGGTAACTAAGGCACATTATATTGACCAATGACTCCCTTTTTTAATGGAAATGGTAGAACATAATGAATAATTGCACCCTTGTTGAAATCAGAAATATGGAAGAACTTACCAGTCACTCGCAACAATGAGATCAAAAGTGCTAGAGATATTTGATTTTTCATTCTGATTCCAATGCAACATCATAGACTTCACTCTTGTACCACCAAATGCTTTTGAGTTGGCATCAATATTGCGCTGAATATCTAAAAATTAAGGAATATGGACAAACAGGTGATGATTCAGTTACTTATAAACTGGTCTAAATCAACACAACAAGATAAACAAGTACATGTTTTCAAATCAATTTGAAAGAAGGAAAAAGAAAAAAAGTATCTATGTGTAGTGCACATTGCTTTGATGACAGAATACAAATACAGACCACATCCATAGTACACATGAAACCCTCCAAGTCAGTCCTAGGCTAAAGACTAAAAATTGAGCAAAGCCTCACTGTATAGTCTTTAAAAACAATATACTTGTATGGGCTCGAACGGGACATGTAACACAGTCTGGTTATAACCTGCTAACAGGTAAATGCAAAAGACTTAAGGAATCATCCTTAGTATGATAGCTTCTACTTCACTTATATTGTCGATACTTTATACTTAAAAGTCAAAGGACTTTTCATATGACAATACAGGAGTAATTTGCACCAATTTATAACGATTTTCAATAGTGCATCAAATGAAAAATATCAGAAACCAGGTATGGATTTGAAGGACAATGCTTGCTTAAAATGCCATAAAATCTAACTTCAAATTCTCAACTAGTTTAGAATCTTGCCCATGACACTTCCCTGTAGTTGTCCTTAAGCAGGCTTTGGGATAAACTAAACTGCATCAAAGTCACAAGGAAAGCCACTGCCCCACTCGGGAAAGGTATTTTACCATCTAAAGTGGCTGTGCATTTTCGTAGAAATATTCATTTTGTGTAAACTGTGAATGTGTGTGTGAGTATAACTACAATGCCCATCTTTATCAACTGGCAGCACAATCAAATTAGGATACAATCAACTACTTGGGGATTTCCGTCAGAAATGACAACTTCCGATGCCTCTGTAACTGCTGCAATAACTAGACCAGCTAATCCATATCCTGCCCCAAGCTCAATCACACTCTTAGACCTAAAACCAAGTCATAAAACCGAAACAAAGTAAATCACACACAAGCAGAATGTACACTGAAAGCGGTCGCCAAATGACTCAAACCACCAAAACAGAAAACTCACGATCTTGACAAAACACCAAAAGAACAACGCAGAAGATAGAGCTTATAGACCTGAACATGTCTGCATTCTGCAAGCAAAAATACGCAAGAGCCTCTTCTGATGGCCACTGACCTGTTTAACACCACACAAAAAAGAATCTAACTTCAATCAAACTCGCTATTATTGCAAAGCTCATTGACAATCCAAGAACACATGCACAAAATGCAATGCCAAATTGCACCAAAGCAATAAAACTTACAAACAAGCCCAGTATTGTCAATATTGTACTGATTGCAAATCTCAAAGTCACTGAGCTCAGGACGGTCAATCACTCGTTGACTGCACAGAATCCAGTGCATCAAAACTAAAACAATGCATCAACGCCTATCACGTAAAGATTTCATCTTGGGAAATAAAGATTGAATCTTTGAGCTCACGTTAGGTAAAGCTTGGGAGCAGAGTCAATGGGGATGGTGTAGCAGACAGTTGCGTCGGTTGAGTTAGTTGGGTGGTCTTCAACGAGATTAGAGGGTATCAAGTTGAAGCCTTGAGTCGTCTTCCTCGTGATTCGCTTGACCCCAATTGCAGATTGCTCATCTGCATTCAAATACATCAAATTTCAAGCTCAATTTGATTGAAGAGGAAGAGAGAGAGGGTTGAGGAAGGGACCGGTTGGTTTGCGAAGAAGGGCTTGACGGAGAATTTTCCATCGGAGAGACGAGGGTTTGGCCGTGGTTGGGGCTCCGGTTTCCATCGTTTCACACTGTTCTGAGTAAATACGGCGTCGTTTCGGCTGCAAGTGCTACTAATGAATCAGAATATTATTAGCAGTGTACTTTGGCTATATTGGTAAGAGCCAACATGAACAATGTAGAGACTAGAGAATGAAAATAGGTGCTACATGGTGTATCCAACGAAAATGTCGCGTTTTTTTTGCGTGGTAAAATCATTCCATATCATTGTAAGGAGATTACTATTATTGTTTTCGAGCCAATGCTATAGATTGGCCAATTAGTACAATAAAATGCTTAACAAGTTCTTTTGGTACAAGTCCAACTAGTAAAAGGAAATCGTCACTGCAAGTCTGCAACTGAGTTTTTCAGATGTGCAATCTCCGTGGTAAAAATCATTTTCTACTTCCAACCCCGTTTCATCTCTCTATTAATTACTATACTCTCACTTCTCTCGATTAAAGTTACTAGACTATTAGGTATTCCGTATTCACTGTATTCATCATATATAATGGTACAACTAATCTATATAATGAACTGATCAATGTATATATGAAGATTACAAACTGTTGAAAGTTGTACAATCAATTTAGTATGAACCAAGAATGATTATACAAAAGCAGCTAGGGAGGTACATATGTAACATTACTTATGCTTGCCATGAAAAAGTTTGCTTGCATTTTCCTGATGCCGCAAACCCATCTTCTTCATGTTCCTGAAATTCTTCTTTCTCCCAGCTGGCTTCTTCTTTTCACCGTAAGCAACTACCTCCTTATGCAGTACTTGAAGAGCTCGAATTGCATCCATCTTTACCAAGAACCTTTAATTAACTTTCGGATTTCACGCACCTGCTTGACTTCATATCCTCATAATTTTCCGCTGCGAACTGGTTTTGGAGTAGTAGCAATTGTTTCATCTTCTGCAGAAAATGATAGACGCCTAACCACAAACAACTGATTTCCACAATAGCTAAATTTCAGTCGACCACATACTTCCAGGGGGGGAATGGTTCACGGAGAAGATACTTCTTCAGCCCCACTGATGACTCCGGCCAGTTCTGGAGGAAAGACATGAAAATGATCTTGGCTGTTTGATCAGAGCCCATCAAACACAGATGTGGGTAGTGCTCCACCCAGTTGCACCCCATAATAGCAGCCGCAACAGCCACCACTCTCGTCGGCAAAATGTGGGAATTAATAACTTGTGATCCTAACTTAGTAAACAGATGCTTCATGCATGATAACTATTCATCGAGGCTCTCCCACGATCAAAAGCACGATTGCACAAGAAAACCATGGTACGCTACGTTTGATTTTGTATGAATCACCGGAAGATGAATAAGAAGAGAAGATGAAGGCAGCTAGGAGATGATGAAGCTAGCTAGGTTAATTTGGTTTGGTATATATACATGTTATAAAGGGTACAAACGGGGTGGATAGGGTTTAGTAATGAGAACAGACGAGGTAGATAAGGTTTAGTAATGAGAACAGACGGGGTAGATAAGGTTTAGGCTTTAAACCCTAATGAAATCAACCTCAACAACTTTCCAGAGTTGAAGGACGATTCATTCAAACCAAAGACTATGGTCTGATATATTAATTAAAGAGAATAGATAGATCGATGGACCTAACCATTCAGGCAATTTATACCTGTAAAGTGTTGACGTGTGAGTCATTATGTTGACATGTCAGTCATTATTAGTTGACGCGTGAGTCATCTAGAGAATATGTGTATCCAGTAGTTTCCTTATAGGAATTAGTTTCCTATACTAGATTGTACTAATGTGTAGTACAAGTATAGTACAATAGGGTTTTGTATATATATCCCTTACACAATTGTGAATAATATAGAAGAATTCTCACTCACAAATATTTTCTCAATATTTGACTTGGTATCAGAGCAAAGATCCGAGAGGACTTTGTCTCTTTGTTTTTCCCTTCATTCTTCTTTCCTCACACTCTAGGGTGAGATTGTTCCTTCCTCAAATTCGAGGGTTAGGATTGTTTTCTGGTTTTTAGAAGGTTTACTGTTGTTTCTTGACTAGTCGATTAATCCCTCTCGACTTGTCAACTTACCTTCTATCACAATTCCGCTGCACGATTGTTTCTGTTGGTATTCCAATGGCTGGCCCTGATACTCCACTTCTCGAAGGAGGGAATACCAGCAATTCCAGTATTCAGAAAGTTGAAGTTTCTGTTCAAAATCCGGATTCTTCCTCAGGTTCATTCGGAGGAGCAAAATTGAATGGACCTGGGAATTACAGAACATGGAAGAAGATGATTTCAGCCCACCTTCGTGGAATCCACAAGATGGGTCATGTCACTGGTACCATTAAGGCACCGACGAATGATCAGAGTGAAGAATATGTCAAGTGGAAAGATGTTGATGGACTTGTACTGTCAATTCTGTACAAGGCCATGACTGATGAGGTGGTCCAATTGATCATTGGGTGTGATACGGCTGCAGAAGTTTGGAAGACGCTCAATGATCTCTATCTAAATGAATCTGACTTCTCTCAGATCTATGAGTTGTTGTGCAAGGCAACGAGGATGAAGCAGGATGGACAAGCGGTTTCAGTGTTCTACACTCAGCTGAAGAACGTTTGGGCTGAGATTGATCAGCGACGACCAAACAAATTGAAGGATGCTGAGGATATAGCCTGGTATGTCAAGGAGAAGGAGTTGGAGCGTGTGCACCAGTTTCTCAGTGGATTAGATGCTAGACATGACAGTGCCAAGGGAGAGCTGCTACGTCGGCAAGAGTCTCCTTCCCTTATTAAGGCGTTTAACTACATCCGTAAGGATGAGTCTCAACAGGATAGCGCAAGGTGAGTTATTTCTGAAATCTCTAGCCTGACAGTCCAAGCTAAGCCTTCACGGGCTCAAGGTCCACCTCCTGGCTTCACTGCACCACATTCAGGACTTCATCCTATGACTCAGGCTCCTTCATCAGTAGCCAATTCTGGGTTGGTATGTCAGCATTGCAATCTACCTGGACATGTCAAGGAAACTTGCTATAAGCTGGTTGGGTATCCAGCTGGATATTTCAGCAAGCCTAAGCCAACAGGACCTCGAGGGAAAGGAAAGGCAGCTGTCCATCTAGTTCAGAATTCGGAGTACCTTGGTATTGCAGGGCAAGATCATACCACAGGCAGAGTTGACAATCCTTCAGTATCAATGGTTGGTAGAGGTACTGGTAAGATTGGTATTGCTTTAAAAGTTTCAAACTTTGTAGGTTCAGATACTTGGATTATTGATTCTGGTGCTTCTGATCATATGACCTATGATAGGAAATACTTTATTAGTTTATCCACTCCTAGTGTGTCACATGTTATAAATGCCAATGGTGAGTCCTTCCCTGTCCTAGGCGTTGGGTCCATAAGAGTCACACCCACCTTAGTTTTACATGATGTCTTATATGTGCCTGACTTGTCTCATCGTCTAATCTCGGTTCCCCAGCTCAATACTCAATCCATGTGCTCTGTAACATTCTTTCCTATGTATGTTCTTTTTCAGGATCTTCTGACCAGGGAGGTAATCGGCAGGGGGTATCTGAGGGGAAGACTGTTTCATCTGGACCAAGCATATGCTGGGGAGAAGCCAAGGAAGATTGCATCAGTCGCTTTGACTTTGAATTCTAGAGAATTAAATGAAGTGTGGTTATGGCATAGACGCTTAGGGCATCATTCTTTCAGTGTAATGCGTAAAACTATGCCCTCTTTATTTGTTGGCATTAATGAGTCTTCCTTACATTGTGAAACTTGTGTTTTGGCAAAAAGTCATCGAGTCAGTTACCCATTGAGTCTTTCTAATAAAAGTTCCATTCCTTTTGAAATTATTCACTCTGATGTGTGGGGACCTTCCAAAGAACCCACTCTTTCTGGAATGCGTTATTTTGTTCTATTTATTGACGATTGTACTCGATTGTCATGGGTTGCATTGCTTAAGTCTAAGGATGCTGTATTCCCTGCATTTCAAGCATTTCAAAAAATGATTCAAACACAATTTAATGGCCTTATCAAGGTTTTTCGTTCTGATAATGGGGGGGGGGGAGTTTGTCAATAGTGTTTTCCAGGAGCACTTCCAAGAACAAGGCATAATTCATCAAACTACTTGTCCCCATACACCAGAGCAAAATGGTGTGTCAGAGCGAGCGTAAAAACCGTCATCTCTTAGACATAGCCCGAGCATTATTATTTGGTGCCCGTATGCCCAAGTATCTATGGGGTGAAGCGGTCCAAACTGCATCCCACCTCATTAATCGTCTTCCTTCTAGTGTCCTTCAGGGGAGTATTCCCTTCGAAGTCTTGTCAACCCATGTCTCTATTCCTTCATTCCATAACCTACCTGCCAGAGTCTTTGGATGTGTTGCCTTTGTCCACATACCAAAAAATCAGAGGTCAAAGTTGGATGCCCGGGCTCTGAAGTGTGTCTTTGTAGGCTATGGTTCTCATCAGAAAGATATAAGTGTTATCACCCACCTACACGGAAGTTCTACATCACCATGGACGTGTCTTTCTATGAAGACATGTGCTATTTCTCCCCCACCAACAACTCTCTTCAGGGGGAGAATGAATTTTTTGAAGAGATGTATGTTGGTGGAGCATTGAAGAAGAATCAAGATGCAGAAGAAGAAAGCACTGCTGACATTCCAGAGTTGACAGGGGGAGTTGACATGTCAATCCCTAGACTTGAAGTCGTTAATGACCAGTCGACAAGGGGAGTTGACCTATCAGTCAAAGAAATCTTACAGTCGACTAATCAAGCAGTCGACCTATCAAAAAAAGGGGGAGTTGACATGTCAATCCCCAGACAAGAAGACATCGACGTCGACCAATCGACTTCTGAAGTTGAAGAAGATTCGATACAGGCTTCCCCCTTACCTGATACTCCACCCCCTAATGTTGAAATCTCTGGTCAAGAAGCTCCAACTCGGGTATGTCCAGTATCTCCATCTGGTAATCCAGTAGAGTCTGTCTCTTCTACATATGTGTTACCTAGTAGAACCACCCGCGGTCAACCAGCAAAAAGGTATGAACCTTCCATAACTGCTAAAGCCAAATATCTAGTAGCTAACTTTGTGTCACACCATAGGTTATCCAAACCTTATGCATCATTTGTGAATCAAATATCCACTGTATCTGTACCTAACAAAGTGCAGAAGGCTATGGGAGACCCAAAGTGGGCCAAGGCAATGGAGGAAGAAATGGAGGCATTAGAGAAGAATCACACCTGGGAACTTGTACCACTACCTCATGGAAAAAAGCTAGTTGGATTTAGGTGGGTCTTCACTGTGAAACATAATGCAGATGGCACAATAAGCAGATATAAGGCAAGGTTGGTGGCTAAAGGATTTACTCAGACGTACGGGATTGACTATGATGAGACTTTTGCTCCAGTAGCCAAGATGAATATTGTTCGAGTGTTATTGTCACTGGCAGCAAACCTGAATTGGCCACTCCATCAGTTTGATGTTAAGAGTGCTTTCCTTCATGGAGAGCTAACTGAAGAAGTTTACATGAACTTACCTCCTGGTTATATACCTGACATACCAGGTGATATTGTGTGCAGGTTGAAGAAGTCCCTTTATGGACTGAAACAGTCACCCCGTGCATGGTTTGGCAGGTTTACTCAATCCATGAGACGCTTTGGATATAAGTAGAGCAATTCTGATCACACCTTGTTCCTGAAACACCAAAAGGGGAAGGTGACTGTGCTAATCATATATGTAGATGACATGGTGATTACAGGGAATGATCTAGCAGAAATTGAAAGCCTTGAGGAGAGGTTATCATCCGAATTTGAGATGAAGAATCTAGGTGACTTAAAGTATTTCTTGGGGATAGAGGTCGCCAGGGGGAGAGATGGTATCTTCTTATGTCAGAGAAAGTATGTGCTGGACCTCTTGGCAGAAACAGGCATGTTAGATTGTTGCCCAATTGATACTCCAATTGAGCAAAACCACAAACTGGCAGAATATCCTAATCAAGTTCCAACTGACAAACCTCGGTACCAAAGGTTAGTGGGACGTCTGATTTACTTATCACATACTAGACCTGATGTAGCCTATGCAGTTAGTGTTGTGAGTCAGTTTATGCACAATCCAAGTGAAAGACACATGGATGCGGTAGTGAGGATCTTGAAGTATTTGAAGTCTGCACCAGGAAAAGGTTTAATGTTCTCAAAACATCAACACCTTGATGTTAGTGGGTATACAGATGCTGATTGGGCTGGTTGTATCACAGACCGGAAGTCTACATCTGGCTACTTTACCTTTGTGGGAGGAAACCTTGTTACCTGGAGGAGCAAGAAACAGAAAGTTGTTGCAAGGTCAAGTGCTGAAGCTGAATATCGAGGTATGGCACATGGAGTGTGTGAACTCCTATGGTTACGTAATCTTCTCCGAGATTTGGGTTTTAAGCCTAAGTCAGCTATGCAGCTGTATTGTGACAACAAAGCTGCAATTGAAATCTCTCAGAATCCTGTGCAACATGATCGAACGAAGCATGTGGAAGTTGATCGACACTTCATTAAGGAAAAGCTGGACGCAAGGTTGATTACCTTTCCTTTTGTTCCTACTGAGGAACAATTAGCAGATATACTCACCAAAGCTGTATCCAGCAAGTTGTTCTATGACTCACTAGGCAAGTTGGGTCTTCGAGATGTTTATGCCCCAACTTGAGGGGGAGTGTTAACGTGTGAGTCATTATGTTGACATGTCAGTCATTATTAGTTGACGCGTGAGTCATCTAGAGAATATGTGTATTCAGTAGTTTCCTTATAGGAATTAGTTTCCTATACTAGATTGTACTAATGTGTAGTACAAGTATAGTACAATAGGGTTTTGTATATATATCCCTTACACAATTGTGAATAATATAGAAGAATTCTCACTCACAAATATTTTCTCAATATTTGACTTAAAGATTACAAAACTGTTGTAATTAATACAATGATACAACACAAATTAAGATGAAATTATGCACAAAATAAATATATGAATTTACAAAAGGGAATGCAACATTATTTATGCACAAATATATGATTGCTACGGAAAAGTTGCTTAGTATCTTGCTGATACTGCAAAACCCATGATCTTCTTCTTGTTCTTGCTCTCGTAAATCTTGGTGTACACTTTCTTTGATCTAAAGGCCAACAACACATCCAGTACAAGTCCCAAAACAGAAGCAAGGGCCATGATCAAGTTCACAAGCCGGTAACAGTGTGACCCGACACAAGTGCTGCCCCCTTCACTGGTTTTTGTAGCTTCAGCATCATAGAGATAACCAGCAAGTAAACCGGAGAAGAGAAAAGAACCCAAAGGAAGGTTGAGGATCAGAATGTTGTACAAAAGACCATAGTATTTGAGACCAAATAGCTCTGAGGCAACTGGGACTGTTATAGTGAGAAGGAACCCATAGCCCATGCCCACAAAAATTGAGCCAATGTAGAGAGATCCAGGCATGGCTAGAGCCATGGCTAGGTATCCCATTGCCATTAGGATCTCAGCAATTGCATTCCAAAATGGCCTAGGCATGGCATGTTTCCTGTGTACAAATAATTAACAAGGAGTTAGGTCAGATTTTATCTGACCAAAAACTAAATAAAATATACATGGTTCAAATAGTGAAGAATGGAGGGAACGTACCCAATGTAGTATTCAGAGATCGTGCCGGAGACTATGCGCCCGAAAAAGCCCCAAATGCTAAGAAGTGAGATGAAAATAGAGACCTTTGAGTAGCCGAGTGCCAGCCCCATCTGCGCCATGTTGTTCATGACACACATTGCAGTGCCTGCGCCACAGAGAAAGGACCCAAACAGTATCCAAAAATCAAATGTTTGTAACATTTGGACTATGTTATGATCGTCCCCAATCGATGGTCTTTGCTTTGATTCTTCAAAATCTGCCACCAGTGCTTTTTGAACAACCAGGGGATCCTCAAGTGTTTTACGCTCTATATCAAAACTATTAGATCCGGATGTGCAAAGAAAAGTGTACAAAGGCACACCCAAAGGCATAGCTAGCAAGAAAATTAGTCCTACTGCAAATGCCAAAGAGAGAACATGACCATGAGGTCCAGTGATGTCAAAGGTCAAGAGATAGACGGCTACAACAATGGCGAGGATATTGAAGATGTTGAAGACATCTGCTTCTTGTTTTTCCTCTGATGGACTCGAAGCGGGTGGGGTTTCTTGGAGGAATATGCACGCCGCTATGCAGATAATGGCAGGGACTATAGCAAGCATGAGAAGAAATTTGGAGGGGCTTGAGGAGAATAGAGAAGTGCACAAGTCTGTGAAGATTGCTGTGCTTAATCCTACATAACCCTTGCAGATGCCTGAAACTGGACCCCGGTTTTTTGTGAAATTTCTCATGCAAGTTACTAGCACTGCAGTGTTCATCCATGTTGTGCTGTTGCCCCCCATGCACAAAAATATGCACATCTACAGCCACATAAAAAGAAATGAAATTTTCAAATGAAGGATAACGTACGTTCTCTTGTTAGATATCTAACATGTTATTTATGTTGTCGCACATTTCATCGATTGTTCAAGTTCAAATCCGTCAACATATTATGTCACACTGTCTGTTAATGGAAATTTTAAGCAGCATTATTGTTAGAGTAATAGGAATGCCAACATACCTGCCAATATGGAAGAGGCCTGATTCTCTCACTAACAACCAGCCATTGAACTCCATATCCAATAAGACCCTCAAGTGATCCGATCATGAGAATTGTAGAAGTCGACAAACGATCTGAAGCCATGCCGGAGAGCAGCCCAAAGGCCTTGCCGATATCTTTGGCGACAGATAAATTGTTGAGTTGAAGCTGTGTAAGCGCCATGAGGGTCTTCAGAGCATGAGAATAGTTTGAGAATGTGTAATTGTTGCCACTGACTGCCTGAACCCAGATGGCTGTTACAAATCCCAACCATTTTTTTGCAGGAGATTTGGGAGATAGGAGAGGATACATAACTAAAAGGGAATCAAAGAAAAAAGTTTTGCAGGAGACAAAGATATGTTTTGATTAAGTCCGAGCTTTGTGGTTGTGCTTATTGGCCATGACCAAGTCATTTATAAGTTTTGTTTTGCCTTCATTAATGAGTTGTATTATTGGTCAAACTAATGTTTAATCTAATCTATTTGGTTTAGTACATGGTTTCACAATTCAATGAGCGGTTTTGCAGATAGCTATGGACACTATTGGACATTGATATAGCTATATGCAATGTGATCAGTAAATATCGTATAAATATATATATTTTTTTCATCTGCAAGAATGCTGATGTGTGCTATGTTAATTAGCTATTTTTATATGTTGTCAAAATGGACGGCAAAACAAATGCAATGTCCTATTCATGATCAAGTTGATGATGGTACCCTGTTTTCAAGAGAGGAGGATAAACAAAGATGTCAAAATCCACAGAAGCAACTGAGAACTAGAATTGTATAAATCTGAGAAGCTCAGCAAAACCACTACCTGAACCAGTAGTATAGGGTTCAAAAACAAAGTAGAAATAAGAAGATAAAGATGCACGGTTCTAGAGTAGGCCAGAATGCCACCTTTCTAAAATAGTTTTGTTTGGTATAGTACATGTACGGTTTCACAATTCAGTGAATGGTTTGTCCAACTTCCAAGTTGGTTTGAAATCAAAACATAACGGCAAGTTGGTTTCTTGATCAATCATAAAACACAATATATCTTCATCAAGTTGATGAGGATAAACAAAGAAATCAAAATCCTCGGACGTCAATGAGGACTAGAACATAACAAAACTCTGTATAAAGAAAAAAGATGGAGATTGAAGGAGGAAGCCGGTAAATTTCGAACTCTTGCTGTGACTGTAACTCTCGTTAAAATTAGTTTAAGTGCTACAGCCTTGTTCTGTGTTTGTACTATCAAGTCGACTCTTTTACTTATTAGATGTAATCCTAAATTTTTCAATGTCTCGTAACATTAAACTTAAATTTACCATGATGAATTTGAATTTTATCAGTCATAATCTGTGAAGTTATGTAGGTGAAATATTTTTGAGAAAAGAAGAGCAAATTACCTATCTGGTGATACGTCTGACAGAAACCAAGGCAATCGTTTCAATGGAAGTTCAGTATCAGCAATCAAGCAAAATTGCTTTGATTCAAGTTGCAAGAGCCGGAAGTGAAAGGAATGGTATTTACTATTTAGTATTAACCATTATCAAATAGTCACAAATTATATACAGTTCTACTCTAACCAAAAGAATTATGAAACCAATACAATGCAATTGGAGAAGGTTTTCTCATATCAATGGACAGCCATTAATCACAACACCTGGCTCCGTTGAGCAAGAAGCCAACGGGCAACCATCCGGCGTACTTCCCCACCATTTTAAGTGGACATGTTGCATCCCTAGACACAAGTACAAAATTACCGCCATAAAGGCTAATCCAGCATCCAGAGCTCCAGATAGCACATAGTTATGGCGGCTCCACCAGCCGCGGTAGTACCTGTAAGCAACAAAGCCTGAGGCGAATCCAATGAGGATCCAGCTAGTGAAATTCACAGCAGTAGCTGGAGGCATGTTGACTACTGTCCCTAAGAGCACAGGCATTGTAATAAGTCTAATCCATTGTTTGGTTGGGAAGGCCTTGTGTGCAAGCCAAACAAGGGCAGGAGCTATAGCCCCAGCTAAGAAAAACCAGTTGATAGCCGAATAGTAGCCAAGGTCCCCAAAGATTCTGCGAGGCCCGACAAGGCCCCAGATAACAGAAGCATCGTAGAAGACATGGTCACCGGGGCAAGTCCATGGGCTCTCTGCTGGTAGTAACGCCCTGTCGCATATGTCAGGGATTGTGCTCATAAGCCACCATGCAGTTCCCAAATGCACAAGTGCTGCTATGATAGTACCAACTACCTGATAAGAAATCATTCCTAAGTAAATGAGACAAAATGTTGTCCATCAACCTGTGGACCAAAACTTGATGAAAATGTCATGTTTGGGAAAAGGAAGATATGGGGAGCTAACCTGTGCCATGAACATTGCTCGAGGAGCAATCTTCATGTAGTGTCCAAGCTTGAAGTCTTCGAGAAAATTGATTCCTTGTTTCATGCTTATGTGTCCATATACTTTGAATAATATGTTAGCAGCTGGATATCCCGGATACAGATACCCAATTATGTACTCTGTGATCACATTCAAAGTTGGCATCTGTTCACCGATGAAAGATTGTTGATGTTATAGAAATAATGCAACGAAACTAGATAGACGAATGTGGCACAAGATTTAAACAAATGTGGTAACCTTCAGGGCATTCCCATATAGGGATTAAAGCATGTTAAGTTGTTAAATTATAAATTCAAGCGACTATTGTTAGATTACATTTTCAGTTAGAACTTAGAAGTGGATACAACAACGAAGAACAGGTAAAATAAGCATGAATCTGTACCTGATTGGTTGTGGCATAAATGACTCCAACAGGTAGAGTGAAAAACAAGGCTAGACCACAAGCAAGCAAGACCCCCCACCATTGCAATTGCAATTGGTCATTGTAATAATGGCATGTAAATATGGTCGCGGCTATGTTAGCCACAAGGATACATACGAACCACCATCCAGGGACTTGCTTATATCTTCTCATGAGCTTTGTGTGCACATCTGTCTTCTTCTCTTGGAAGGCAGACTTGCTTAGCTCCCAGATGTCTCTGCACCATTATTACACAAAGTAAGTAACAGTATATAAGCTCTATTTGACTGCACATTAATTATATACCATCCAGAAAGTGTTGCTTATTACCTCCCATTGAAGAGGAGAACATGAACAACAGTGGCAGTAAGGCAAGCAAAATTGACACCATAGATGATAGCAAAAAAGGTACTGATATGGAGAGGACCCTCTCGCTCGTATGCATCAATGTCAAGCCGGAAGTGGGGGTCTATTATAGCTGAAATGTTGTAGCTTTGGCCAGTAGACGTGAACAATCCATCCGAGAATATGGGGAAGGTTTTTGCTTTATACACATTGAGCCAATAAGCCACAGGAGTAATGACATACATCACAAGGGCAAAACCAGCAGCAACATTAGCAGTAGCAAACCATGGACTGGCAAGTGGGCTTCCAAGGTAAGAGGAAATGCTGGACCAATCGAGACCGATAGCACCGATCCCAAGACCATGCAGTCCTGACCCTAGCTGATGGGCTAGCACTGAAGCAGGGAAGATCCAGCAGACCCAGGAAAGGGAAGATAACATTGGGAATAAGTAGCCCGGAAGAACATAATAAGCAAAGCTGCAAGTGAAAGCAATGAGGAAGAACTGATTCCTTGTTAATCCACCTCTTGGCCTCTCCTCCTTCTCATGCAATGCTCTGTTCACACAAACATATGCATAACATGCACACAATTCAGGACTCGAATCATCTTTGTTTCGAATAAAACTATTCATACCACATTTATTGCTCGATTAAAAAGTAAAACTATTTGCCGACCCCAAATAAAAAGTAAAATTTTTCAAAAAGTAAAACTATTCGGATCACATTTTCTAATAACTTTTTTAATAAAAATGAAACCTACATACATACATAAGTGGGATCTCACTGAACGATACAAAAATATCAATAGCATTTTCTAAATTTGCAAAATCCGAGTAATTTAACATATTTTTGATATAGTTTTAGTGATTCTTTTCCAAAATTTTACTATAATTTTGAAAGTATATCGACATTTCAGCACTTCTTACCCTAAATATGGTCATCATTGGCAATAGCAGCAGTAACTAGTAAAGTTCTATTTTTGGCCAACCAGTCAACGGAGGTACATTGACCGAATCTGCACTACCAATAAGGAACCAACACGTGTCGAAAAGTTACCTGAAGAGCGAAACCTGGACGAGATTATGAGGCCACCACATGGCGGCGGGCTCGACCAAGTACCGGCGGAAAAGCCCGGCCCAGCCGAACCCCAACACCTGAGTGGTCAAAACGACGAGCAGCGCCACCCAAAACGACATGTTCTTCTTGTAGAAGACCTTGATGGTGCTCACTATGTGGATCGCGTAGACGTTGCCGGCGCCGGAGTTGGCGAAGATCGTGATGAGCACGTGCTCCTTGACGTTGAACGGCCCCGGGTTGAGGGTGAATTCCCATTTCCGCCCCTGGAAGAAGACCCGGTCGGTGAGGACGGAGGCCATGAGGTGGCCGAGCGGGACCACCGCGATCTGCGCCGAGATCGAGGTCAGGGAGAGAGGCTCTCTCCGGTACCAGAAGAATTGGTTGAGGAAGGAGAGTAGAACACACGCGAGGGATCCGAGCGTCCATGTTCGGAACGTGACGGCCGGGAGGGAAGGGTCGTCGGTGACCGGAACGGTGAGGGTGACTTGCTCGATCGGGGAATTTTCCTCCGGCGCCGGAGATGAAGCCGAAGCATAGTTCTTGTTCTTGTTCTTGTTCTGAACTGTGAATAATTATGCGTTAGTTAATTTTTGGAGGGAAATATATAAAAATATAAATATGAACAAAAAGCGAGTGATCATGATTCATGAAGATTGAAGACTTACGAAGAGGGGAAGTGATTTCGGGTGCAATAGTCATCGATCTCCTCCGATGTTTCTGGATTGAAAGCTCGATACTTTCATCGCCGGAGTACAAAAATTAATGGGGTTTTGGAGTCGTTGAAAATTCGTTTTGAGTATAGGGACCGACATTGTGCTCATTAGTTAGGTGTCATTGATGACGAAGATTTGTGGCTAGTTTGAACAATGATTTGAAATTAATTTTGGCTGCTAGTGTCGGCTTTGAATCTGGACCGCTTTCCGGTGATATACATTTCAGATTCAGAGGGCTGGCTACGTAGAATGGAATCAAACCCGTTTTTGATCGGAACTGAAAGAATGGCTACTTACGTTTTGCGTTTTTTTTTTTTTTTTTTTTTTCAGCACATGTTGTGTGCGGACTGCGGACGCTGTAGTTCAGTAGTTATGGTGTGAAAAATCTCAAATGTGGTAAATAATGGATAATACTTCGGTTTACCATCGTTTATTACTTTCATGTTGGAACCATTGATGTTTTAAAGCATTATTCGAGGTAAAAGAGCAAGTTTACCACGATCAACCCAAGTATTATTACTGTGTAATTAAGAACAAGTATCAATTGTGACTAGGGCTGGGTCTAAGAAGTTTCAGTTGTGATCAATTTTCCAGTTGGAGAAAACGGAATCATGTCACAGCCTCTAATTAATAGCCGGGGACTTAAGTTTTCATAATGGAGCAGTACACCATAATTGGCGGGCAAAAGATAAAGTGAAAAAGTGTGAGCCTCACAGCTGCCATTTGTAATTTGTATGCTTGTATGGAAAATAAGAACAAAGAAGAGAGGAACTTTTGCTGGAATTATATTCCTCCAATTTCAGTTGTGGTCATTAGCAATGAAAAAGAGAGTTATGAACTACGATATATGCCATTACAAAAATAATCCCCCAAAGGGGCGTTAAGATGTCTAGCAAACTTTGATTAAATGGCCAATTTTGTAAACTTTGCAACAAACAGTCCACTAGTGTTTGAAGTCAAAGGATCAAAGCGCAGGGTTTTTGGTAGTCGCCCGTTCTTGCAAGGCCAATTTTCAGCAGCATCGATCGCCTGCAACTCTGCGGAACAAGAAGGAATCAAAGTAAATAAATAGCACAGATACAAGAGCTCTTCAAGTAGAGCAAAGTAGTCAAAACCATATGCTCAAGCAAAGCCATCATGGTGGTTTGACATCTCACCACAGGCTTTCTTGAGGGTTTAGTTGAGTACATACTTCATACTTCCCAATTTTCTTTATTTGATGAAAAAGAATAGTAAAAGAGAGAAAATACACGATCGCAACATTCATTAGCTGAAATCAAATTTTCTTTTTGGTAGACAGAAAACTATCCAGTACAGGTAAATTAACACTTGATCATTTAATACTGCCACCATATATGGACTCATAACTGTAACTAACGTGAAACCACAATACTACAACATAGCAGAAAGGGCTTTACCCGCAGAAGGGTTTTCCTCAAGAAACTGCTTTACCACATCTTCATTCTGAGCAACTGTCAAACTAATCAATAGAAAAAAAAATTAGAAACACAGGCAATTTTGTGTAACTCAAAGCTAAAGGAACAGAAAAAGGCACCTGCAAGTGCTATAAACAAGCAGCCCCTCAGCTTTTAGCAATCTGAAACCATTCGTAAGGAGCTTTAGCTGCAAGCCAAGGGAAAACGTTACTGTCAGTTTAATAAGGAGCTCATACCAGTCAAAAGTGGACCATGCATGGATGCAGTATCCAAATATGAAGTTAGAGTTGTGCCATAAAATTCTATACTAAGGCAAAATCATATAGGTAGTTATCACATCAAGCTGCTTATGGCTCTCCTCCCATTTCTTCTTCACATAGCAGACTATGATAAGAATCCATATGGTGTTCAACTATCAAACCTTTAAACTTCTTAGTACTCTAAGGGATATTGCTATAGCTTCTCAGTTGTGAAAAGGAATACTATGACTGGGATTTTAACCTTATACAATTTATCAGAAATAGGAAGCTGAAATGTTTAATCCTCCATCAATTGGAACTTTGACAATATGCAACGGAGCAAAGTCAACAAATAAGTATAAAAAAAAGCATAGATCACATACCTGAAGTGCAGTGAGGCTATCACCTCTCTCTGCATCCAATACACGGCGTTGAAGAGTGTCCCAACCCCAGTGTTCAAATTTTTGGACATGTTTAATTGATCCATCATGAGTGCACTCTGCATCAACTAGGACCTGAATCAAGATCTAAGTAGCTTAGTAAAACACAACCAACCTAGCAATAATGTTCAATTACAAACACCACAGATGTAACATAACCAAAACGTAAAAAGGTTTTATTAGTTAAAGAGAGAGAGAGATGTGAAATGACAAACAGATAACACAGTTTTACCTTGTCATAGCCACAGCTCAAAAACTCAGTGTCACAAAAAGTTCGGTACAGTTCACTTTTGTTTAGCCCGACAACACCAGATTGGCAGCCATAATAGATGAGCTCTGGACCTGAAAGCACAGCACCACCTTTTCTTATCCTAGCTGCCTCTTTCCTTTCTTTCCATGGTCTCCTAGATGTCCACTCCTTAAATGTCACATTTTCCTCTAGTCCAGATTCACCTGCATAGTTCTAGATGGAATGATAACATATCAAAAACAGCATGATGCTTGCAACAGCATTCTCATGGATTTCACAGCGACAATTATAAAGCTTTTGTCAAATGTGGATTCAGATCAACTACATGATTTAGAATTGGCATGAACTCTCATGGGAATGATGGAAAAAGTAGTCCCATCAGCAATGAAGAGCCGGCAGCGATTGCCCAATGCATATTTCTGCAGCATTGTCCTACAAGCCGCTAGTCGGTGTCTTGAAACATCAACGCCAGTTACTGAACCCGAATCACCCAGAATGTCTGATATCAAACAAAGCTTAGCACCTGAAACATAGACAAAAAATTAAAACAAGGTGAGCAACTTTCCAGCAAGGAAAAGTCATCAGAGTAACTGAATCAGATATTCCCACATGAAGGTTGTTAAAGATGCTTCCCAAACACTATAAACTGTTGTAACCATCTTCGCTTTCACTTTCCCGGCCTTGTTAAAGTTTAACCTTTAAAGCTCTACGAGTGCTTTTGCAATTTTTTGACTACTTATACTTTATGTTTCTAAATCAAATAACATAACTAGTCCACCATACCAGCAAGATCCAGTCCCATTAGCTCATTATGCAACAAATACCAGAAAATCAGTACACAAAGTTGATAAATTTACACTATACCTACATATTTAACATTGCATTTTACCAAATAATGAGCTCAATTCAAACCGCATTGCGATAATACCAATCAGGAATCAAAAACCAACTTACCCGGCGCGGCGCAAAGATCAAGAACATGATCTCCAGCTGAAATATCCAATGCTGAAACAGCAGCTCCTGACGCCGCATCGATTCCATATATCTGAAACTCCAAAACAACCACAAAGACACAATCTTTCAATCAAAATTTAGTTTTTTGTTGCTAGCAATCAAACTTTTCTTAGTTCTTACTCACCTTCCCATCTCTGTACGCATTTGAATTAGCGATTTGAACATCTGGCAGAAGAGAATAAAAGCCAGGCAACCACTCCACTCTCTCAAGCTTGCACTTGATTTCACCTTCAATTGCTTCAATTTGAGCTTCGCAACCAGGTTTCAGCCTGTGAATCAAAAACAATCAAACCCTATCAAAATCGATATTGCTCAGTAGAGGAATGGATGAGTTACAGAGAGAGAGAGAGAGAGTAGTGAACCTTATGTAACGAGGGGTGGAGTGGCAGGCGGTGTAGATGGAAGGGTCGAGTCCGTTGTGTTTCAGGAAATCGAGGAAGGCTTCCGGCAACGCCGATGAGTTTGAAGCTTCTTCTTCCATTGAACTCGCACCTCCAGCTTAGACGGTACCGTTTTGGTTTTGAGTTTATTTGGCGGCTCGCGGTTAAAACCGTTTTTACTTTTCTTTTTTTTTTTCGAATTGGACCCTCTATTTTCCGTCATTTGCTTTAAGAGCCTCTAATTGTTTGTAATTTATTTCTTAACTAAAAGATTAGGCGTATTAGCTCATCTGCAAGTGAAAAAAAATTTACATCTTAGATTAGAAGTCATTAGAAGTCTACATCTATCTATTCAGGAACATTCGATAAAATTGGAATGAATAAAAGTCCACTATTATAATTTAATGGTATCGTGATTGATTTACAAAATTTAAATATTTCTTTGATTGAAAATGAAACATTACATTCAATTATTTTTTTTGTTCGATAAGTAAAAGCGACATTACAACATCACATCTCATCTACTCAACGAAGATTAGGAGAGTGTACTAATAAGACAATGACAATAACTTTTCTTTGCATATTCCTTTAGTAAACTCGTTAACATCCTTAGATTAAATTCCCATATTTGCATGTGATGGAATCCACATGCCACCTATTTGTAAACTTAACAAAAGTCTACAAGCAGACCAACTCCCCAAATCAGATTTTGTACTATCCTAATCCTCTTGTTCCAGCTGGAATTTGGGGCAAGTGTGGATCCAAAAATCAAAATGGAGACTTTGGTCATTCATTGAACATGGTATTAGGAATGGCTAATACTCACATAGGGACAAGGATTATCAAGAAATGAAATAACAAGAAGTTTCAGGACCTTTTAAGACATGTTAAAGAACTGGTGCCAAAAAGGAAAAATTATCCAAAATAAATCTTAAACCAAATCTTTACCTGTTTAAGATTTAAAAAAAAAGAGTATAAAAATAGTTAATAGTGGATTAGTGGGTGAATAGAGAGTTCTGAAAGCACTATGAGCCTATTTGAGCTCATCTCTGCTGGCATTTCACTATTTCAGTCTCAACAGAGTTCACTTTATCAATTACAAGTTCGCTTTTCAATTTTCAGCTTTCATTTTCCGGTTTACCTGAATTCTCAATTCGTTAAATTTCATAGAAATTCAACCCAGTAATCGATCTGCAGGAGGTACTGGATTTTCATCTTCTTATTGTTTTTTCATGCTGAAAGTTTCAATCTTTCAAACCTTGATTTGGTGCTAATTATTGTTTTGTTATTATTATTTGATTTAGGTAAATGGAGCTGAGAAAGAGAAAGATGAGGCAAGCTTTACTTGGATTCTCTGTGATTGTGTTTGTTGAACTAAGCTCTGCAACTGTGGTTTACAAACCGTTGTCTATGGCCTTCGCTGACCTTCCTGCCAAGTTTGGTAAATTTTCCATCTTTTTTTTCCAAATTTTCTTGTAGTTTAGTTCAGTTTTTGTGTTTGATTCAATAAAGTTCTAAACTTTCTGTTTTTATTTTTTCTTTTAATTGAACAAAATGAAATGAAAAGAATTCTAGTCTTGTTTAGAATGTATGCAGGTGGTAATTACTCAAAATATGGGATGCATAATTGTGGTTTTGATTTTTGTTGGTTTTTTGTTTTTATAGCTGTTGGTGTTGATAGAGCTGGTGCTTGTGGGGCTTTGGTAAACGCAGACCCTTTGAATGCATGTTCGCCTCTACGGAATGGGCGCCGATCAAATGAAACTGATAGAGCAAGGTTTGCTTTGATAGTTAGAGGGGAATGTGCTTTCAAGGATAAAGTACGGAATGCTCAAAATGCTGGTTTTGGTGCCGCGATTGTTTATGATGATAGAGATGGAGAAGATTTAGTTTACAGTGAGTCACTGTTCACCTTGGAATTTTGGTTCACTGCTTTGCTCGTTTTGAATATGTTGGGTTCTTCTTACTTTCTTAGTCCTTGTGTATATGAAAATTTTGGTGGAATCTCTGTTGTATCTGTTACCTTTTGCCTTCAATGTAGTCATAAATATCCTCGAGCATCTTGATGGTTTGTTGAATTGTCTAGCTAGTCTTAGTCTTTTAGCTGCTATAGATTGATAACGATTGCTGTCTATATTTTGCAGTGATGATAAACCGTGAGAATACTACAATTCATGCCGTGTTTGTTTCAAAAGCAACAGGTGAACTACTGAAGGAGCATGCTCATGATGAAGAAGGGGAATGCTGTATCTTTCCATTTCAAACTGAAACAGCCTGGACTGTGCTAGCTATATCTTTTATCTCATTCATTGTCATATTGGGTATATTATTAATAGCCATATTTGCTCCAAGACACTGGCTGTACTCACAAGGAAGAAATCAACTTCCTAAAAGTGTGGATAGGAAGGTGGTGGAAGCTCTACCTTGCTTCACATTCAGTTCCGCTCGTTTGGGTGAATGCCACAGTGAAGAAACTTGTGCCATCTGCCTTGAGAATTACAAAGATGGGGAAATTCTTAAAGTTCTTCCCTGTCAACACGGTAAGTTCTAAGATGTCACCCTCATGTTGATATTCGTTCTATTTTCATCAAAGTTGCACCGCCAGTCCCAACGAGCCACAACATTTTACAATGTAAACTTCATTTGCCTTTGCATGTTAGGAAAGTCCTATGACATCACAGGCCACAGTGATGTGTCATAAATTCATATGAGTAGACTTCCAACAGTTCATAAATAATATTGTTGAAGAACATGAGGTATTGTAATATGCTGAATGTCCATATAGTAGGCATGTGGATTTACTTGAGGTCTCATAAAATATATTAGAGCACTATGTCCAGTCTATGAGAGAGAACGTGAAGAAGCTGTTAGTCTCCCACATCCACTTAAGAATACAAATAAGTATAATTATATATAATGGTTTGAGTGTTCTAGTGTTTTCACATTCTAATGTTGGTTTTAAGTACAGTACAGTTATTTATCTGAGTAGGCACTTTGCTTTGACCTCGACACGTGCATATAAGTTAGCAATACTTTCTTACCTTGTCATTCGAAGTTTAAATATTTCCATTAATCACTTGAGAGTTACTTGCAGAATTTCATTCAAGCTGTGTGGACTCATGGCTGACAAAATGGGGGACATGCTGCCCCGTGTGCAAGCATGATATGAGAACAAAATCTGTGAATCCTGAGGTAAGAGAGTGGGGTGCATCCTCATTATTTAGTGTTCCACGGTTGAGTCTGGTTTAAGTTTTTTGGATATTAAGACTCTGGGACAACCTGTATTCTGGTACTTGCAGTCCCTTTCTTGATTGTGATGTATGGGGCTAATTTAGTAGTTATTTTCTGTGCTGAGGAGGTAAAATTTACAATGCCTCTTTGCAACTGAAGTGAAGTGACAATCTGCAATACCCATCATTAGAGTAATAGAATACCAGTTTCAAGGTTGGTTTGCTTTCAAGGGATAAGTGTCGGGTGTTTCATTCTCCTGGAGTCTTTACAAGCTGTCCTTGGTACTCTGTCTTCCAACCAGGCATGGGAAAGATGAGGATTTGATAATCGTGGTTAATCACCACTTAGACAAGACATTAACTGTACATGATGCTGCCCGTTGTAACAACTTATTTATTCATTGTAGTCTTCAGTCTTCTTTATGCTATGTATTCTGATTATGCTGTTGTCTTAATAACTATACTAAGCATACCAACCTGTGCACAGTATTTTTATAAAATGAATCTCTTGAGGTTTATGGTGGGAACGGTATTATGTATCGAACACACTTTTGAGAGCCTTAGATGACAATTGGGACTAGGTTTCTGCTTATTGGTCTTCATGACCAACCCATAGTTTCCAGCTGTCATATATAGGTGACATCTTCTTGACTTCACGATGCAGTGTGAATGTGATAAATCTCATGTTAAAAAGAAAATTCACAGGCTTGAACCTAGCTTGTCATAAAACTGATTCAGATTGTTATTGGTTTATAGATCTGAGGATAAATTGAACCTGATGTGGTTTCCTTTTGGCCAGTACCTGTTTCGCTTGTTTTACTGAAATTTGGCTATTTTCTTCTAGCAGATCAAGAGAAGGACCTGGTTGGACGATTCATGAATATATTTATGAATGTCAAGATATCAAGGTAAATTGTCTTGAAGTTTAAATTTCCCCCCTGATAAACAAACGATGAATAACCTTTTATGTGCACAGTAAGATGTTGGCACTTGGTAAGCCTTGTTCTATCATTAACAGCATTGTTACCTCCAACCTTGTTTATTCTTTCTTTTCAGGTTTCCTCCTGTTTATTGTGGAATTCCATTTAAATTCCACCGGAGTGTGTTTTATTGTGTGAAGTGAAGAGATCTGGATCATAACTTCTCAACATTGTTGTAAAATGTCAGTAACAGTTCGTGTGGGCTAAGTTTAGGTCAAAACTGCTTCTATGTGACTTGGATATATAGGTTACCTGTCCGTCCAACAAAGACGAAATTAATGCATTACGACAGTTTATGCCTCCATTGTATGCAAGAATTTCTTGAGTCTGACAGGCAAGCTTTATGACCTGGAATGTATGAAGCTCAGATGTTGTTGTAAATGAGTGAGTATATTAGAGCAGAATGCCCTTGTCATTACCAATAGCTCTCTTGATTTTATTGGATTACCTACTAGAATTAGTAGGTATGGCACTGTTGTATATGCAAGTCTAAATGTACCTGATCAGTCTAGTCAGCTTTGGTATAAATCATGTTGTTCAAGGGTTTTGTTACATCAATAGGCACTACTTGATAGAAAAGACCATGACCCTATTAAGAAGAGGATGAGTGGATTTGGTTGTGGCTCCACAAAGGCCAAAACCATAGTTGAAGCGCTAATAATCAAGTCCAACAAAAATTGTTAAATGTGCAAAGTCGAGAGTTAAAAATAAATGAATAAATAAAAGACAGTTGGGAAGACAACGACCAACTCGCTATTGATCTGATAGTACAAGGTTGAATTGAAAATTGAAAATTGAAAACTGAAAATTGAAACTTCTATAGAAGGTTAAATAAAATTGGAATCCTTCCTTTCTCTCCTAACCAAAAGAGGAAAATGACCGCACCTGAAATATGTATGATGTGGCAAATTACACGTATATTCATAGTTTCATACACACATAATTATTCAATAATCAACAGTTCTCTCCTTTCATATTTCTTCTTGTCCGTCCCCAATTCAATTCAGAACCCTCCTTTTACAATTGCATCTTTTTACAGAATTCTGAATTTACTTGTTCATAATAATTGGTTTCTTTTAGATCCACATTTTGGACCATTCAACATATAATTGTGGGGTTAAAGAACTTCTGCCTAATATGAGTCTAGTTGCTGCATTGAGTGCGAGAAGACAACGACCAATAAAGAATTTGGTGTGGCAGATATGGTCGATGTCTCGACCTAACTATGGAGTTCCTATGCACATTCGAGGTTTGATTGGCATTTCAAAAAGCAATGGGATATGCTCAATGAGGTAAGAGATCGATGATTGCACTAGATAATTGCAGTCGAATGTAATCATGATGATGAGATTCATACACTAATTGGGGCTTAGATTTTTTATTGAGTTTATGTGGCCAGTGAATTTGGGTAGGGATGCAATAATATTAAAGCATCTTAATTGACAATTCAATTCACTAGAGTGAAAAAAACCTAGTACGAGCCGTTCAAAGTTTCCAGTATCATCTTTTTTAGATTCTTATGTGAAATTGAGATTGTCTTTAAGACCACTAAATAAGATTATGATTAGATTTTTCGAGATTGAACGCTCAATTAGTAGATTGCTAGTGACAGTTCACTTCTTTGCGACAAGAATTCATATATGTCGTGGAAGACTTGTCCTTTTTCTACGATTTTAATCATCCCAAGTTGATAGAATAAGTTGATAGACTTATATTCCTACTAATGTAATTTTCATTACAGAGCACAGGTCCTTCACTTTAATTCACATTATCAATGTGGACACTCCAATGTTCTGGTAGTACATTGTAGATGCCTTAAAATCCCAAGCCACCTTGAATCCATAGGGCATTAACAAATTAGTGTTCTTTTCACTAGCAATAAACAAAATTAACAATTCTGATTCGACCAATATCATTTTTATAAACTCTGGTTTTGTTTCCCATCAAAGGCGGGCTCTCACCTTTTGTTGGGATGAGTCATCTGACCCCAGATGATTGGAAATGCACGTAGTTTAGTTTAGCTCCATATCCACAAGTCAATCTTGCCCATAGAAAACGACCCACTATAAACCTATCAGTAAGAATCCCCAGCCCACATTTTCTATCCTCAGCTGGTTTGTCCAGGAAAACCAAGGCAAACAGCTACCAGATTATAGAAACCAATCTACACATATAAAAGACCAATTCTTCTTCATGGGTTCTATTGGAAGGTGACTTTTTCTCAGTCAAATTTTAAAAGTTGTTGCAAAGTTTGATATGAGAGTTTATTGGTTGGGAGTCCCTTGTGGGCTTGTTGTTTTATTGCTTGTGTTATTTTGTAGCTCCGGGAATGAGGTTGTGACTATTGATGTTCAAGAAGCTAAGGATCTGATCAAGTCTGGCTATGGCTATATGGATGTTAGGTAAAGGCCAAAGGGATCTTTTACTTAGATTAATGAACTTTTTGGAAGCTTAATCTTCAAATTGAGCTTGGAAACAAAATGGGTTTTGATTGAATTGATGCTATTTGTGATAGGACTGTGGAGGAGTTCAAGAGAGGGTATGTGGATGCAGAGAAGATTTACAATATTCCTTACATGTTCAATACACCTGAAGGTAGCTGGAATCTCTATCCTTCTCTTTTAAGTAATTCTGTAAGTTGTATGGACCTTGAAATTAATGAAGTTTCATGTGATTTTTGCCTTTAGGTAGAGTGAAAAATCCTGATTTCTTGAAAGAGGTTGCATCTGCTTGCAGCAAAGAAGATCATATTGTTGTGGTAAGTTTTGTACTTTCTACTTTCATGTGTTTTGTACTAGTCTTTCCGGCAAAGCTTTATCTGATGATGTGTTGCTGTGATATCATTTTTAACAGGGTTGTCAAAGTGGGGTTAGATCCCTATATGCAGTTGCTGATCTTCAAAATGTTGTAAGTATATATTCCAATGTAAATCTTTGGTGAATATTGAAGTTCTTGAACAGAAGTTAGAGAATCTTACAGAACAGCCTTGCTGTTGTACCATGTTCATATTTGTTATTTATTTTTCTCCAAATTCTTAGAAGCTTGAAAATTGAATTGACAGGGTTACAAGCATCTGAGCAACATGGGAGGAGGTTATTTGGCTTGGACAGAGAAACATTTTCCTGTTGTTAAGCCAGAAGATGTAGATCAGAAAAAGCCAGAAATTGTTGAGCTAAAAAAGCCAAAAGATGATGAGCAGAAAAAGCCAGAACTTGTTGAGCCAAAAAAGCCAGAAGATGTTGAGCAGAAAAAGCCAGAAGCTGAGCTCTAGTTTGTTGCATAGCAAGTAACTTTATTTATCATTTACTCTTTTTCTCTTGTATAATTGTATATTAGTGATTAATATTTATCTTGATTAGAATTCAAAGTATATATGTACCTTGATAGCTGAAGATGAATATATCATTATTCACTTCCAAATAATATTACAGCATAAGATGGTTTTTCCTCGTTTCTACAGAGTTCAAGTTTACTGCCCAGTTGATGTGTGCTTCTAACTTTTTAACTAACTAGTTATTAACTTATTACAAAAACTCACCTTCCAAGTGGGTTTGAAGGGTAGGTGTATACCTACAAGTTTGGGCCTTTGGCCACTTTCATTCATAAACTCACCTTCCAGAACAAACAAGCAATCTGGTCAGCTACCAGGTTTGAAATGGCAAGTCAAGGTAACCTGCAAAACTAGTTGTGACTAGGTGGTCACTGGTCACCGATTACTCACAAGAAAGGGGTCATTAACTCATCATTATGATCCCAAACATGTCACAACAATTTCTTCTTCTTTTAAGACATCAAAGTAGCCGGCCTATTCTTGTGCTTGTGTTACCTATACACACTTTCTGGCTATTTTGACTTCTATTTGTAGGCTAAGGTCCATTAATCACGACCGTTCAGAGTGGATTGCTAACAACAACCTTTCATGGAATGATCAGCACTATTCATTCTTAAGTTACTTTTACCAAGATAATTTAGAAACCCTTCAGTAATTTGAATCTCGCATGTAAATAAAACTAAAACGATAGTAATGATAATAATTTCTCTATACATGATTCACGGCATGAATGATTCTGACAAATGTATCTACATGCAGGATGCACAAACTGCATGAATGATTCCTCTAGAACTGACCTGATTAAAAATATTAAACTTGTTACAACAGTTTCATTACTTCATAGACAGCAACTTAGGAGCAACTAAATGCATACCCTAACAACCCCTAACTAACAACCATGCCACTCTGACAACTGGCGATCTCTCACAACCAAGTTTCATTATTTTAAAAATTGTTTTTGGCAATTAGAGAATTTTAGAATGAGATCAAGATCAAATTCATGATCTTCGACCATTTCATTTCATGAAGAAAAGTTCAACATGAAAGACAAGAGACACGTTCTAAACTCCCCCAGATACGATGGTGCTGGTCAAGACCAAATCTCCAAAACATGCCATTGTCAGTTAGTAACAAGCGGGACCCATTTCCATGGCCACAGTGTGAGACCATCCATGCATGTTTCCTTAAATTTTCTGATGGGTTTGGTCTAGGCTTCCAGGCACAGCACTAACCCACCACCTATATAGCAGCCATTTATGGACTAGAATGACCTAGCTAGCTAGGTAGCGCTGACTTACAGGGAAACTAGCCCAGAGTATTAGCAACCACTCATCCTGTTCATTGATGTTGGTGTTCTGATATATCAGCACAATAACCAGAAGGTGAAAGTTTGTTTGGGGCTTTCTGGGTTTGAGGAAAACTAATGGAGGAGAGGGAAGGTCGATCCTTGGCTGAAACACCCACATGGACTGTGGCTACTGTGATCACTGTCTTGATTTCTCTTGGGTTCTTCTTTCATTGCTCTTTGAAACATTTTGGAAAGGTACAATCTTTGATGAAGGATTTCTTCTTGTTTCGGGTTTGTTCATTGATCTTGAATTTTAATATGTATAATATATGTCCATTTTATATGTAGTGGTTGGATAAGACTAAAAAGAAGTCTATACTTGCTGCTTTGGAAAAGATCCAAGAAGGTCCGTAATTGGGTACTTGACATATGTTTAGTGTTTTTTCATTTACTTTTATCTTTGGAAGTTAATTTGATCAATGTTGAAGCAGAGCTGATGCTTTTTGGGCTTCTGTCATTGTTGATGGGTCACTGGATTGTTTTTGTGGCCAAGATTTGTGTTAAATCTTCATCATGGGCCTTCAGCAGCCGGTTCTTTCCTTGTGCTTTGGAGCAAGAGATCAGTGTGATTCAACATGTACTTTTTGCGAGTCCGGAGTATCTGAACAAGTCAGTTTCTAGAGTGGAAGTGAAAACTATGTCTCATGAATATTGTCCTAAGGTAGTTTACTTGTTCATGCTTTGCTGATATAACTCTTGACTGTTTGTTATTTATGTGGGAACTTTGTTGATACAGCTATGATAGTTTCATATGTTTTGATGTGTTTGTCAGGGTCATGAGTCCTTTGCTTCTTATGAAAGTCTTGAACAGCTTCACCGATTAATATTTGTGCTTGGCATGACTCACGTTGTTTACAGTTTCTTTGCCATTGTCATGGCCATGATTAAGGTTCTTTTTTCTCATCATCAATCAAATTTTCCTAAAGGTCCCGGGTTCCAATTTACCAAGAACTAAGTGCTGTATTTTAGTTCATTGCAGATTTATAGCTGGAGAACATGGGAAAATGAAGCTAAAGCTAAGGCAATTCAAACCTTAAAAGGTGAAGAATTGATTGTTTTCATTTCATGAATTGACAATCAGCTTTTTGATTACATGGACCATAATTATTTTGATTTCCTTGCATCTAGATACCGAAGAAACTAAGCGAATCAGAAGATTGTCGACATTCATAGTTCACCATGCATCTCATCCATGGAGCCAGCACAAGTATCTTGTTTGGCTGGTATTCTCACATCCTCCTGATATTTTCAGCTATAATCGTGCTCAGAATCTAGCACGTTTCCCTGGTTTATGTGCTATATATGGTATTCTGTTGCATCATCTTGACTGAGAAACGCCCTTAATCATGTTCTTGTAATATCTTTACGAGTGATACCAATTATTTAGTCACAATTGTAGTCCCAATTGATTCATGGAAGCTAAATATATTATTTTCTAACCTATTTTTACATCTGGTTGCTTACGTTAATTTCACTTTTTTAGCACTTTTTCCTCTTAAAGAGTAGCTTCATCTTCTGTAATGATTCTATCTGAACTACTATCATCACCTTTGTTACCACAATTGCAGCTTTGTTTCAGCCACCAGTTCTGGAGTTCTATAAACCGACCTTCATATATGGCTTTGCGATTTGGATTCATCACTGTATGTTTTTTTAGCTAAATGAACTTCTACTGAAATAAAATGTCATATCCTAAATTCATATATAGCTTGCTATCTGTTCTTATTAGTTTCCAACTTATTTAGTCAACTCACAGTGCAAAAGGATGTGGCAGTAAAGATCATGGGACTCTTTGCACTGCTGACTCTGCTGTCTTTCCCTCCCTTATTGTAGACTCATCAGCTTCCTTTGTCATATGATTTCCATAATTATATGATCCGGAGCATGGAGGAAGAATTTCGTGATATTGTTGGTATCAGGTATTGCTTATTTACTCCTACTTGAAAATTGTACTTTTCTTTAACACTTCATATCCAAATTTCGGATTGTTTATGTTTCAACAGCTAATGAATAATTTCATTTTATGGTTTCTGTTTGCAGTATACCTCTCTGGATATACGCCTTATGTTGCATTATTCTAGATTTTCATGGTAATTGGGAAAACTTTATTTCTGTCTTTAGTTGTTAATTTAATCTTACAGCATTAACTGTGTTGCTGACATTCAGGAAGCAACATTTACTTTTGGCTTTCCTTCCTTCCAGCCATTGTAAGCCATTAATTCATGTTCCATCTCATTAGTTTCTCAAAGTTCTTCATCTTTGAAACTAACACTAATTTCTATTTACTTTCTTTCTTGACTTCATATCAGTTGATCCTCCTTATCGGCACTAAACTGCATCGGATAGTGGTAAAATTGGCTGTGGAAATCATGGAAGAAAGTCCATATATGGAAAATCACCAGTTTAAACTAAGGGATGATCTCTTTTGGTTCAAGAGGCCCTGGCTTCTTTTACGGCTAATACAACTGATATCCTTCCAGGTAAGTGAATCAGTAACAATTAATGTGACATACATTTTTCATTTTTGAAAACAAGTCTTCAAACATTTCCTTATCTCTTACTGGCTTTTGTTTTTCCAGAATTCATTCGAGATGGCTACTTTCCTCTGGTCTCTGGTATGAACCTAATTACTCGTTACAAGGAAATAATTTAAGTTAATTAATGAGCTGAATCCTCTTTCAGTTGCTTATGATGCATGTTTCTACATTTTGTTTCCAGTGGGAAATTAAACATCCTTCATGTTTCATGGACAATCATACTTTCCTCGTGATCCGCTTGACATTTGGGTATGTATTATTGCCTATTTCACGAGCAATGAAGTTTCAATATGACCAAAGATATAATTTTCATGAGTTATTGATCAATTACTGCAGGGTAGTCTCCCAGTTCTGGTGTAGCTTCATTACATTCCCACTCTATGTTATCATCACACAAATGGGTTCAAGCTTCAAGAAATCTGTAGTTTCCGAAAATGTAAGACAATCGCTATCTGGATGGAGAAGGAGAGTGAAGGCGAGACAAAGTACTTCATCTAATAAGACTGGACTCCTGAATTCATCATCAACATCAACAGTAGCATTCTCATCAGATTCTAGCAAAGTTTGTAGTTCTTTTTCCTCGAACAGCGTGGAAGGGAGCTCAGTCTCCTCCAGGGTCCAAAAAACATCTTCCCGACATCTAAACTCCAATGTACAGCAAGGTGAAGTTAGTGAGATCGATGAGAAGTCAGAGTCTGAGCTCTGCACGCAAACACTCTCTGCTTTGATGAAAGATTATGACATTTATGAAGAATATGAGGAAGATGATGAAGAGGACTACCATGAGGATGATAACAGTATCAAAGGGTGACTTCACTGATTTGTGTCTCAATCAACCACCTTGTGGAGCATCACTAGAGGCTAGAGTAACTGCTTGTGTAGACTTATTGTAGAAAGTAAGTTTTCAATATATTGATATCTGCAAGGATCGATAGATACACATATATATGCAGCTAGCTGCTACAGTTACAATGCTGCCATTAAATCCTATTTACAGCTATGATCTAAACTGATACAACTATAATCTAAACTGATACACAAGAATCAAAACAGCCTATGTAGTTAATGTAGGAGAATCAGATGGCTGAAGTTTAGGAGAAGATGTAGTCGTTCTAACACCCCCTTCAAACTTGGCGGTTTTGGACGCACAAGTTTGGTGCAGAGAAGAAGATGACGATGCTTATGAAGTGGTTTCGTGAGAAGATCAGTAGGTTGATCCACCGAAGGTATATAGCTAACACGATGGCTACCAAGTGCTACCTTTTCCCTGACAAAATGATAATCCAACTCAATGTGTTTTGTACGGGGGTGGAAAATCGGGTTAGATGCCATGTAAGTTGCACTAAGGTTGTCACAATAAAGTGAGATAGGGAACTGAATATGAGCACCAAGTTCGTATAGCAAGAAGGCTAACCAGGTGGATTCAGCACTTGCATGAGCAAGGGAGCGATATTCAGATTCCGCACTTGAGCGAACAATTGTGGGCTGCTTCTTGGAGCACCAGGAGATTAGGTTGCTGCCAAGATAGATGAGGTAGCCAGAGGTAGAGCGACGAGAGTTCGGATAGTCAGCCCAATCTGCATCTAAATAGGCAGAGAGATGAACAGGTTGGCGCTGAGGGCTGAAAAACAAACCATGATCTAATGTGCCTTTGACGTAGCGGAGGATACGTTTAGCAGCTATAAGATGAGGAACACGAGGCTCGCTCATAAATTGAGACACGGAATTGCCTGCAAAGGCTATATCAGGGTGAGTAATGGTGAGATACTGCAAGAAGCCAACCATTTCGCGGAACACAGTAGGGTTATCAAGTAAAATCCCATCATCAGCACTGAGAAGAGACTTTGCAGACAAAGGTGTGCTCACGGGTTGGCTTAGTAACAGGTCATGCTTAGTGAGGATGTCATGTGCATACTTGACTTGATTGAGGTGAATACCATGGGAATGAGAAGTGACCTGTAAACCAAGAAAGTAGTGGAGTGGACCTGGATCCTTGATATCAAAACCATGACCCAAAGCATCAATGAAGCTCTGTAGAAGCTGATCATGACTACCCGTAACCACAATGTCATCAACATATAATAAGAAATATATGGTGTGTGGGCCAGTATGAAATATAAACAGAGAAGGGTCAGCCTTACTGATGCGAAAACCAACTAATAAAAGGAAAAAGAGCTCATACGGTGAAACCAGGCACGTGGAGCTTGTTTTAAGCCATAGAATGCCTTATGAAGCTTGCACACATAGGAGGGCCGATAAGGATCAACGAACCCAGGTGGTTGAGAGATGTAGACATCTTCTTGGAGATAGCCATGGAGAAAGGCATTCTTGACATCAAGTTGGCGAAGAGGCCAACCCCGAGAAACAGCAAGACATAAGACAGTTTTGATGGTGGCTGGCTTGATTACGGGACTGTAAGTTTCCCCGTAATCGATGCCATGTTACTGATGAAAGCCTTTGGCCACAAGTCTTGCCTTGTATCTTTCGACGGAGCCATCAGAGTTTTGCTTGATACGAAAAACCCATTTGCAGCCTACAACATTATGGGAAGGACAGGAGGGAACGAGAGACCAGCTGACCAGGTATGGTTTTTCAACAAGGCATTAATTTCTTCAGTCATGGTTGCTCTCCATTTTGCATCTTTGGAAGCCTGTGTGTAACAAGTTGGTTCCAATTCATCAATAACAGAAAGAAGAACTTTGGGGATAGGGTACTTTATAGTTCCATCGGTTCTGAGTCACGGCTAGATGCTACTGTTACAATATATTGATACCATGTAGAAAGTAAGTTTTCAATATATTGATATCTGCAAGGATACACATATATATGCAGCTAGCTGCTACGGTTACAATGCTGCCATTAAATCCTATTTACAGCTATGATCTAAACTGATACAGCTATAATCTAAACTGATACACAAGAATCAAAACAGCCTATGTAGTTAATGTAGGAGAATCAGATGGTTGAAGTTTAGGAGAAAATGTAGTCGTTCTAACACTTATGAATTTAGATTAATAGGCTAATCAATAATAAGGTTGTTTCTGCAGTAACAACATTTCAAGTGTTAAAATGGGTAAATAGTTAATCTTCCTCAAGCAACTGCAACACTTCATATTAGCATGCTTGGAGTAGCAGAGAAAATTGCCCATCAAGTACACCTCAACCTTGTGGCCTCATTAAAACCATTTGTTGTAAACTTCGGCCAAGAAAAGGGTACCACTAACCCCCACATATTACATATGTTTTCATTTTCAGAATTACATCAGTATGTGGAGATAAAAATAAACAAAAAGGAACTTTTGTGGTCTGTGAAAACATATTTAAACAATGAATAACATCAGTCTTCCTCACTTAAGGAAAAGTTTGAAGTGATTGTGAGGGACAAATACATCTCAATCATATGTATTACATTTAAAAGCTAGAATTATAACAACTTAAAACTGTGCATTTGTTTTTAGCCGTTAGATTTACTTGTCCCTCATAGTGCCTTAAATACTGTCCTTTAAGTGAACAACTCTTTTCATGAGAATGAACTTTATGTGGACACTTCATCACAGCTAGATGAGGAGACGAGTCTCTACTTTTTTTTTTGATCAAGAAGAACTTCATTAATAATTAATTGTTTACAACGAGTTTTAAGGCAACAATCTGCAACAGCATTCCAACATCCGTAATTGACCACACTAGACTTCACACTGTAAATCTATACTGATTAACTCATGGAGCCAAATAGGCTCCGACTCCAAACAAAGTAAAGGTTGACTAACTTTTAAGGCTTTTTTTGCCAAATGGTGAGCAACATTGTTGCCATCACGTTTCACAAAATGACTACTACAAAAAGATAAAGATTGAACTAAACTCCTAACTTTCGTCAATAATATGACCTTCTAAAATGAGATCCTCCGTGCAAAGAATTAATGGCTTACTAGTTATAAATTAGAATTTTCAATCAGTATATATATTTTTTTAAATTTAATTTTTGTAATAAAAAAAGAAGAACATTCTTAATAGACTGAAATTCAGGCCCAACCAAGTACTGGGCCAGACCAGACAGACCCAAAGCTCTGGCAGCAGCAAATAATTGGGTCAAATTCTCGGGAAGTCTTGTTCATCGCCGCAGCCGATAAATTCCCAATTAGCACACAGCAGAACTCTTCTGCAAGTAAAGTAAAGTAAATATTTCTTCTCCGTCACGAAGCATTTCAATCTCTCTCGATCTTTCTTCTCCGACCTGCCCAATCTCCCACCATGGTGCTCGAGGTCAGATTCCCCAAAACCCCTAATTGCGCTTCCACTCGTTTTCGATGCTGCGCCATTTCAGAGTCCCCCCAATTTTTTTTTTTTGGTTCGCAATTCTGGGAAATTAGGGTTCTGAAAGTCTGATTCTTTCTGTGCAAAATTGTTCCTTTTTGTGGTTTTGAACAGGCGACAATGATCTGCATTGATAATTCGGAGTGGATGCGGAACGGCGACTACGCTCCCTCGAGATTTCAAGCTCAGGCCGACGCCGTCAATCTGATTTGTGGAGCTAAAACCCAGGTACACCTCTTACTTAGCTGGAACTTTTTCGATATTTGGTTATGAGTCCTTTGGAATTGTATGCTTTTGTGCTTTGTGTTAGGTTATAAGGTTTACTAATTTGCTTCGATGAGGGAGGAGGTGTTGGTGGTTGAGTTTTTATAGAGGGTTACATTTGTTAGTTATTCAAACAACTGTTTTCTGTATGCAGTCTAATCCGGAGAATACAGTAGGAGTTCTCACCATGGCAGGAAAAGGTGTTCGCGTTTTGGTAACTCCTACTAGTGATCTTGGCAAGATTTTGGCTTGCATGCACGGTTAGTGCTTCTACTGTCTTTTGCTTTAAACCCCCACCACATACACCACACAAAAGGCAAATCTATTTTTTTTTTTCCGATTAATAACACAGGAGCAAACACAGGGTTTGTTCGAAAAGACCTTGAAATGTTATATTGTTGTTAATTTAGTCTTTTTTTGCCTCGAGCAAACTCAATTTTCCTTGGAAGTGTAGTTCTTGCAAATTATATGAGCTTAATAAACTAATTGAGGGTTGCACTTTGGGGGTGGATATGATTCTTTCTGTTACTACTTCTGAAAGTACGACACTTTACTCTTGTTCTTTTTCTGGATTGCATCAATTCATATTTTGTCTCCTTTTTGAAAATATAGGTTTAGAAATAGGTGGTGAGATGAACCTGGCTGCTGGCATTCAGGTGGCTCAATTGGCCCTCAAACATCGCCAGAATAAGAAGCAGCAACAAAGGATTATAGTCTTTGCTGGAAGGTTAGTTATACCAAGTTATGCTTGTGATTTCACATTATTTTTTGCCAGTTCTTATATACTTACCATTTTGACTTATGTGTTGTTGTCAGTGTTGTTAAACATGAAAAGAAGACTTTGGAGATGATTGGAAGAAAGTTAAAGAAGAACAGTGTAGCCCTCGATATCATTAATTTTGGTGAAGAAGATGAAGAAAAGTCAGAGAAGCTAGAAGCGCTTCTTGCTGCTGTGAACAATAATGACACCAGCCACATTGTTCATGTTCCGGCTGGTCCAAGTGCTCTTTCTGATGTACTCATAAGGTCAGTGTTCATGTGTTCCCTCATTTTCTGTTTTGATGTCTGAATAAGTGATTGGGATATTAACGCTGGATTTTAAGTTGTCTGGTCTAACATCTTGAACTGTAAATGTGATACTCCTTAGAATAACAATCATGTCTTCGATTGTTCCAATCCTAACTCTCATTTGAGTGCCGCATCACCTCCTAGTAATGGCTAAATTGGTTCAAAAGTTGGGATTTGCATAAACTAAAAACAAGATTGTTAACCTAGGGGGTTATGTCATATTTGAAGTTCAGAGCCTAATATGTGAGACACTAATTCATGGGGATTTAATGACCTGGGAATTTCTTTGCTTTGAATTAAATTTTTCCATTCTATTCTTGCAGTACACCTATCTTCACCGGAGATGGAGAAGGTGGGAGTGGTTTTGCAGCAGCAGCAGCAGCTGCTGCAGCTGGAGGTGTCTCTGGTTTTGATTTCGGTGTGGATCCAAACCTGGATCCTGAACTTGCCCTTGCTCTTAGAGTATCAATGGAGGAGGAGAGGGCCAGACAAGAAGCAGCTGCTAAAAAGGCTGCTGAGGATTCTTCCAAACAGGAGAAAGGAGGGGAAGAACAATCCAGCTCACAAGATGCAACTATGACAGAGCGTGCCAGTGCTGTAACTTCTGAAGCTGAGAATAAGAGTGTTGATTTCATGGTTGGTGTCAGTTCCTTCTTGGGCTTCTTTTTTAGTTTTTCCTCACTTTTATATTTGTTAACGAATTGTGGGGTGGGGAGAATGAAGCGGGTCTAACAATAAAAATGTATCATGTTCTCTTGTCCTGACATGGTGGAACTCAAGAGTTCTTATTGATTTTTTCCTTGGGTTCTTAAAATGCCCTTGTTTCTATTGTTTTTGTTTCATGAAGAATAAACTGACTCTAAATTGGCAACAGGATGATGACAACGCTCTGCTACAGCAGGCCCTTGCGATGTCGATGGATGAGCCTGCCTCCAGCCATGATATGCGAGACACTGACATGTCTGAGGCAGTTGCAGATGATCCCGAGTTGGCTCTAGGTGAGTTCTCAACTTTGTATGAGCAATACTGCATTCGTTTACTGGCGCATTCTCACGGTGATTAGAATAGCTTTGGGATTAAGATTAAGGCTATTGCTGAAGCTTCAAAGCCGTGGCCATTGGTGAGCATGTCCAGGTGGTTACTCACGGTGAATCATGCCTTACCATTTGCCTGTGAACCACATGTTATGGATGATTCCATTTGTTTGCAGATTTAGTTAGAATTCTCCCTAGTCAATTATTTTAAATTACCAATATCAAAGTTACTGTTTCCTTACTATGCAGTCGGTGTCCTTTCTGATATTTGGTTTTTGCAGCTCTTCAAATGTCTGTGCAGGAAGGTGAAAAAGATTCTGCTAGCGATAAAGATATGAGTAAATTATTGGCTGATCAGTCTTTCGTGTCTTCTATCCTTGCCTCGGTATATCTGTTGCATCCTCCATTTTTTCCCTCATTCCCATAAAAAAATTCTGCATAACTCCTCTAGCCTTCAATAACATATTATTTTTAATGTTTCTACAGCTTCCAGGGGTTGACCCAAATGATCCTTCAGTAAGAGACTTGCTTGCTTCTATGCAAAACCAGTCAGAGGTGAGTATTAAACTTAACAGGGTTTAACAGTACAAGAAAATAGCATATACTGGATTTATCTAGGTCATGGCTTACCTTGTTATCTAACTTAAAGTTTTCTTAAATGGTGCTCCTTTTGTGGGTGCTGACTTCTTACTCCACTTGGTTTTTGATGTGCTGTTGAACATTTTCTTAGTTAATGAGTGCACCAAATGTTTTGTGTTTTGAAAAATCAACCCAAAATATTTTGAAATGGCCTTCCCTGCAACTAGAAACAGAAATCATGTCAATGATGCAGTAATTTAAGAGCATTTTAATCTGTTTTCAATTTTGTGTGGGTTTGCTTTTGTGGAATTTGTGGCCTAATTATATGGGTTCTATCATCTTAAGCTTTTCTGCCCCATCTAGTTGTATGAATCATACATGGAAATAAGCTGCTAATCAATTTGTGTAAGGAATCCAATGAGGCAGAATAACTTTGTTTTTGATATATACTATGAGGGATAACTTTGCGACCAACATACTCGATAGTTTTATACCTCCAATGTATTTTTTTTTCCTTTTCTTTCCATGTTATATCTTAAATTCTTGTGTGTTATGGGGCAGTCTAGTGTTAATATAGTTATTTTCTGTTGTTTTCTACTTCAAATAGTATCAATTGAACTTGACAGTAGTCATGGGCAAGCTGCAACCAACATCTTGTGAGACTAATTACACAGCTCCCTTTCCTCGTTTAGAAAAAAACCATGCCCTGACATGATTCATGAAATGAGATTTTTTCCCCATTTACTCGTGCCTTTGTATTAGATTCAACAATTATGCGTACATAGCAGTCATACCTGATAAACAGTTTTGGTGATATCAGTAGTCTAGTAGTTGCTGATCATAATGCCTGCGGTTTGTTTTCTGATTATATAATTTTCTTTTTCTTTCTTTCTTTAAAAGCCTGAACAAAAGAAGAATGAAGAGAACAAGCCAACAAATGAGGAGAAATGAAGGATGGTGAAGCTGTCTTTCAATTGAAGGTTTCATTTGCTGAATTCACCCAGTTCATGTCCATTCCCAACTTATGATGGAAGATTTTACAATTCGGCAGCCATCTCCAGTCTTTAGTGCTTGTCTGTCTCCTCTGGTTGTGACCTTTAAGCTTGTAGAGATTGAGTTTTGGATCAATGTTTGTTCGGCAGGTCAGAAAGCTGTGTTTAAGCACCAATACATTGATCTTTATCATTTGCTTTGAGAGTCCCTCAGATAAACGGACAGTACTAGCAAAAAATTGTGGAACATTGAACATTGAAATGTATCCTTTGCATGGAATTAATGTTATTACGTGTTGTTAATGGTGATTATTTCAGTCATTGAGTGTGCAGATATTCATGTCCTTCTCATTTTACTAAACTTTCCAATGGTTACTCTCATCGCCGCAGTCACTTTTAGAGTTACATTGATTTGTATTTGGTTTCACCCTTTCATTTATTATTTGTATTTTTGTTATTTTTAAGTAGTCATTAATATCTTTTCTGCGCCACTAATCAAAATGCCAAGATAGATGAGAGATAAGATGGCGAGGGATCAAACTTTGGCCCCATCCATCAAGTTTTAAGGGAAGAAATATAGTTAAGGGCATTACATCTCGTGGTGTGGTTTTGTAAACACGACTATTTAATCTACTGGTCATTATGAAGACCCGTATGGTTTATAATTTCAAAGATAGAGGAAGGAGAAGCAGCTAGCCAAACATATGCATGCAGATTTGTGGGGATGTCAGCGACGAATGAAACAAGGAGAAAGGTGAGGTGTTAGGAATCTATTACTCATGTGATAAAGCACATGTTGCGATTATCAAAGTACTGAAAGTAGCACTATAGGTCACTATAGGTTCCTCATTTTGGCATATACGTCAATGTTATTATTAACTAATCATATCTTTAATCTGTCATTTTAGATGTTTTCTACCTTAATCTAATCTGTCATTTACTTGGCTTTTATATTCGTAAGCTTGATCCAAATATTGTATTACTGGCTTGGAGTTTATGGTGTCACAATTTGTGACTGGATCAAGCATTCTTCTCAGATAAAATGTGTTTAATTAGTTTTATTGAAAACCAGTGCTGCAGAGTCGTGGTTTTTGTTTTGCAGTTCGAAGCCTTCATCATGTCACACTTATGGTTATGGATTTTTGAGTCACCACTTGATCGTATCTTATCTTCATTACTGCTAGTTTTGAATATGGTTGCAGCTACCTAACCGGACTAACTCTGCCCTGCAAAATCTGGCTGAAGTCGTTGCACTCGCAAATTCATTGCAATGACGAAGAGATTATGGATATTAATATTGCTTCTCCGATCTAGTTAACCGTCATACAAGTATACAACACCTTTCTCGAATCTAGTTCGGACCAACAAGACCATTATGTCTAATGATTGGTCACTACCTCAGCATTCACTACAAATAATGGAGTTTGTTTATAATACATTAATATACTAATTAAGTAGTAAACAAGACTAGCAAGATAGAGAGGTAGACTAATTCGAGATTAAGTCAAATTGGTTTACTAATTGAACCTAGTCTATTTGATGTGTCAATACATTAATGTATGGTAAAACTCTCTCAAATTAGTTGTCGATCTCTTAAGGATGTACTCATTTTCTTCATGTAGGAGGAACCATTTTCCCAACCCTGCGTCCGCATTTTCCCGAGTCAATGAAACAAACGTGTCTTGGTAGTAAAACGTAAATGTTTTGGACCCCAGCGTTTGGAATCACCCGCCTCGTAGAATTAAAAAACGGCTCCGAGTCTCAGACTCCGCCATAAAAAAAGTTTTCATCTCCTATAGAGCTCAAAGACAAGAGACTTTTAAGCGTTTGACACTAGCAGCTCGATCACAAAATGGAGGCCCATATGGCGACTCGTACTGACTGTCCCTTCTCTCTCCTCAACCATCTCTATAATGTTGAGCTGGCCAAAGGAGAAACCGAGGTCCCCCTTTTGTCCTCTTTTGCCCAAAACTCCCCATCACAGCGGTGCTTACAAGTTACAAGTCTCTCCATCACTTCTTCCATAAACTCGGAGCATTCCAAGGCCGGTGCTTCAGTTTTTGATCATTTAGTGTTTGAAAATGCTAAAGCTCGCGGCGTTTTTCGAGCTTGTGATTGTGGTTGTTTGGTTGGGAGTGGCGAGTGTTGATGGAGTTTTTGTGAAGTACCAGACCGGGAGTGGTGTTGTGGAAGGGAAGTTGAATGTTCATTTGGTTGCGCATTCCCATGATGACGTTGGTTGGTTGAAGACTGTTGATCAGTACTATGTTGGATCAAATAACAGCATTCAGGTCTTTCATTCTTGCTCGAGTTTATAAGCATATATATATATATATACACTTTTGATGTGATTGAATTAGCAATGAATAAATGAAACGTGTTGATTTTGGTAGGGTGCTTGTGTTGAGAATACGTTGGATTCTGTCGTTGAATCGTTGGTTCGTGATCCGAATAGGAAGTTTGTGTTTGCTGAGATGGTAGGATGCTAATTAGCATTACATTTTGTTAGAGTTTGTCATGTGTTTTTTTATGTTGTCAAACTGATTTTGGTATGAATTTTAGGCATTTTTCCAAAGATGGTGGTTAACCCAGAGTGTGGAAGTTCAAGAACGAGTGCGGAAACTAGTAGATGCTGGCCAGTTAGAGTTTGTGTATGTTCCTATAGCAATCAACTGGTATTTTACACTTGTATAGTTGTGTTTGCATTTGGAACTTTTAATCTGATATAAGCATTTTATGTGAATGTATAGAAATGGAGGTTGGTGCATGCATGATGAGGCTGCAGTCCATTACATAGACATGATTGACCAAACAACTCTAGGCCACCTTGCTATAAAGCAGCAGTTCAACAAGACACCTAGAGCGGGGTGGCAAATTGATCCTTTCGGACACTCTGCTGTGCAGGGTTACCTACTTGGAGCTGAGGTACATAATTTTCAAATTCAATCAGCAATGTTTCATCTTTTGATATTTTGTGAGTCATACATGCTTCTCTTAAATTACTTTAGAGTATTAATTACTAAGTTTAACCAGAAATTTCCTTTTGCATATCTATTCTCATATAAGATTTTGATCTCCAAGACAGAACCATCATGATTGATTAGTTTTTTTTTTGAAACAAAGAAAGATTGTATTAAACTAGGTACGATTAAGATCGTACATGAGGGCATCCAGTATACTATCTGGAGCAGTTACAAACCATTCAACTTGATTGATTAGTTATTACTTAACCTGTTTGTTGTATTGTATAGTTTGCCTAAGAGATTGAAATAGTTTGTTTCTTACAATTTGCTTGCAGCTTGAATTCGATTCTGTACATTTTGTAAGGATTGACTACTATGTTTAACCTGAAGTTTCCTTTTACATATCTCTTCGATATAAGATTTCTGATTTCAAGTCATAAGTCGTAACCATCATGATTGATCAGTTATAATTTAACATTTGTTGTATTGTACTATTGTATGGTACTGGTAAAAAAGATTGAAATAGTTTGGTTCTTACAATTTGCTTGCAGCTTGGATTCGATTCTGTACATTTTGCAAGGATTGATTATCAGGACAGAGCACAGCGTAAGGGAGATAAGTCTCTTGAAGTTATATGGCGTGGATCCAAAACTTTTGGTTCTTCATCTCAGGTTCGGAGCAGAAATCCTGTTATCTTACTTATTTGTTCTTTATCCAAGACTACATTTGAGGGCTGAGTGGCTGACTACACAAATGTCTGGGATATTTTGCAGATTTTTGCCAATGCCTTTCCTCGTCACTATAGTCCGCCAGATGGTTTCCATTTTGAAGTTTTTGATGACTTTGTCCCTGTGCAGGTTTTCATTTCAAAAGAGTTCCTTCCCATGAAACAGATGTTCTTGCTGACTTTACTATTGTCCTGATCTTTTAAATGATAAATTGCAGGATAATCCGCTTATTTTTGACTACAATGTTGAACTGCGCGTTAATGATTTTATTACTGCTGCAATTACACAAGTAAGCTCTTTGCTGCTTGATTTTTCTTTCCAGTGTCATCTTTTTTCTAGGGAGTTGTGAGTTTCATAAAGCTCCTTCCAGTTTGCTGTTTTAAAATTTATGGTGAAGGCTGAATTCTTGAATGATCTCTATATACAGGCAAATGTGACTAGGGGAAATCACATGATGTGGACAATGGGAGATGATTTCCAGTACCAATATGCTGAATCTTGGTTCAAACAAATGGACAAGTTAATTCACTATGTTAATAAGGTGGGGTTTAATCATCAAGGTCGTCAATATTTTGTGGCCTTTTTCAGATAAAGAATGCTGATTTGTTTAACATGAGCTGCCATTAGATAGCTTCAGAAAAATTTAGGCTGATACATGACTTTCGTTGAGTTAATTTTTCAGGATGGCCGAGTGAATGCCTTATATTCTACACCGTCTCTCTACACTGATGCTAAAAATGCAGCAAATCAATCATGGCCATTAAAAACTGAGGATTATTTTCCGTGAGTATCAGTCTCTTCTTTGCCTCTTTTATTGAACAGTATTTACTGACTTATTGCATACGTTGTTTGCCAATGACAGGTATGCAGATATAATAAATGCTTATTGGACCGGTTATTTTACTAGTCGCCCAGGTTTGAAAAGATATATTCGATCACTGAGCGGATATTATTTGGTATGGCAATGTCATTCTAGCATATAGTAATCAACTAATCATTCATAGCCAAGATAAAATAGTTTCAAATTCTTCTCCCTCATTTCTGTAATGCATGCTGTCAGTTTTAAGCGCAATGTGCTTTCACATTGTAATCACCATTTGACATGGAAATATCTTTAAGGATACTGTTTTCATCTTTGGCATGTTTTCACCAATGCAAGAAGAGGATCCACTCTTCCTATCATCTACTAAGTTGTCAGTGTCAACTGTAATTTTCTATGTGTACAAAGGCAGCAAGAGAACTAGAATTTCTGGTTGGAAAGAGAGTAAATGGTTCAAGTACCTATTCCCTTGGAGATGCTTTAGGAATTGCACAGCACCACGATGCTGCCACTGGCACTGCTAAACAACATACAACAAATGATTATGTAAAGCGCCTGTCAATTGGTGTCAGTGAGGTTGCGAATTACTATCTCTCTAATTTGTTCCTTCTGATTTTGCCTTTGTCTCTGGCATTGTTATTATCCTTGTAGGCTGTATATAACAGAATGGCATTTTCTAGGCAGAAGCTGTTGTCAGTTCTGCTCTGTCGTGCCTAACTACAAATAAATCTGGAGATCAATGTAAAGACCCTGCAGTTACTTTTAGCCAGGTGACACTTCATTGTGGTCGTAGCACATTGGATCAATTGGTGCCAATTTTCTAGATATACTAACAATTTTTTTAAAGTTCCAACTTTTAAGAATCTAGTCAATCCTCCTCGTCTATGCTGAGTTTCCACCCTCTTTTATTTCTTAATCAGTGTCGACTACTCAATATCAGTTTCTGCCCTCCAACGGAGGAAGATATTCCAGAAGGGAAGAGCTTGGTACTCTCTATCTCTCTCTAAATGGATAATAGACAGGAAGATCTTTCTTCTTTTTTCGTTCATTCTAACTAATTGTTATTTTCAGGTTGTTGTGGCATATAATCCTCTTGGATGGAATCGCACTGAGATTGTTAGGATACCTGTGAGTATGGTTTTCTATTAAGTTTATGCTATCAGTGTAGGTTTCCTGAATTTTCATTTTGGTTTCCTTTTCAAGTGGTTTGAGAGTGAAAATTTCAATCAGGTTAATTATGATAATCTTGTTGTTCAAGATTCCTTCGGAAACATCCTCGAGACACAATATGTGAGTATGGATAATGTTACAAGCAATCTAAGAACATTTTATACAGAAGCCTACTTGGGACAGTCATCAAAACAAATTCCCAAGTACTGGCTAATCTTTCAAGCCTCTGTGTCACCACTTGGTTGGGACACATACTTCATCTCTAGAGGAGCTACCAAAGGTAGATCAGATGTGCATTCCTTTTCTCTCTCCTTCTCAGCCTTGGCAATTCTCAAGATGTCCTCTGACCTGTTATTTATTTATTTATACTTTTTGTTGCCTATCTATCTTGTAGTGTGCAGGTTTATTACAATGGGCTTTTAAGTTCTGATCTGCTATTATAGAATAGCATAAGACAGCTATACTCATAGATCTCCTTACATATGTATTCCAAACTTTTTTGTAGGGAAAAGAAGAGTTGGACTTCTCTCTGTGAAGGACAGTCCACAGAATGAGACCATTGAAATTGGACCAGGAGATCTGAAGATGTCCTTTTCTTCTGCTTCTGGACAACTCAAGCGGATGTATAATTCTAAAACAGGAGTAAGTTTTTTCACATTTCTCAAACAGTAAGTAGCCTCGCACAATCATTCATATTCCTCATACTGTAGGTTTGCTTAGTCTGCTACTCTGCTTTACATACTGTACATGCTTTAGAAGCTCTTTTTTGGTTGTCATTTTCCTTTTCTGCTTTGTACTACAAAAGGCCTTTCTGTTACACAAGGTTCATAGTCTGCACAATATTTACTGACCGTAGGCTTACATATATGAACTGCATAAAAGATTGGTGGATTTGCTTCTTTATTTCAAATTGGTGTGGTGGAAGTTTACATCAACTTTATTTAATCATCATATATATATATTGCCAGGTTGATGTACCAATACAGCAGAGCTACCTCTGGTATGGTTCAAGCACCGATGGCCAGGTTTCCAACCTCTGTGCTAGGATTTTGATACTTAATCATGTAATTCAAGTCAATGAAGTGCTTCATGAACTAATATATGCAATTTTATGATCACTGAATCAGGCTTCAGGTGCATATATATTCCGGCCTAATGGTGCCCCTCCAACTATTGTGTCAAGATCTGTAAGCCTTCTTTTGCATATCATGCACTTTTCAAGCTTTAAATCACTTGGAATTTGAATATATAAGATAAGAATTGAGAGATAATATTTGTATTCAGTTCTAGCTTGCATCTTTCTTCTTCTTCTTCTTATTTTGCTTCTTTATTTTTATTTTATCCTGCATCTTCTCATTTGTTGTTCACCGTATCACTCGCATCATATTAAAGTTTCCTGATTTTGAACAAAATCTATTCATATGTGATTTGTGGTGTTTTAGTGTGCCTTAGCTTTCTTATGTTTCTGCCCACATGGTTGGATCATCAGGAACATTTTGTAACAATTTAACAATATCAAGCTAATACACAATAATATATACAAGTGTTGGTATCTCATCTGTTGTCACTATAAAATTATAAATATTTTAGGATTTTATTTGTATTACAGGTACCCTTGAAGGTCTTTCGTGGACCATTATTCGATGAGATTCACCAAGAATTCAGTTCATGGATCTATCAGGTTTGGCATATTATCAAATAACTTTCTGGGGTGGGCTGTGTTTTTGATATCTGAGATCCTTAAACAAGTAATTTATATTTTTTGTGTGAGCTTCGACATCCTTCAACAAACTAGCAGAAACATCATTTGGTAATAACAATGCAGAAGTGGATCTGATGTTCACTTTATAAACTGTGGACATAAAGCGAGTGCTGCATCACCATTTTAGATATGATAGATTCACCCCATTGGTTCATGTTGTCACCAACCACGTTTTACTAAATGAAAGCTTGTGTTATTATTAGGTCATTAGAGTTTACAGAGACAAAGAGCATGCCGAAGTTGAATATACTGTAAGTGATATACCTCTCATTTTTTATCTGATGAAAGAATTATCTTTCTTTATTTTGAAATCTAACTGTCCATATTTCATAAGGCTGGTGAATGCTTTATTTACTGAATGAATCAATAATTTTCATCTTCCTAGACTTAATTCTTGAGCTCTAACGACATATTTTTATTTTGAAGATTGGTCCAATTCCTACAGACGACGGTGTTGGTAAAGAGGTCATCACACGAATGACAGCAAACATGGAGACTAACAAGATGTTTTACACCGATTCCAATGGGAGGGATTTCATTAAAAGGGTAACTCCATAATGAGTTTCTCATCCAATACAAGTATTCTATGGGAAATTTTAGTTGATGAATGTCTTTGGTTAACCATTGTTCGGAAAACTTGGTCGCTAGGATTTGGACCAACAATAATACTTTAATATATTATTGATATGTCTTGTGGACTGTTAAATTCGTTGCTTAAATCATGGTTTTGCAGGTACGAGATTATAGAGCAGACTGGAACCTTTCAGTTAATCAACCTGTTGCAGGAAACTACTATCCAGTAATTTTCTTAACAGTACTAGTGAGCATGAACATACAGAGACACACGTATACTAGAACTAGCTAAGAATGGATTGAAGATGTTCCAACCTATTTTAGTGTTTCTTTTAATGGTAGTCATTTTCCTGTTCAGCTAAACCTTGGGATCTTTACTTCGGATAACAAATCTGAGTTCTCAGTCTTGGTTGATCGTGCCACTGGAGGATCCAGCATTCAAGACGGACAAGTAGAGATGATGCTACATAGGTTCGATTTTGACTCGCTGTTTTATCAGCATTTCAGATCAAGTAATTCCTTTATTCACAATCTAATTCTTCCTGTTATAAACTCAAGGCGCCTACTGGTCGATGATGGTAGAGGGGTGGGTGAAGCCCTTGATGAAACAGTGTGCATCAAGAATAATACATGTCAAGGACTAACGGTATAATGTTACAGAACAACAGCCTTGGAATTGTATATAGTTTCTTCCTATCATAAGCATTGCACAGAATGTTTTTGCCATACTTTATGTTTTCTCATTATCCTGTTTTGTGTCCAGGTTCGAGGAAACTATTATATGAGCATAAACCAGTTCGGGGATGGTGCCCAATGGCGTCGGACAACTGGACAAGAAGTTTACTCGCCACTTCTTCTAGCTTTCACCCATGAGGTATGAGTTGACCATGATTACAGATGGCTGCCAAATAAGCATCATCACAGTTGTTCTTATAATTTAATTGCCTGTTCAGAACTTGGAGAATTGGACTGCATCTCATTTAACAAAAGGGTCTGTCATGGATTCAAGTTACAGCTTGCCTCCCAATGTTGCTTTGATTACTCTTCAGGTGACTGTATATTAAACCGCTGTAGAATATATCAAGTGCTTGGAGTTCTGTCTCTCACACACCTTACTTTTGCAGGAGTTGGATGGTGGAAGTGTACTTCTCCGTCTAGCACATCTATATGAGGTAATCGAAATAAGCCAACTAATAACGCGCCATGCATGATCTCAACTGTTAACACAACTTTTGCTTCCTACTTTGCATTCATTTCTTTCATGTTGTATTCATTTGGTTAGGCTGATGAAGCTCCTCAATATTCTACGTTGGCAAAAGTTGAACTGAAGAAGATGCTAACAGGAAAAATGGTATGTACTTCGTACTCCAGATTTGAGGATAATAAGATTAAGTGGTCATCCTGTTGGTGATTGTTTACCTACTCTGTTGGTGTTTGAACCTTCAGATAAAGGAGTTGAAAGAAGTGAGCTTGTCAGCAAACCAAGAGAAGTCAGAGATGAAGAAGATGACATGGAAAGTCGAGGGTTCAACAGGAGAAGAACCTACACCAGTAAGAGGCGGCCCTGTCGATAGTTCAACTCTTGTTGTTGAGCTTGGACCCATGGAGATACGTACCTTCTTGTTGAAATTTTAGGTAGTCTATTTTGCATCTTGTTATATTCAACACGATAAAGCCCCAATGATTCCATAAGTATGTCATTGTTTAAGGAAAAGAGATTTTGAGAGAGATTGTAGAGAGAATTGTCCAACATATTATTGAGAATAGGAGCCCTATATATAGGGATTACAAAGTACATATTCTAATGTTACAAGGAATACTAATCCATCTATGATTAGGAATTCTAGAACCTTCTCTCCTATTACTACTCCTAGTTTGATAAGGCACACTAAGTCGATTTTCCTTCAACACTCCCCCTTGTGCCGCTTCAAACTTGGTGGTGACGCTTCATTCGTTGCCTCGTTAAAAACCTTGTCAGGTAACAAAAACCCTGTGGGATAAAAATAACCCTGGTCGAAGGACAAAAAGAGCACAACACGTCATTCACTCTTCGAGATCGAACATGTAGACATCATAACTCCCCCTGATGTCGATATCTCCCCCTGATTGCTACAATCGTGGGAGTTCGGATAATTTTCTCAATCCGATGCTCTTCACATGTTTCTCGAAGGTGGATTTAGGTAACGACTTAGTGAATAAGTCCGCTACATTATCCTCTTGATCGGATTTGATTCACTTCAATATTTAGAAGTGATTGTTGTTGCTGATTATAAAAGAACTTAGGCGATATATGCTTGGTGTTGTCGCCTTTGATGAAACCTAACTTCATTTGTTCAATACAAGCTGCATTATCCTCATAAATGCATGTAGGTTCATCTGTGGTAGACTTCAAACCACAACTTCCTTGAATATGTCTTATTACAGACCTTAGCCATATACATTCTCGTACGGCTTCATGTAGAGCAATAATCTCTGCATGATTTGAGGAAGTAGCAACAAAGGTCTGCTTTGTAGACCTCCAAGATATCGCAGTGCTTCCCATGGTAAAGACATAACCCGTTTGGGAGCGACCTTTGTGAGGGTCAGAGAGGTACCCTGCATCAGCAAAACCCATCAAAACATCATTGTCGTTTTGATGGAGGGGAGTAGGGTGAGGCCGGCCACCCTTGGTGTTGGTGGCGGCGTTGGCGGCAATATGGCCGACGGTCATGGTATGGACGGCGGCTCCATGCCTAATGGGGTCCGATCCCATTCTTCCGTCGTTCCTCGTCTCTCTGTAGGGATAAAATAGGCCCATATCAATCGTACCTCTTAGATATCGAAAGATTGTCTTTACACCAATCCAATGGCGGCGTGTTGGCGCAGAGCTATGTCGAGCTAACAAGTTCACTGCGAATGAGATATCCGGTCTTGTGCATTGAGCTAAGTACAATAATGCGCCTATTGCACTCAAATAGGGCACTTCGGCCTCTAATGGTTCTTCGTCCTCATCCCTTGGACGAAACGGATCTTTTCCGGGCTCAAGACTACGGCCGATCATGGGAGTACTCGCAGGCTTTGCTTTATCTTCATTAAAGCGCCTTAGGACCTTCTGAGTATATGCAGACTGATGAATCAAAATCCCATCACTACGGTGCTCGAGTTCTAAACCGAGACAAAACCGTGTTTTCCCAAGATCTTTCATCTCAAATTCGGATTTCAAGTATTTAGCAGTCTCCTTCAACTCATCTAGAGTTCCAATTAGGTTCATGTCATCTACATAAACTGCTACGATTGCAAATCCGGAACTTGTTCTTTTAATGAACACGCATGGGCATATTTCATTGTTAATATATCCCTTCCCAATCAAGTAGTCACTTAGACGGTTATACCACATCTGTCCGGATTGTTTTAATCCATATAGTGAGCGTTTTAATCTTATTGAAAACGCGCTCCGTGGTTTAGAGCTACTTGATTTGGGTAATTGAAGTCCATCTGGAACCTTCATATATATCTCTGAATCTAGATCCCCATAGAGATATGCTGTAACCACATCCATAAGCTGCATGTCAAGTTTTTCGGAAACTACCAAACTGACAAGGTAGCTGAACGTTATAACGTCCATTACGGGAGAATATGTCTCCTCGTAGTCGATTCCAGGGCGTTGTGAGAAACCTTGCGCCACAAGGCGGGCTTTATATCTTACCACCTCATTTTTCACATTACGCTTTCTAACAAAGACTCATTTATGGCCAACAGGCTTTACACTTGGGGGTGTCTGCGTTACAGGCCCAAATACCTGTCTCTTTGTTAGTGAATCCAATTCAACCTGGATCGCATCTTTCCATTTAGGCCAATCTGCTCTTCGTTGACATTCTTCAACAGAGCGAGGTTCGATATCATCATATTCTATTATTCATTTTGCAACATGATATGCAAACGCATCATCAATTGCCATAGAATTTCTATCCATCATCTCATGTACACTAGTGTAATTTATGGAGATCTCTCTATTCTCTGGAGTTGGTTCTGACATTGGAGCGTCCCCCAATGATGTCTCTCGGACATAACCATAATCCGGAATATTCTCATGAGATGGATTATTCACATCGATGATTAATGGATTATTTTGTGCCAAACTCGCTTTCTTTCTTGGGCGAGAATCCATCGAACCTATAGGCCTCCCGCGCTTCCTGGCAGGAGCCATGGGCCTAGCCATAACGTCACCATCACTGTGAGAGGGGACGTTGGCGCCATACTCAATTGCCCTTGAGATGGCGTCATGTCCTCTGATTTTAGGGACATCAATCCTTGCAGGCACGTTTGTAGCAGGTATGTGTGATCTCGTCACTTTTGCGATATCAGAAAACGCATCAGGCATCGATTCTGCTACGTTCTGAAGATCGAGAATTCTCCGCATTTCAATTTCGGACTGTACGGTTCAGGGATCAAGATGAGACAGAGTGGGGACAGACCACGACAATTCCTGGCGTTCCTGTTGAACATTGATGTTCTTATCTCCCCCTAACGACGGGAAGATTGTCTCATCGAAGTGACAATCCGCAAATCTTGCGGTAAAGAGATTGCCTGTCAAGGGTTCTATGTAGCGGACAATAGTTGGAGAGTCATATCCAACATAAACGCCTAATCGTCGTTGAGGACCCATTTTGGTGCGCTGTGGCGGCGCAATTGACACATAAACTGCACACCCAAATATGCGTAAGTGTGAGACATTAGGCTCATACCCAGTCACCATCTGGGACGCAGAAAAGGGTTGAGTGGCAGTAGGCCTCAGACAAATAAGCACAGCTGCATGCAATATTGCATAGCCCCAAGCAGAAATAGGGAGATTGGTGCGCATTACCAATGCCCTAGCGACCATTTATAGTCGTTTAATGGCGGCTTCTGCGAGACCATTTTGGGTGTGAACATGAGGAACTGGATGTTCAACTTTAATCCCAATGGACATGCAATAATCATCAAAAGTCTTTGATGTAAACTCCCCAGCATTGTCTAACCTTATAGACTTAATAGGATGATCAGGGTGGTGAGCCCTTAACTTAATAATCTGTGCTAGGAGTTTAGCAAATGCAGCGTTCCTAGTGGACAATAGCATGACATGTGACCAGCGTGTCGATGCATCAACCAACACCATAAAATATCGAAATGGTCCGCATGGTGGTTGAATAGGTCCACAAATATCACCTTGAATTCTTTGCAAGAATGGTATATTTTCTTTAGTGTCCTTTGCATAGGATGGTATCGATCCTAATTTTGCTAAAGAGCAGGCTTTGCAGAACGAATGATGGGCTTTAGAGACAACCACTGAGGATTTTGGTTTAGCCATGAAGTCACAATTGACTTTAGAAGTAGAAGGAGGAGTCAAACAATGATCCATGGCGTCAATGCCATGTTGTTGCCGTAGAAGGTAGACGGCGCCGGCCCTAAGTGGCCGGTCTTGCACAGTCTTGGCGCCGTAAGGCGCAGGTGCATCTCCTCGAACCAATTTTTGGTTTTTACTTCTCTTCGTTCTGAAGAATGGATGTCCGTGTGAAGTCTTTAATATACGGATCATCATATCACAACCTGGGTGTCTCAGACGGTCATGCCAAAGCCTATATGTGTCAGAATCCCATAAATCATATAACATGATTGGATTCAATTACTCGAATAGTGGTTGCATACAACCCACTAGATCGACACATAAGTCTCTCTCATACTCGTTTATGTCCATAGTCATTAGAGGTGATGCAAAGGAACTCTTGTCCATTCTCACAATGTGTTTCCACATGAAAACCATTGGCTCTTATATCTTTGAAGTAATAAAGTTCGAAAAATATGTCCATGACATGAGATAAAATAAAGGGGTTTTGTCCATTTACACCATTTTTAGATATTTTTTTCCCACTTACCCCATTAAGTTTTTTTAATTCTCTCTTACCCAAAACACTCTAAGGAGGTCTTCCCTAATACCCAATTAAGATTTTTTTTTTGTTTTTTAAATTTTTTTAATACCATTTTACCCTTACCCCTTTGTTACTTAGAGAGAGAGAGAGAGAAAATGGAAGAGAGAGAAACCATGGGAGACTTTGTCGGAGCCCGGTCACCGGCCGCCGGAGTCCGGTCATTGGCCGCCGGATTCCGGTCAACGGTCGCCGGATTCCGGTCAACTTTCGCCGGATTCCGGTCAACTTTCGCCGGATTCCGGTCACCGGCCACCGGAATTTGCTGAAAATCTCACCGGAAAGTTTTTTTACCCCCATAGACATCTATTGCCCCTTAATAGAGGGGCAATAGACCTCTATTGCCCCCCAATAGACGTCTATTGCCCCAATGGTCTATTGCCCCCCAATAGACGTCTATTGCCTCCCAATAAGACTTTCAGTTGCCAAAATAAGAACTAATCTCCCTAAATTTAGACAAATAAAACTTTGATCACAGAAAAAAAACAAAGAGATCACATAAATTCAAAACGTCTATTGCCCTCCAATAGCCGTCTATTGCCCCCCAATAGCCGTCAATTTAAAACGTCTATTGCCCCCTAATAGACGTCTATTGCCCCCTAATAGACGTCTATTGCCCTCCAATAACCCTTTATTACCTGATTTACCTCTCAATAGAACATTTCTTTTTTCTCTCCTTATAGGCCTTCTGCCCCCATACTCAAAAAAAAAAAAACAAAAAACAAAAAAGAGAAAAGAGAAGAGAGGAGAGAGGAGATGAGGCGGAGGCCATGATCTAATCAATGTGTCTCCCCGAGGAGCTCATCATCAAGATCTTCCGGCGACTTGATTGCAATCCCAGTCGCAAACTCCAAAATCCAACTCCACCACTCTTCTTCTTCTTCTTCCCGATGCAACAATCCCAATCACTGCTTCACTCAGTGTTATACACACATGTCAATCCACACAGCTCCGGTGAGCCACTGGCTCACACAGCCAAGTCGACCACGCAAATCGTGAAATCAAAACGCAGCGAATCGGAGGTCTGCATCTCGATCTCAGATCGACTCCGGCGAAGGTGAGTGAATTGGAGCTGGGCCGGAAAAACTCGTGCAGCGAATATGGTTGCAACAGCGGAAGGCAAAGATGAGATCCGGGCCGAATGAGAATTGGCCAGTGCAGAAGCTCGATCTTGACCGCGAGGGTGAGGTGTTCGATTTGCAACACGGTGTTCGACAGATTCAGCGAGAAGATAGAGCTTGGGTGTCCTGAGCAATTGCTTGGGTGTGAAGAGCAGTCTGCTCTTCGTCGCGAATTGCCGCAGTTCGTCATGTCGTCTGCGATCGACGTTGTGCCGGAGGTGGATACCGGAGGGAGAGGGAGGGAGAGAGAAAGAGAGAGAGAGAGAGAGAGAGAGAGAGAGAGAGAGAGAGAGAGAGAGAGAGAGAGAGAGAGAGAGAGACCGGAGGTGGAGATCCAGGGGAGAGAGAAAGAGAGAGATGAAAGAGTGGCAGAGGCTTGTAATTCTTTAATTAAGTTATGGGCAAAATAGTCATTTTTCTTAAAATTGGGTTAGTGGGAATGAAAAACTGTTGCTGGGGTAAGTGGGAAAAATTTGGCTCATTTTGGTGCATTTGGGCAAGGACCCTAAAATAAATCGATACTTTATTAATAATAGCCAATGATTACATCAAAGTTTCGTGACCATAATCTAATCCAAAGTAAAATCAAACATTAGACAAATTGTAGTCACTCAATTCGTTCGGTAATTCCAATTAAATATGACCAGGGAAGTAGAGAGAGATGTCGGTGGAGCAAAGCTTTCTTAAGTACCACTAATCTCAATTACTTTCCTAGACATCATACTTAATTGAGTACGCCTAGAGGAAAAGAGATAATCCAATAAGTCATTTTATTGATTAAGGCATAATTGCCATTACATAATTCTTGGAAATTAAAAGACTATTCTAAATAAAAATCTTTTGCATTCTATCTTCATCGCCAGATTTAAAGTCTTTTATAGCTCGATATATTACCATTGATCAGGTACTCCATAAAATACCATGAAGAGGATGCTCTCTTGATTGAGGCGTATTGACACAATACATATGGTCCCTAGAACCAATGGCGTTGGAATAGTGCAATCATGGCCAAAAATGGCGCCATGGTGTCCAACCCTATACCCTCAACGTCATGACTCCTATGGTCATGTTAGGGTTTTCTCAATCAATTTGTTATTTTTTATTTTTCCACAAGCATGCATAAATAATATGATGCAGAGAGCCTCCGAACAATATTTCATAACTCTTTCAAAGTTATAGTGAAGCAGATATTATTCCATCGTGCTTCTATGTTCGGAAAGTTGTGAATGTTACTAAAACGTTCACTAGGCGCAACCCAAAGGTTGTTAGCGTTATCCTCATTCATGTACTCAAACTGGAGGGCCATCTTCATGTGGCGCTTCATCAGGGTAAATGCCCTGGAATTTTCTATCTCAGTTTGTGAGTCTTGAGCGGTTCCTTTAGAACAGGGCTCTTGGATTGTAAGCAAATAAATATCCCGTGCCCGTAGAATCCAATGGAGTAAAATCGAGCTCGTTCAAGTCTTACATCCTGAAAGGAAAGCAAGAACGTATTAGTTTCGGAGTCAATGCTTCCACGAAAACTAATATAAGATTTCTGAGCCTTAATGCTACCAAGAAATCGATTTCCAAGAATATTTGGATTAGACCGAAACAATGATGTTTAAATGGTCAAAATCTATGCTCACGAACGCTCTTAGTCCGTAGCTTACGAACGCTCTTAGTTCGTTAAATCGATGCTTACGGACGCTCTTAGTCCGAAGTCTTACGAACGCTCTTAGTTCGTTAATTGCGTGAATCCCCACGATTCCGCTTTCTCAAGAATCGAACCCACGTTATAAGAAAGGTGGGATGTAGAAGAAGGGAGGTTGCAAGTCCCCGAAGAAAAAGAAGGAGGAAATTAAATTTCAAAAGCGGCAACTTTAACTTAAAACTTACTTGATGAAATTCGGAACAGATTCTCTTCTGAACAGCTTGCACTTCGATTGGTGTACCGGTCTCAAAACAACTCCGATAAGGCTGAAATTCGGAGGTCAGATGGAAGAGACAGAGATGAACAACTTTGATGAAGAAAAGATTTTGATCTGAGGTTCCGAACTAGACGTTTCGGGGCTTGCAAGCAGACAGACGTGCACAGGAAAGGAGAAGGATGCAGTTGGTGTGCGTTGGTGATGCAGGGGCAGCAGACGTGCAGTGGTGCTGCAGGGCATCAGGGATACGTGTGCAGTGGCGCGTAGGTGCTGCAGGGGCAGGCGCACAGGTGAGGCTAGCGTGGGCTAGGAGCTGCGGTGATGAAGAAGATTTTTGGGTTTTTGGTTTTTGGTTTGTGGTTAAAGCTCGTGCTGATAACGTGTTTAAGGAAAAGAGATTTTGAGAGAGATTGTAGAGAGAATTGTCCAACATATTATTGAGAATAGGAGCCCTATATATAGGGATTACAAAGTACATATTCTAATGTTACAAGGAATACTAATCCATCTATGATTAGGAATTCTAGAACCTTCTCTCCTATTACTACTCCTAGTTTGATAAGGCACACTAAGTCGATTTTCCTTCAACAATCATATATATGTTGAGGCCAACATATTGAGTTGATCAGTGACGCAGTCGGAAGTAACCTGGGTTTACAAGCGATAAACCCTAAAAGACATAGTTCATGAGTCCACCAGAGAAATAGAGAAAAATCTTAATAAAATTATTAAATTTTGATATCATAAACTGATATTAATACATAGCATGATGGTGCTTAATATGGTCCTCCGACTTTTCACCCTGTACATTATTCTCCTCTTTCATCTGAGTCAAAGCCTTGGACTTTGGAACCATATATAATTGTTTTGAACCAGTTTCCAAAATCCAAATGGCGTCGAGCTACAGAATGAGAGCCTCCACGTCTGCTTCATCGTCATCCACTCAACGGAAATACGACGTGTTTTTGAGTTTCAGGGGCGAAGATACCCGCAAGAAGTTCACAGACCATTTATACGACCAATTGCGGCGGCGAGGAATCAAAACTTTTCGGGACGACCCTGAACTTGAAATAGGTGCAACTATTTCTCCAGAGCTCCTGGCTGCAGTTGAACAATCAAGGTTTGCACTGGTTGTTCTCTCCCCAAACTATGCTTCTTCAACTTGGTGCTTGCTCGAACTCGCGAAAATTGTTCAGTGCATGGGCCAGAGGGGTACAATTCTGCCAATCTTTTATGAAGTGGTTCCCTCCGATGTAAGACATCAAAGAGGGAGCTTTGCGGAAGCGTTCGGTAAACATGAAAAGAAGTTTGGGAAAGACTTGACCAAGGTGCAAGAGTGGAGAGATGCTTTGACAAAAGTGGCTAATCTCTCTGGCTGGAGTTCCCTGAATTATAGGTAACTAATTATCATCAATGGGGCATTAAATCTTATATATATGCGTGTACTCTATTTGTATATTAGCTATTTGAAGAAATGAGTGACAGCTATTTGGTGGAAGACAAGTCAGACTTTACTGTACCTATTGTGGTTTGTCTACCGATATATCAATATACTGTAGACTAGTTTGATTAGCAGGACTAACTCCTTGTATTAGTAGATTAGTTTAAGACTACTCTACTTTTATATCGAACTAGTCTACCTCTATACCAAATCAAGTCTACTTGATGTATCGGGATATCAAGTAGAACTCCACATACTGTATATGCTGTGTATAACAAGTTTTGAAGATTATTAAGGGATGTGCTTTGGGATTGAGTTAGCTATAATTGGTTTGCTCTATCTAAAACTTTATTTTCTATCGGTTTTATTTTTCAGTCCTGTATTGTATCTTAAATTATAGTATAGGTTCATTAAATCTCGCTGAATTATTGTTTTCTTCTTCGTATGTATAGGTATGAAACAGAGCTTATCAAAGTGATTGTGGAAGAACTATGGAAGAAAGTGCATCCTACATTTGCATCATTAGAGTCTGAGTCCTTACACAACTTGGTTGGAAGTGATTCCAAGCCGATGGGAATGGATTTTCTTTCAGACAGCGACAGAGACAGAGACAGGGACAGGGACAGAGACAGAGACAGAGACAGAGATAGAGAGAGAGATAGAGAACGAGAAAAACAGAGAGAGAAAGACAGAGTGAGACAGAGAACAAGCGCTCATATATTCCAGTAAAAAAATGCTTGAAATTCCAATTCCTTCTATCTAAGTTGTATCCCAAATTACATGACATTCATCATGTTAACCTTAGTATACATATGGTCAGATCTAAACCCTGTAATCCAGTGATACATGGAAGAAGTGAATGCAAACTACATTATTTAACAGCTTAGCTATGTGAGGCAAGAACCTACATTATCAATTTAATTAATTGGGGATTATATGTAGGAACTCTAGAGTTTTTGCATAATCTTAAGGTCTTGAATTCAACTCGTTAGGTAAAATGTTCTTCCTTTACCTCATCTGGATGTGCTAGATGGACAAGTACGCCTCCATCATCCAACTCCGGTAAAACAAGCTTGTGTCTATAAGCCAGAGAGCAAGAAAACAAGCATTCAATTAATTTCTACACTAACTTACCGTCACCTGAAGAGTATTCAATGCAACAATAAGCGGAAAGCTGTAATTCAGATCCATCACAGAATCTTTTGGTGAATGAGATCCTGTTCAAACACTAATGAGCATGATTTTATGTGTATAACATACAGAAACACACATATACAAGAACTAGCTTACAATGGACTGAGAATGTTCCAGGCTATTTTTCGTTCTTTATTATTTATTTACTTTTAGATGGTATTTATCTTCCTTTTCAGCTGAATCTTGGAATTTTTACCAGGGATAACAAATCTGAGTTCTCAGTCTTGGTTGATAGTGCCACTGGAAGATCCAGCATTCAAGATGGACAAGTGGAGCTGAAGCTACATAAAGCTGAAGCTACATAAATTCGATTTTGACTTGCTGTTTATCAGCATTTCAGATCAAGTAAATCCTTTATACACAATCTAATTCTTCCTGTTATAAACTCAAGGTGTCTACTCGTCAATGATGGTAGAGGGGTGGGTGAAGCCCTTGATGAAACAGTGTGCATCAAGAATAATACATGTCAAGGACTAACGGTATAATGTTACACACCAATAGCTTTGGAATTATATTTTCTTTTTAATTTTCTATCATAAGCATTTGACAGAATATTTTTGCCAAACTTTATGTCATCTCATTCTCCTGTATTGCAGACTCTTTTCCAGGGTCAAGGAAACTATTTTATGAGCATAAACCAGCTAGGAGATGGTGTCCAATGGCCTCGGACAACTGGCCAAGAGGTTAACTCACCGCTTGTTCTAGCTTTCACCCAAGAGGTATGACTTGACCATAATTATGAAAGATAACAGAAAGAGAAAAGAGAGTTTGTGGAAAACCTCACACAGAGAGGATCAATTGTATTGCTTATTTATATTACATCAGATACAGGTAATAAGGTTTAAACACAGAGATTTACAAAGGGATTACAGAGCCTAAGCTTAGGCAGTTAGGCATCAAGTAGACTTGGCCTCCAAGGCTGGAACCATTTAGAGATTCTGACCCATTTGATCAAAACAAAAACAAAAAACAAACAAAAAAACGAAAATCAAAAACAAAAACAAAAACCACCAGATACTTGATGTTTTGATCCATAAACTCCTCGAGTCATTTGGATTTTTGTTCTGATAAACAATGATTTAGATCTCTTGGTGTCCAATTTCTGTTTTATCTAGCACATTGTTATCATCTTTTCCAGTTTTTCCTATATTTTCTCTTGTGATAATCGGTGTGGAGATGTGTATAACTTTTAGTGATTGACTTTGGAGTCCAATTGTTGTGAACCACTTTCCCATGGCGTCGAGCTACCACATGAGAGCCTCCACGTCTTCTGCTTCAGCTTCAAAATGGAAATACGACGTGTTTTTGAGTTTCAGGGGTTCAGATACCCGCAGGAACTTCACGGACCATTTATACGACAAACTGCAGTGTCGAGGAATCACAACTTTCAGGGACGACACAGAGCTTGAAAGAGGTACAACTCTTTCTTCGGAGCTCCTGGCTGCAATTGAACAATCAAGGTTTGCAGTGGTTGTTCTTTCGCCAAACTATGCTTCTTCCACTTGGTGCTTGCTAGAACTTGTCAAGATTGTTGCTTGCATGGGAGACGGGGGGTCTATTCTGCCAATCTTTTATGAAGTTGATCCCTCTGATGTGAGACATCAGAGAGGAAGCTTTGCCGAGGCCTTTGCTGAACATGAAGACAAGCTTTCTGGGGAAGACTTGAAGAAGGTGCAAGAGTGGGGAGATGCTTTAACAACAGTGGCCAATCTATCTGGATGGGATTCAAAGGATTATAGGTAACTAGCATTGTTCTTTTTATTAACATATATATATGCATCCACTTATGGGATAGAGATGTTGACCAACTAGCTTGTAGGCTCGGTTCTCTTCCCTTTGGTGGAAGAAAAACTTGTCTTTTATATGCTTTTATTATGCTGCATACAACATTCTACTCCATGAATATTGCAATTTGACAATTCATTACCTGAACTATCCAAACTATATATTTCAAAGTGGCATTATTCCCTAATTGTGCTTTGTAGGGGTTGTATGGATCAATGCCTCAATATAAGAGGTGTTTAGTGGGGGACAATATCAATGTTATGTGTCTATGTGATACCACTAGAAGTTAGTTTAGGGGTGGGCGCGGTGCGGTTCGGTCCGGTTTGAGGCCCAAACCGCATCCGCACCGTATTTTGCGGTTTGCCTTTTTTGGAACCGCAACCGAGTTTCTTCAGGCTGTACCGCATTTTTCGGTTACACCGAAATGCGGTTCGGTGCGGGCCGGTTACCGAATTTTTTAGGCCCATTAATAAGACCTTGTTTAATCAGCATTTGAGGCCCTAAAGCGAGGCCCAAACTGCTCAATACATCATCCAAAAATCAAAAGTTCATAGCTGCAAAACTCCAAAGTCTAAAAACATCCAAACTGCAAACTGCTAAAAAGACTCAAACATCAATTCTTCTAAAAAAAACATTCATGAAAGTGCAATTCAAAGTTCCAAAATCCAAAGTGTTGAACTGCAGTTCAACAATCAACAGTTCAACACTTCATGAAAACATCAATTCTGCAAAGTTCAAACTTCAAACTGCTGAAATTAAAACCAACAAGGCAAAGTGCAGTTCAACACGATACACACCATCAAACTTCATAGTTCATAGTTTCATACATAAAACCAAACAGGAAATAACAAACTGAAAGTCTAAAACATTACATGCCGGAAAATTGCTTCGGCCTCCATTATTCAATCTTCATCATCAGAATTCCCTTCGTCTGGATCTATCCAAGTATTCAACAATCCCAACAGAAAGCAACAAAATAGTAAATTACATCGAAAGTTAGAATTCGAAACAACGTTAACAAAATGCAATAAATCTGAAAGTTTTTCCAGTTTTTGAACTTACCAATTTCAAGTTTTTCCAACACAGCGTATAGCTCCATCTCATCTTTGGTGGGCTCCTTGTATGCATCAAAGCCTCCTCCCTTTAGCCAGTCACTCATGCAGACCAAAGCCTCAACCATCTTAGGGGTGAGTGATGCTCGGAAAGGATCCATAACTCTTTTTCCAAGGCTGAAGGCAGACTCCGAAGCCACGGTTGAAGCCGGTACAGCAAAGACATCCTTGGCTATTTTGGACAGAATAGGATATCTTGGAGCATTCTCCTTCCACCAGTCCAAAATATGGAATTTTGAATTGGAAGGGTCTTCTGAAGCCTCCAACAGATACTTGTCCAACTCATTCTTGATCACCACGACATCTTTCTTCTGCCTCAGAAGCTTGAACTGGTATAGGTTTGCTGCATGACTATCATCTTGTTCTTGCACAGATGTAGACTTGATCCTTGGCATTGTGACATCCCTTGAAGCTGCTGCTGCCACTGGATCAGATTCTACAAATCAAAAAAATAGTTGCGATTAGTGTATCATTATTAAAATAGCAAGGTTATAGAGCAAAAATATACAACTAAATAACTAATATTCTCTATACATTTTTACCTTCATATTCTCTATACAGGTTATGCAATGCATCCCTCACTTCATCGATCATCAGACTTTGTAAAGTCTGATCTGCTTGCAGCTTCGGGAAGAAGAACTCAAGATACAACAGCTTGTATCTTGGATCTAAAACCACGGCAATGATCAAAATCTTGTTTAAATCCTCAAGATGCAGCCAATACTTGTCAAACTTCTTTTTCATCGAGCTTGCAATATTAACTAATAAAGGATCATCACTGCTCATGCACTTCTCCATCTCACCCACGATTGTGCACATCCAAAGCAAAGGCTCATTTGAAGTTACAAACTTTGTGGCACTAAATTTCAGGATGGCTTCATAGAAAATTTTTAGGAACTTGACGAGCCTTGCTGCCTTATCCCAATCAGCAGCTTTAGGGGGCCCTTCTCTCTTATTTCCACCCACTCTCTCTTGGAAATAGTTCTCAAACTGCTGGTCTTCATCCTCAAGCCTCGCAAAGGCCTTCTTATACTTCACAGCGATATCCAACATAAATTATGTTGAATTCCATCGGGTGCAAACATCTAAAGGAACAATTCCTCCCTTATGCTCAGTCTTTTCTTGAGCTGCACACTTCCTAAACTTATCTAGCCTTGCCGGTGAAGATCTAATGTACTTTACCGAATTTCGAATGCCATCAATGGAGGAGTCTAGCTCCTCCATTCCATCCCTCACAATGAGGTTTAGAATATGGCAGCAACATCTCAAATGCAGAAAAGAACCTCCCAACACCAACTTGTCCCAATTTCCTATCTTCTCCTTCATGTAATCTAAAGCAACCTAATTTGGACTTGCATTGCCCACAACTATCGTAAAAACCCTCTCAATCCCCCACTTTATCAAACACGATTCAACTAGCTTTCCTATGGTTTTCCCCTTGTGATTTGGAATCACACAGAAATTCAAAATCCTCTTATGCAGCCTCCATTTTGAATCAATAAAGTGCGCTGTCAACACCATGTAGTTGATGTTTTGGATACTTGTCCAAGTATCCGTAGTCAGCGACACTCTCTGCTCATTAGCAACAAGAAATCCCCTAATCCTCTCCCTCTCTGCCTCATACAACTTCAAAACATCCCTAGCTATTGTTCTCCTAGAAGGTGGCTTAAATAGAGGCTAAGTCACCTTCATGAATTCTTTAAAACCTTCATTCTCAACAAAAGAAAATGGCAGTTCATCACGAACCACCATTTTCGCACAAGCTAGCCTAGATACACGCTTTTCATAACTCAGAGCAATTAAATTACCTCCACTTTCTGCGCTATCAAAGGTCAGGAACTTCTGCTTCTTGTTGGGGACATAAATGGGACACTTTCGACACTGGTGGAGCAAATGGTTCCTCATTGCTGATGTGCCATTGCTTCTGGTGTCGCTGGCATATGTCTGGGGGCAGTACTTGCACTTTGAACGAGCTGGCTTCATGATACTCCCATCAGGATTCTTGCACTTCTCAAAATGTGCCCACACGACTGAAGTGTTCTTCCTCTTGACTGAACTCCCATCAGGGTCGGTTGGAACTGGTGGTATTGGTGGAAGTCCTGGAACTGCTGGAACTGGTACTGCACCTTGATCAACTGTAGGCTGAGGAGTTGGTGTGGGAGTAGTTCGACTGGTTCCAATACTGGAATCTGCAGTTGGAGTTGCTGTCCCTGTAGGAGTCGGAGTTGCGCTAATCCCTTCCATAATCTGTAGGAGTGGGCATAATAATCTGCATATACAAAACAGAAGCCCCAATGAGTCAGCTAAACCCAGAACAACAATGAAGCTCAGAAACCCTAATTTCAAATTTCCATTTTTATCATAAAGCCCCAAATCAATATTGAAACTCAAAACCTTATTAAGAATATCGAAACCAGAGTTTTAATAAAAAGCCCCAAATCGCATTTCGAAACCCTCATTTGATTTTGAATTTTTGATTGTGATAAGTTTTCTAGAAGAACAATCTAAAGTCTAAACATCTAAACATCGATCTTCAAGCTCAGTAAATCAATCAGAGATTTAGAGAAGAGATTTAGAGAGCTTACCCTCGCAGGCTCTCGGCCGAGAGAGAAGATGGGATCGGAGCAGATCGGAGCAGATGGGTCGAGAGAGATTGAGAGAGTTGGGAGAGGTCGAGAGAGATCGAGAGAGTTGGGAGAGGTCGAGAGAGTTTTTTTCTTTTCTGAAGAGAGACTGAGAGAGTGTTTTGGCAAATGAGGTCGTGCGGCCAGGTTTTGAGAGTATTAACCTATTAGGGTTTCTGCGGATCGAGTGCATACAAGTCTATGTAAGCTTGGTTTATGACCAATCATAATTAGACAAGTAATAAAATTAATTCAAAAATTAAATTAAATAAAAATGCGGTTCGGGCGGTTTAACTCGGGCGGTTTAACACCTGGATCCGATTCCGAACCATTATGAACCGGTTCGGTTCGGTGAGACGTCAAAACGACACCATTTTCAGTCGGTTCGGTTACCGATCCGGAAAATTCGGTGCGGTCGGGTCGGTTACCGAATTTCCGGTTTGTTATGCCCACTCCTAAGTTAGTTAATTGTCTTCTCTATGGCGTTGGTCCATATAAAGCTTAAACATTATTTTGAAAGCATCGATCAATGATTGAGTTCAGCTAAATAGTTCCTTAATTGATAGTTTCGTGTTCCTGCCCAGTTATTGTTTTCTTTTTCTTATAGATATGAAACAGAGCTTATCAAAGAGATTGTGGAAGCGCTATGGAAAAAAGTACATCCTACATTTGCATCATCAGAGTCCTCAGAGAATTTGGTCGGAATTGATTCCAAGCTGATTGAAATAGATTTTCTTTTAGAAAAAAAAGCAAAGGGTGTCTGCTTTCTAGGAATATGGGGTATGTGTGGGATTGGGAAGACAACCCTTGCTAGACTTGTTTATCACAGAATCTCTCATCATTTTGAAATTAGCATATTTCTTCCTGATGTCAGAGAGGTTTCTACAACACACGGTCTAGTTAATCTACAACAAAATCTTCTTTGCCAGATACTGAAGGAAAAAAACATTCAAGTATGGGATGTTGATGATGGAATGACCAAGATAAAGTGCTGTTTTTATAATAAAAAGGTTCTACTAGTTCTTGATGATGTGGATCAATTAGACCAACTGGAAAACTTGGCCGGAGAAGAAGACTGGTTTGGTTCAGGAAGCATAGTTATCGTTACAACAAGAGATCAACGTTTACTAGTCTTGCATGGTATAGAAACACAATACAAAAGCAAGGGATTAAATGAGTACGAAGCTCTTCAGCTCTTTAGTTGGAAAGCCTTTAAGAAAGATTATCCTGAAGAAGGTTATAGGGAACTGTCCAAGAGTATCTTGGATTATGCTAGAGGCCTTCCATTAGCTCTTAAGATTCTGGGATCTTTTCTGTGTAAGAGAGACCGAGGTGATTGGGAAAGTACAGTAGCCAAGCTAAAGAAAGCTCCTATTGATCAAGCACTGTTTAAAACACTCAAAATAAGTTATGATGGATTAGATAACATGAGCCAACAAGTTTTTCTCGATGTTGCATGTTTCCTCAAGGGGAATGACAAAGAACGAGTAATTCGAATACTAGATAGCTTTTTTGGCTTTGACACTAGTATCATGGCAAGTGTTCTCATTGAGAAATCCCTGTTAACCATTTTTGACAACTGTGTGGATATGCATGATCTGATACAAGAAATGGGAAGGGAAATTGTCCGTTTGGAGTCTGAGCAAGAGCCTGGCCAACGCAGTCAGTTGTGGCTTTGGGACGACATTTTTCATGTACTCAAAGAGAACACGGTAAGAGGTTATGCAGATATACCAAGCTTGGATAAAAGTATATATGAATTTCTTTAACACAATAGTTTTCACTATTATGGAATTAATTCCTCTTATTCTCAATTGATAGGGAACAGAAGCAATTAGAAGCATAGCCATATGCTTGCCTAAGGTGGAAGAGTTCGATTGGAATCCAAAAGCCTTCTCTAAGATGTCTAAACTGAAGTTTCTCAAAATGCAAAATTTGGTTCTATGTCAAGGCCCTGAATATCTTCCTGATGCCATAAGGGTTCTTGAATGGGCTTGGTATCCATCAAAATCTCTTCCACCAAATTTTCAGCCGGTGGAACTTATTGAGATTATTCTGCATCATAGCAAAATTGAGCAGCTTTGGCATGGAATAAAGGTTTGTAAGTCTCCTTATATCCAATTGTCGTGTTTATTTGATTCTTGAATAGATTGTTTTGGAAGCTAACTGATCTACCATAATATTAATTTGCGTGTTTCACAGTACTTGGAGAAGTTGACAGTTATGGATCTTAGCTACTCCGAGAACTTGACAATGACCCCAGATTTCACAGGTATGCCAAACCTTGAGAGGCTGGTTCTTGAAGGTTGTACAAATTTAGTTGACATTCATCCATCAATCATATCTCTCAGAAGGCTTAAAGTTTTAAATTTTAAGAACTGCCAAAGTATTCAGAGAATTCCAGGTGGATTAGAAATGGATTCTCTTGAACTAATTGATCTTTCTGGCTGCTCAAAAGTGGATATACTTCCACAATTTGTCAGACGGATCCAAAAGTTATCAGAACTTTTTTTAAGAGGAATTGGCATGCTAAAGTTTGAACTATCATTTCATTCAGTCAGTCCTCACCGGCTGAGTCTGGTATTGGCTTCTTTCAAACATTTCTGTTCTCTGAAAGAATTACATCTCAATGACTGCAAACTTGGTGAAGGAGATATTCCCGATGATATTGGTTGTTTGTCCTCCTTAGAAAACTTGGATCTTAGTGTCAACAATTTTGTCAGCCTTCCTGCCAGCCTTAGTCGGCTTTCTAAGTTGAAGTATTTGAACTTGGATGATTGCAAGAGGCTCCAACAATTGCCAGACCTTCCATTATTTAGCGGCACATGTCATGTCACCGCGGACAACTGTATATCCTTAAAAAAGTTTCCAGATCCACCAGACCTGTGCAAATTATGGAAACTATCCTTCAACTTTATTAACTGCTGTAGCCTCGAAGACGGAGGAAGTTGTTATATAATACGTTCACTTCTACAGCGGTTCCTTCAGGTCAGCTCTCTCTCTCTCTCTCTGTCTCTCTCACACACACACACACACATAGTTGTTTGATACGATCGTTTGTATGGTGCAGGAACCCCCTCCTTTTTTTGAGATGTTCAGTATAGTCATTCCTGGAAATGATATTCCTTGCTGGTTCAAACATCGAATTGTGGGAGATACGGTACTGGACTGTTCTTCACCTAGTAGTATGTGGATCGGATTTGCTCTATGTGTTCTTTTTGGAGCTGAAGAAAACCCAGGTGTCCCTGGTGAAGATCATGATTTCGAACCTCATGCAAAAGCAATTTCGTGTTGTTGGAAGCCCGGTGTTTTTTTTTTACCCAGTCTCAGTTTCGATCTAAACCAAGTTCTTAAGTCGGATCACATTTGTTTATTCCTTTTGCCTTCAAAACATTATCTTGAAAACATTGGTTTTCTTTTGGAAACCACGTGTGCTAAGAAAAGCAACGCATGCTTGAAGGTGAAGGGGTGCGGGGTTCGTGCTCTGTACAAGCAAGACCTGAAAGAACTCGTAGAACTCAACTTAAGAATGAATCGATACAATGGAGTTTCTGATAGGAATTTGGGTTGTATGATGAACAAACCCCCTCTTTTTACTGAGGAGTTCAGTTTCGTATTTTCTGGAAATGACATTCCTGAGTGGTTCGAAACTAGTGCGGAGAGCAACAGGGTGAACATAGACCGACCTTGTATTTCATGTAGTAGTACGTGGATGGGGTTTGCTTTGTGTGTTCTCTTTGGAGCTGAAGAAAACCCTGGTGCCCTTTGTGAAGATCGTGATTTAGAACCTCATGTACACAAAATTTCATGTCGTTGGATGCTCTCCTATGGCTCCATTGTTTTGAAACTAGAACAAGTTGTTCAGTTATCAGATCACCTCTGTGTATTTTTCGTTCCTGGGGATAAATGTCTGCTTACATGGAGATGGTTTACGTTTAAATTCAGAACCAGGTGTGCTAACAGGAACGCATGCCTGAAGGTGAAAGGGTGCGGGATCCGTAGTTTGTACATGCAGGACTTGAAAGAGCCCAACATAAGAGAGAACCAATACAACGTGTCTAAGAGGGATGGGGTTGCAGATTGGATCGAACAACTGAGATCGTCAATAAACTGATGCCGTGTAGTTTGGTGAGTATCCTTCTCTATTACAACCTTTATTGCTAGTTATACGGTTATACCTATATCTTTACCTGCAAATCCCAACACCTTGAATTTGTAACTATTTAGTTGTTTACTTGTTACATGGGTTAATGGATGGTTCTTTTTGAATCCCAAAATCAACTAAAGTATTCTAAAAGTTGAAATCAATTAACTATGTTTATTTCTCCTCCAGATGGGATACAAGTCCCGAATTTTTTAATTTTTAGACTGATTTTTATTTTTTGTTCTAAATCTTCGTGATTTATGTTGTGTGGTGAGTGCAGGCCATCAAGAAGTTGACATCAACGATAGCATGTCGAGAATTGAGAAAGAAGAGTTGCTGCGAGCTCAAGAATAGTAATCAACTATAGTTGATTCAACCTCAAGTCCAACATTGTTGGCACTGTGAGCTAGTTTTTATTTATGATGCATGCATCAGAGTGATTTTAGATTTTTTATTTTTTGGATAATGAGTGATTTTAGATTGAATTAATTGAAAATACAGTTTTGTTTTTGGATGGGATTGAAAGTACAACTTACACCGTTTTGTTTACCCTTTTGTGTAACTGCCCTTTAGATCCCTTTGTAGATTGTGATCTGTTTCCTTTTATCTTAGTTTTTCAACTCTTTCGGCTGCGGATCGGAAGAGTTTTCGATAATTACGATTTAATGTTCTTTGTGTGTCCGAGACTAGAAAATTTAGGTATTCTTTGATCGCGATCGTTACTGGCAACCCCTAAGTTCACTGATTTTGGTTTGATGTTATTCATTCATATTTGTACAACGAGATATTCTTAGGTAGGGCTGGCGTGCCACATGGCGGTGCGCTTAATCAATCATTGCCTATACAGGGAGGTGTTTTGGATATTTCATTATAATAGGTTGTTTTAGAATACAATTAAAAAATAGAGAGACGTGACCACGTGGGTGGTACGTTTGCCCTATCTAAGAATTTCTCTTGTACAAATTGATATCGTTATTTGTGACGTCTCTCAATGTGGCTTAAGTTGTGTTTATAAGGGCCTAACTGATATGGGTCTTGTAGTTTTTATTTCATTTTGTTTGGTTTGATTGGCCCAAAATGGATAATTTGTAATACTTATTGTTTTATTTTTTATCCAAATGAGTTCATTGAACTAAATTCAAAGTACAAATCTGGGCCTATGCAGATCTTAAAATAACTATGCAACTAATCTGATTACATGGATGTTCCCCTGGTCAGTAGCTGATCAGGGATGATATGGTCGGTCAACTATTGTCCGATTTTAATCGGACGGTTGACAACTCTCTAGCTTTTTAAAAGATGAGATCTGTCAACCGTCCGATTGAAATCAGACAGTAGTTGATCATATCATCCCTGGTCAGTAGCTGACCAGGGGAACGGCACTCATCTGAATAATGTATGAAATTTTCTTTGATAAAAATAAAATTAATAGAGATTGTTAATCGAAATATGAATTTCGTTTAATGATCTACTTTCTCATTTATCAAAAAAAAAAAAAAAAAGACCCAGTTTCTCACTAAGGTCTGATCCTCAAACCTCAATCACTTGGATCAAACCATATCAGTCTTTCACAAAGTCAAGGTCATCTGGCAGAGACCAAATAATTTTGTCGTCCCCTGTCCACCCTTCCTTATTTCCCTTTCAGAGCTCCTTCCTCCCTATCTCTGTATAATTTCTTTCCAATTTCCGTGCCACTGTCATCTTCTTCTTCCTATTCTATTGTAATTTATCAGTGTGGAGCAGAATTCCGATGGCGTCGAGCTACAGACTGAGAGCCTCCACGTCTGCTTCATCATCTGCTCGGTGGAAATACGACGTGTTCCTGAGTTTCAGGGGTGAAGATACCCGCAAGAAGTTCACGGACCATTTATACGACAAATTGCAGTGGCGGGGAATCACAACTTTCAGAGACGACCCAAATCTTCAGAGAGGTACAACTATCTCTCCAGATCTCCTGGCTGCAATTGAACAATCAAGGTTCGCAGTGGTTGTTCTCTCGCCAAATTATGCTTCTTCCAAATGGTGCTTGCTCGAACTCGCAAAGATTGTTCAATGCATGGGTGACAGGGGAACTATTCTGCCAATCTTTTATGAAGTGGATCCCTCTAATGTAACCACTTCCCTCTAATGTAAGACATCAGAAACGGAGCTTTGCAGAGGCCTTTGCTGAACACCAAAAAAATTTTGGGGAGGACTCAAACAAGGTGCAAGAGTGGAGAGATGCTTTGACAAAAGTGGCTAATCTCGCTGGCTGGACTTCAAATAACTATAGGTAATTTTCATCAATACCAAGTGCTAATTGAATGTTCTATCATAGGCATGTGTACTCTATTTCGGATACGCTATTTCAAAGTTAAACACATGAGATAGAGTTACGGACCAGCTATCTTAGCCAACTAGCTAGTATTAATTTCTCTTTACTCTGCTACACTGTAATATGCTGCATATGGCGATTTCTGAAGAGTATTCAGGGATGGATCTGGAAGAGCTTTAGGATCGAGTTAGTAATAGCTTGGTCTATGTAGAGCTTCAACTTTATTCACTATCAGTCTATCAGCTTAGACTTGGTTGTTTCTTGTTCCTCATATTTGGTTCTATCTGTTTTTGGTTGAAAAAGTGTTATCTTTTGAATAATAGTATACGTTTATATAATCCTGCTCAATTACTGTTTTCTTCTTCTTATAGGTATGAAACTGAGCTTATCAAAGAGATTGTGGAAGCACTGTGGCAGAAAGTTCATCCTACATTTGCATTATCAGAGTCCATAGAGCATTTAGTCGGAATTGATTCCAAATTGATGGAAATAGAGTTTCTTTTAGATACAAGTGCAAATGATGTTTGCTTTATAGGAATATGGGGTATGGGTGGGATCGGGAAGACAACCCTTGCCAGACTTGTTTATCACAGAATTTCCCATCATTTTGAAGTTGGCATATTTCTTACTGATGTCAGACAAGTTTCTGCAAAACATCTACAAGAACAACTTCTTTGCCAGATCTTGAAGGAAATAAATGTTGAAGTACGAGATGTATATGATGGAATGACCAAGATAAAGACATGTTTATTCAATAAAAAGGTTCTTCTAGTTATTGATGATGTGGATCAGTTAGAACAACTGGAAATGTTGGCTCGAGAAAAAGACTGGTTTGGTTCAGGAAGCATAATTATCGTTACAACAAGAGATCAACGTTTACTAGACTCACGTGATATAGAGAGACAATATAAGAGCAAGGGATTAAATGAGCTTGAAGCTCTTCAGCTCTTTAGTTGGAAAGCATTTAAGAAAGATAAACCTGAAGAAGGTTACAGGGAACTGTCTGAGAGTATCTTGGATTATGCCAAGGGCCTTCCGTTAGCTCTTAAGATTTTGGGATCTAGCTTTTCTGTATAAGAGAGACCGAGGTGATTGGGAAAGTACATTAGCCAAGCTAAAGAAAGCTCCTATTGATCAAGCACTGTTTAAATCACTCAGAATAAGTTATGATGGATTAGATAAGATAAGCCAAGAAGTTTTTCTCGATGTTGCATGTTTCCTCAAGGGGAATGACAAAGAACGAGTAATTCAAATACTAGATAGCCTTTTTGGCTTTGACACTAGTATCATGTTAAGTGTTCTCATTGAGAAATCCCTGTTAACCATGTTTGACAACTGTGTGAATATGCATGATTTGATACAAGAAATGGGAAGACAAATTGTCCGTTTGGAGTCTAAAAAAAAGCCTGGGCAACACAGTCATTTGTGGCTTCGTGACGACATCTTTCGTGTATTGAAACAAAATACGGTAAGTGGTTATGCAGAAATAACAAGCTTGGACAAAATTATGATTTCTATGGCACGGTTTAAATTGAACTATTATTGAATTAACTCTATGTCTTATTCAAATCAGGGAACAGAAACAATCAGAAGCATAGCCTTATGCTTGCCTAAAGTGGAAGAGTTAGCCTGGAATCCCAATGCCTTCCATATGATGTCTGAACTGAAGTTTCTCAAGATTCAAAATTTGGTTCTATTTCAAGGCCCTAAATGTCTTCCTGATGACATAAGGGTCCTCGAATGGAATTTGTATCCATCAAAGTCTCTTCCAGCAGATTTTCAGCCGGTGGAACTTTTTGAGCTTACTCTGCATCATAGCAAAATTGATCAGATTTGGCATGGAAGAAAGGTTGTTTATAAATTACCTTGTATCCATTTCTTTACAATTTGATCCTCTAATAAATTGTTTTGCAAGCTAACTGATTTACAATATTTTATATTTTCTTCACAGCACTTGGAGAAGTTGACAATTATTGATCTTAGCTACTCTGAGAATTTGACAATGTCCCCTGAGAAATATTCCGAATCTTGAGAGGCTGATTCTTGAAGGTTGTACAAATTTAGTTGCCATTCATCCATCAATTACATCTCTCAGAAGACTTAAAATTTTGAATTTTAAGAAGTGCTGAAGCATTAAGAGTCTTCCAAGTGAATTAGAAATTGATTCTCTTGAAAGAGTTGATCTTTCTGGCTGCTCAAATGTGGATATATTTCCACGATTCGTGTTGCAGATGAAAACATTATCAGAACTTTCTTTTGGTGGAATTGGCATGCAAAGTTCCGATGTATCATCATGTTATTCAGTAGGTCATCATCACCCACTGAGTCCGGTATTAGCTTCTTTGAAAAAATTTCTGTTTTTTGAAGGGATTAAATCTAAATGGCTGCAAACTAGGTGAAGGAGCAATTCCTGATGATATTGGTTGTTTGTCCTCCGTAGAAGAATTGGATCTTAGTGTTAACAATTTTGTCAGCCTTCCTGCAAGCATTAGTCGGCTATCGAAGCTCAAGTGTTTAAACTTGGCAGATTGTAAAAGGCTTAAACAATTGCCACGCCTTCCATCATTTAGTGGCACATGTCATGTTACCGCGGACAACTGTATATCCATATCCTTAAAAAAGTTTCCAGATCCACCAGACTTGTGTGCAAATTATGGAAACTATCCTTCAACTTTATCAATTGCTGCAGCATAGGATCCAGAATTGAAGACAAGGGTGTATATGAAAGTAGTAATGAAACCATGGAGCCGATGTGGGAAACCATGCCGCCGATGTGGGACGCGGTGGGGTCTACCATCCCTTTTAGTGGAGGTAGGGTTGAAGATGACAGTGAAGATAATGGTGTAATATATTCCATGATACAGCGGTTCAGTCAGGTCTCTCTCTCTCTCTCTCTCATGACTTGTATGGTGCAGGTAACCCGTCCTTTTTTTGAGATTTTCAGTATTGTAATTCCTGGAAATAGTATTCCTGGGTGGTTCAAAAATCGCAGGCAGGGAGACTCAGTGAGACAGGCGCCACCAGATTGTTCTTCATGTAGAAGTAAGTGGATCGGGTTTGCTCTATGTGTTATTTTTGGGGCTGAAGAAAACCCGAGTGCCTTTGGTGAAGATCATGCAAAGACAATTTCGTGTTCTTGGAAGCCTGGTCTTTTTATACCCGCCAGTTTCAGTTTAAATCTAAACCATGTAGTTAAGTCAGATCACCTTTGTGTATTCCTTTTGCCTTCGAAGCATTATCCGGAGTATACTAATTCAACGGATCCAAAATTCATCGATTTTTTTTTCGGAGCCGACTCAGGTTTGAAGGTGAAGAAGTGTGGTGTCCGTACTCTCTACCAGAAATTAGTAGACCTTGACGAGGTAGTGGAAGACCTTGACGAGCTAGTGGAAGACCTTGACGATCTAGAGGAAGAGTTTTTCGAGCAAGAAATGGAATACCTTGCCTTAAGAACAGACCAATACAGTAGAAGCATTCGTATGGTGCTGGAACCCCCTCCTTTTTATGAGATGTTCAGTAGTGTAATTCCTGGAAATGACATTCCTGTGTGGTTCAAAACTAGAAGGAAGCCTGGAAATGACATTCCTGTGTGGTTCGAAACTAGAAGGAAGCGAGCAGACTCAGTGAGCCAAGTGCGCCCATGTCTTTCATGTTGGAATACGTGGATAGGGTTCGCTTTCTGTGTTCTTTTTGAAGCTGAAGAAATCTCAGGTGAATTTCCAAGTGTTGTGCTCCATTGAAGGAGGGTGGTCTTGGAGTTCGTAATATTATGGCTCTTAATAAGGCTTTCCTCCTAAAAAAAAAAAGGGAAAATTACTGGTCCCCCCTTTAACTTTTGGTGCGTCGACAGTTCAGTCCATGTTATTCCAATTTTAACAGATAACTCCTCAAACATTCAAATTTCACACAATTTAATCCAAAATTACCATTTTACCCCTCACTTATTTTTTTTTGTTTTTTTTATTCTTCTCTCTCTCTCTTTTATACATATGTATATATATATATATGTGTGTGTGTGTGTGTGTGTATATATATTTTTTATTCTTCTCTCTCTTTATATATATATATGTGTGTGTGTGTGTGTGTGTGTGTGTGTGTGAGTATATATGTATGTATATGTGTGTGTGTGTGTGTATTTTTATTCTTCTCTCTCTTTTTATATATATTTATATGTATATATGTGTGTGTGTACATATACATATATATATATATATATATATATATATATATATATATATATGCAGATATATGTATGTATATATATATATCTAATGTGTTTATGTATTTGGTAAGTCTATATACTATGTTTATGTTTCATATTATAAAAAAATTTCACAACTTTTATATATCTAATGTGTGTGTCTATATATATATATATATATATATATATATATATATATATATATATATATATATATATGTATGTATATGTATATGTATATGTAGATATATAAATATATGTATAATTTTATACATATACGTATATGTAGATATATAAATATATGTATAATTTTATACATATGTGTGTGTATATATATAATGTATATGTGTGTGTGTGTGTGTGTATATATATATATGTATATGTATATGTATATGTAGATATATATATATATGTATATGTATATGTATATGTATATGTAGATATATATATATATATATATATATATATATATATATGTATGTATGTATGTATGTATATGTAGATATATGTATATATATGTGTGTGTGTGTGTTAGATATATAAAAAAATAAGTGAGGGGTAAAATGGTAATTTTGGATCAAATTGTGTGAAATTTGAATGTTTGGGGAGTTATCTGTTAAAATTGAAATAACAGGGACTGAACTGTCGACGCACCAAAAGTTAAAGGGGGGACCAGTAATTTCCCAAAAAAAAAAAAAAAAAAAAAAAAAAAAATTTTGGGCTTTCCTCCTACACCAGCGGCTGCTTTTTTTTCTGCTCGGTTTCTTCAACGTTCAGGTCAGCCATGTTCTTACTATAAAAAATCATCTATTTGGCCTGGCATGCGACCCTTGTTTATGGATATTTTCTACAACTCTAAATGGTTAGTGGGCAATGGTCGATCAATTGATTTTTGGCATGGTAATTGGCTTAATGGTTCAGTTGTTGATAGATTGGGTATTGTGCATCCGCTTGGCAAATTATTATGTGCCAAAGTTTCTGATTTCATCAGAGATGGCTCTTGGTATTGCTCTACAAATTTGATTGCTGATCTTTCTGCACTTTGTCAGAAATTTCAGCTGTTAGACTTCCTTATTCAGACATGGAGGATAAGCTGGTGTGGTTGGATTCTTCTGATGGGGGTTTATCTTTATCTATAGCCTATGAGTTCAAGAGGAGTAAACAGGCAATTGTTCTTTGGGATAGATGGGTTTGGCGTCAATGCTTTCGTCCTCGAAACTCTGTTACTTTATGGAAATTTCTTCATGGTAAGCTTTTAACAGATGATCTCTTACTTCAGCGAGGCTTTTCTTTTGCTTCTATGTGCTCTCTCTGTCATGCATCTGCTGAGACTGCCCACCACCATTTTTTTGAGTGCTCTTTCTCTATGAAGGTATGGTCTGCAGTTTTATCTTGGTTTAAAGTCAGTATTCATTTCCTGGATATATATGATTTCTTCTCTTACCCACTGCAACATGGTTTTGGTACTCAATTGCAATTGCTATGGTGGGGAATGATGGGAGCTGGCTTCTACTCTCTTTGGGAGGCTAGAAATTCTATCCGTTTTGATGGGCGTCGCTTAACTACTGATTATTTGATTCGCTCTATCAAGCAGCAAATTCGAGAGGTTGATTCTTGGGGTTTAGGAATTATGCGTAACTCAGTAGATGAGCTTTGTATTTTCAGTGCTCTTAGAATCAGCGGTAGAGCCTCAAGATCACATCAAATTCGTGAGGTAAATTGGCATGCTCCTTGTGCTTTTCAATTAAAGGTTAATACAGATGGTGCTGCTCGTGGGACGCCTGGACTCGCGGGCTATGGAGGTATTTTTCGTGATCACTTGGGTAATTGTATGGGTTGTTTTGCTGGTTCCTTGGGTATTGCTACTGCCCTAGAAGCAGAGCTTCAAGCCATTATTCATGCAGTTTCAATAGCATCAGGAAAATGATGGACTTCTCTCTGGATTGAGTGTGATTCAGCGGTAGCAATTCACTTTCTTGCCAATAAAAATTACTCAGCCCCTTGGCGTCTAAGTGTTGATTGGGTCAATTGTTGTACCATTCTCTCCTCTATGCAGATTCAGTTTTCACATATTTATCGAGAAGGGAATCAAGTGGCTGATTGCTTAGCTAACTATGGGGTGGATCATGAGGGGCATTATTGGTGGGACTCTTGCCCTCCTTGTGCATCAGCTGCCTTTGTTCACAATCTGCAAGGGTTACCGAATTTCCGTATTAGCTAATTCTGAAGTGCTTGATTGATTTCATGCAACGGTGGTTTCTGCTGCATGATTGCTCTATTCATTAGTTCGTAACTATTTTAGCTCAGTGCTCACTTTGAGTACTTTATTTCATTTTGTTTTCAGAGAGGTTTTGGTTCTTGTCCCTCTCTCTCTTCTTGTGTTTTCTTTTCCTTTTTTAATAAAATAGAATAGAGGGATGGGCGGTGGGTTCCCGGTTGCGATGGCCCCCTTTCTTTCGAGATTGTGGGTGGGTGCCAGTCACCCCATATCGGCTGTCGCAGAGGAACTAATATCGCCTAATCCTCTATTTAATTGCTAAAAAAAAAAAAAAAAAAT